>NC_047164.1:17272837-17607420 GCF_009819705.1 Hippoglossus hippoglossus | reverse complement strand
GCATCATAGGTAACAACCTCTCTGCTTCTTCCTCCTGATCGAGGGCATTTCAGTAAATTGGGTATGGTTTTGGATTTACCTGGAACCTGACGAGCTTGTTGTTTTGCAGGACGGGTTGAGCTGATCACAGTCAGTACGCCGTTCAAATCCATCAACGTTACAGTGGGTGGAAGTGTCCTCCTCCAGTGTGAGTTTGTGACTATTCCTGACACCTCCGGCCTCACCATCCAGTGGGACTTCGTGTCACCAGCTTCCCTAAAGCAGGTAGATACACATCGCTGCTCAGATCAGGGCGTAGCATCAAATTAGGAAGGTTTAATGTGCTCAAATGTAAAATGTCCATAAAACAAGGGTTTAGGATGCTTCACTGTCGTTTTTGGTCAGATTCTTCAATGATAAAAGGTGAGTAATCAGGATATTTCATATTGACTCAAAACCTGCCACTGTTCATCTAGTTGAAGTTGAGAAGCTCAGAGTGTTTACTTAATGGCTGTATTTTGTCTTTGAGTGATGGAAAAAACACAAGTTCAGGACAAAATCACTGCTTTCTACTAAAATGTGGCATGTTGTTGTTAAACATCCGTGAAGGAGGTAATATTTTATTGCTTTTTCTCTGCCTGTTAGCATGACTACGCAAAAACTACCTAACTGATTTTCTTGACACGTGGTGGAAGGAGCTAAGGAAGATCCATGAACCTTTGGCGCACATCGGAACAAAGGAGCACATCCGAGTCTTTTTTTTTTATTTCACTTACTTTAACTTTGGGAGATAGAACTTTTGTGTCATTTTCCCTGATTTCCCAGAAAATAAAGCATGAAATAATCAGGCGCATGTGGAGAACTGATATCGATGAGTGTGTGCAATTGGTGCAGCTCAATTGAATTGTAGGTGGAGGTATGCACTGAGTGCCAGTTGGATGTACACTGGGGGGACTCTCATCTGAAAACTCATTATCTTACAGCATTCCCTGATTTAACCTCATTCTAGTTTTTATCATTGTAATGGAAGATCATGCTTAAATTCCTGACACACATTTCGTGTTTTTATTCTCTTATTTATTCTCTCCTGTGTGTTTTTTATTTGTATAGAAATTTGTAACTATGTTTTGAGACGTGCTTTACAACTTAAGATAATATATTGTTATTTTGCAAGATATTCACCATTTCGTTACTCATATTTATTTTAAAAGATTGAATTATCTTCAGAAACGATTGTGCACCTTTCTTCTCTAACAGTCAGGAGGCACACCTTGTTAAGACAACAAAACTATAGCAGAAATCAGATAAGGGCTGGTTTTGAATTATTGTAACATTACTACTAGTGACTAACGTTCTGAATCCCAGTCCACTTACATTTCAAACAAAACAGTCCCATCTGCTGGATGGAATTAAGCTTTGTACCTTTTGAATGTTATTACTAAGCATGTAAATAGCTGAGAATATGCATATTACCACTTTTTAAAACTTGCTTTATTGATAAGGGACAAACTTCTGTTTGGGTAATACCAATTTTATTTATCTGCCATTCCCTTAATTATGTGCAACTAAAAGAATAAGGTAAAGAAAAGAAAATCCCAGATCTCTGAATTTGTATGTTTGTCTAAGAGCTGCATCACTGTCACTTTAATCTGCTGATGTTGAAACACAGATTCAGTTGATTAGAGCATCAAACAGTCCTGAACAATCCAATCATATGCCAATAAGACTTTTTCCTTGGTCTAAAATTATCAATACAGGGAAATAAGCGTCTGTATTGAGTCAGTTATTCTGTTTTGTCACTGTTTTCCCTCAGATCTATTACTATCAGTCAGGAAAGGACGTCATTACCAAACCGTATGAGGGCAGAATCCAGCCTCCCTCCTCGCCAGGCACGACCAAAAACGCCTCGATAACAATACGCAACATGCAGCCATCAGACAGTGGAGTCTACAGCTGTGAGGTTCACAACTTCCCCGATGTGGACGGAAAGTCTCAGGCCAATATCGGTGTGAACGTTCATGGTAAGTTTCATGACCTCTCATGACCTTTTGTGATGTTTGTTAAACTCGCAGCATCGATGGGAAAAACACTAAGGAAGATCTGAGGGGAGAAGAGAGTATCAGCCAATCAATCACGATCAGTAAAAATAGGGCCACTACTACTACTACTACTACTATTACTACTAAAAAATTATAATAATAATAATAATAATGACTTTATTTATGTTGCATGTCACAAAGTGCTTCACAAATAAAAGACATACAAGTAAGAATACATAAAAACAAATAAAAATAGCCATAATAGAATAAATATAAGGAGAAAAACAATAAAACGCAGGCATTACATTACAATAACACAACTAAAATTTGGTAAAATCGGGGGGGAACACAATACTATATCAAAGTACGTTTTTAACTTATGATTTAAAGGAAGCTACTTTGAAAATGGTTCCTTTTTTGTGTACTTCCCTGTCAGTTGAATATTTCAGTTAACGATAGCAGAAGAAGAAGAAGACGTTTTTTGTGTTCACACCTGGACCTGAGCTGAGAGTGGGTGAGACTGCATGAGGAGGGAGAAAGTGCAGTTATTCATATATAAGAATGAAAATAACGTCCCATGCAGTTTTATTTTTGGTTTCAAGTTATATGTTTGACTTTTTTTAACCCATAGCATTGATCTTACTCATTTATCTTTTTGTGTTTCTCTATAATCCTCATGGAAAAGTAAAGTTATATATTAATTATGCCTGTGGTCTTTTTTAAACCTAAAATCCCAGTGTGAATTACATCAGGCCAAATTTAACTGAAGTGAGAATATTTTCACATCATAAGTGTTTTAGTTCCCTTCCCACATCTGAGATTACCATATCTATTATCAGCGCAGTAGCATTAACAAATTCATTAAAGCACTGGCCCTGAATAGCGTGGTACGGGAATTGCATTCGGTTTGAATCCTCTCATTCACCGAGTTACCACGACAACCTCTCAGGCCTCAGTATCCTCACTAGTTTCCATGGTTACTGTAGCAGTCTCCTCATTGTCAGCGTTGGAAATTAGAGTGGGACTGTGACTGCATCCTTGTACTGCATACAGAACATATATCCACTGTGTGCTAACCACACGTCTTGTATTTCCTGACGTCTGCCTTTGTGAAAATGTTTGCAGGTTGGTTTCTCCACCCTGACTGTGACGCACACTTAAATGCTGTATGAATATGGATGGCTCGTCCTCGTGCTGATTGTCATTCAGTCAAAGATGATTTTCATCTCGGCTAATTATGGAGAATTATGGTCGTATTTTTAACGAGAGTGAGCAGTCCATCATAACTTACAAACAAGCGTTACCCCCTGCTGTGTATGTTAATACTGTTACTGATATCACATGGGAATTCATGTCAATTAAAATAAGTTTTAGCAGAACTGTCCAATCAGTTCGCTAAAAACCTTATAATCAGTAGGGTCGACACCATTGAATATATATAGTAGTAGGAACAGAGAGTGAGACCACGCCCAACACACTTCCTTCCTCCCGACGTCTAATGTTTAACAACAAGCAAAACAAATTCCATTTTTTCCAATTGCCTTGGATGGGACACGCCCAGATGACCTCCATGTACCTCCATGGTTCATTACCCCGCACGCCGCCATGGTCAGAAGCAGGGTATTGCTTTTGCCCCGGTCAGTGGGTATATGTGTTGTCCAAGTGTTACTAATGTTATGGGGATCAGAATCAGTTTACACAGTCACATTATGGGGACTTGTGCCTCCCTTTGGGGACAAAAAGCAAATCCCCATAATGTAAATGATTGAATTTTACGTATAATAGTATAATAGTACTGGTTAAGGTTAGAGTACGTCTCCAGGACAGAAATGCAATTCAATGAATGTCCTTTGAAGTCATGGAGAAACGACTGTGTGCGTGCGTGTGTGTGTGTGTGTGTGTGTGTGTGTGCGTGTGTGCGTGTGTGTGTGTGTGTTCAATCTCATGCAGTAGCCAGCACACACAGATCCTGTCCTGATTCTCGTCTTTGTACTTGGCCTCAAATTCAGCTACACAAACCAACCCATATTTTTTTCTACAACCGATGTGAGGAACATCACTGCTGCTCTTTACAGATGAGGAAAAACATAGGTTTGCTTGGCAGTAACAGGCACAAATGAGGACAACACAGTTATCTCACGTACATAACAAGACACAAATCATCTCAAATCTGCCACCTTCATGGAAAACCTTTAATTACGGGAGCAGTTCACAAATTGGTATAAACACCTTTTCACTTTCTTTCCACAAGTGGGAGGCGCTTGAGAGAGAAGAAATCATCCCTTATAACAGTGCCTGTAGTGTGCTGTGTGGTTTCGTGGTGTGGTGAGCACCAAAGATGAAATTTCAATCCCCTTTATTGCGCTGGCGTAAATGCAAAATCTCCGAGGCAGATATTACAAAAACTACACAAATAGCTAGCACTATAACTGAACTCTATTCAGACTTATACCAACACCCAAGTGGGTCCATGTAATAACGAATCAATTTAATACAACCCTGGTGTAATCTGTCAACTAATGATCCACTCCCAGCTGTAATTTCACATGATCACTGTCAGTGTCCTCTGAGGATGACAGCCACTCCTCGTCTCTCTGCTGACATCATCTCCTCTTCTTTTCTCTGTAGATGGTCCCTCTCCATCAGTAATTTCAGTGCATTGTCAAAACCAGTGGTTTACATCCATTTTGGCTGCTGCTATTTTATAAACTGACCACTAATTCAACTCTCATCAGACTCAGTTCTGCACAAGTGTGACACGTTATGTTACTATCAAGTAAAGTGGTGGAGTATAGCGTGTGAAAAGAAAGTGGGAGAATATTCAGTATATTGGAAAAAACAAATGACCAACACCATAAAAATATAAACATTTAGAAAAATAAATGTTAAATCACCTAATAAATCCTTGCCTCTTTCTTACTGTCTGTCAGAGAGGCCCTCTCCTCCTTACTGCGCCGTCCACGGGGACGTTGAGTCGGGTCACCTGGTCACTCTGACCTGCCACAGTGAGCTTGGAAGCCCGACACCTACGTACACCTGGACCAAACTGGACCAGGCTAAGACCAGGATGCCTGTTCTGGGACAAAGTGAGTACAGTCTAAGTGTATTTGTGATATATAGTAAATGGCATCACATTCATCTATTTGTAAACAAACATGTGTGCTCTTGTTCCCTCAGCAAACCCGACTGGAATATTGAAAATCACAAACATTTCCCAGTTTCAATTTGGGGAGTACCAGTGCAACGCCACAAATGTAGCAGGTTTTACTACCTGCAGCATAGAGCTGGCTGCCGGTATGATCACATTTTTGGTTTGTTTGATTTTTTAAAATATTTTTAGAATACAAAAATGCATCTTGGACGTAACAACTTGTGTAATTCCTGAGCAGAAGTGGGAGATGGAGTGATTGCTGGTGCAGTGATTGGCGCGTTGCTCGGGTGCCTCCTCATCATCCTGGTCGTGTGGTTCATCGCTCACACGGTGAAGAAGCATAGATACAAAGCAGTGAAGGCACAAGAGGCCAGCGAGATGAAGTAAGACCTGAGCTTCATCGTGTTGCAGTTCACCCTGTGATTAATTGAAAAGAGTCACGTCAACTCTCTCTCTCTGTCCACTAGGAGGAGCTCTCGCCCGGCCCTGGAAGCCACTGAGAGCGTTCCCACGGCAACCGCAGCCGGAAACATCCATGTTGGGGGAGATGAGCCAGAGGCCTAGAATAAGACCTGCTGAGAACAACTGGAGCGACGTCACTAATCTGAACAGCAGGGTGTCCAGGAAGTTCAGGCCTGAACATGCGTCATTCTCAGATTCAATAAATACCATACATGACATTGCATCCTGTGTATTGACCGTAAGGTCTTTTACTGCTGTTTCACTTTTACCATTTGTTTTCACTCTCAACCCTTTGCAGGAGCACAGATGCGGATCTTTTAACGGACAGCATCTTTACACCATGTCTTCTTGTCATCGTTTTTTTTAGTTTTCAAAGTGTGACAATCGTTGCATCTGTTTTTAAATATGCTTTAGGCTATACTGTATCGTAACCAATCTTTGAATTTATTTCATGAATCACTACATAAATACATTTTGTCTTACAATGCTGATGTGATGAGGTCAGAGTTGGAGTCTGCATTGTGCAAATTGCAGGTTGATTGGTGCTGTCGCTCAAATAACTGCAGCAGTCTGCAACAGACTCACTGTATGTTTTAGTCTTTCTTTTACATATCTTAAACACATCTGTGGGTTTCAACCCAGAAACAAAAATATAAAAATATAGGTTTTCAAATGATAAAATATCCAAAGTTAGAATCACAATGCAATATTTTACAGTTGATAGATATCACAAACTAATTCCCTGAAGGGAAGGATGAACGGGATCCTAGTCTTTGATTAATTGATGTTTAGTGACACAAATTATCGAGCAACTGTAAGTGAATGTTTTTGTGCATTAAGATTTACAGATTTTGATGAAAATAAAATGTTGTGTTTTCTGAGTCACTGTGTCACGTAACTCCCCCGCTGTGTCATCTATAGGGGGCAGCAGAGTTGCAGTGGAGCCTCACACTGTAAATCACAGTCAGGGTAGTGTCCCTCAGAACTCTGTGAGGATTTGTCACATTTGCTCAGGGTTGAATGACATCGAGTGTTATTTTATTTATTTTACGGCTGAGCTGTGTGGCTACTTACAGTTAAAGGAACAAGAAAACTGCAGGGATTGTGAAGTTCAGTATACTAATAACATGTCAAGAATAGATGCACTGTTCAGATTCTTTTTCACCATTTTCACTTTGGTCAATTATAAATGGCTAAAAAGAAAATCACTTGCTCTGGCATAAATGACAGTATATTAACAGCTGCAGATTATTATACAGGGTCCTTCCAACCTTGTTTATATCCCTATTTGTAAAAGCAAATATTAAACAGCCTTTTCTGTGGCACAACCAAATCCATTGATTTTATGCAAATCAGCCAAACTGCAACAACAAAATAACACCTTCAGTATGTTGTTTCCTTTAACTGCTGCTTGATATCTTCATGGACCCAAATGGTGACTCTGGTTCCACCACCTTCATTTAAATCGGACTCACGCAGGCTCCACCTCAGCCATTGCCAACCTAATTTAGACTGGTATTAAACAGCATATTGCACCACAGCTGTGGTCCATAAAACAAAGGCTGTTAACAGCTTGTTTGGCAGAATGTAGGGACAGTTTCACACTGACACAGTGGGACAATCATGTCATCACCATAGCAAGAAATCAGTGCAGTGGACGATCTAATAGCACTTTGTCATAAGGGACATGGGCTCGTCTTCGATGGTGGTTTTATGATAAAGACGTGGAGAAGAGCAGATGCTCTACAAAAATTCTGAAAAGTTATAGGTCTCTAATGACTGTATGTGAGCAATAATTGGCTCTATTTTTTGGCAAATAGATGTGACATTTCTAAAATAAGTGATTTTTAGTCTGCACATTTAACGACACCTAAATTAATTTGCAGACCAAGTCTCTATATGTGATTATCTGCAGGCAGTTATGGAGTTAAAGGTTTGCATTTATACTGGCAGCTACGACTCACTAATCACAGGTATTGTTACGTGCACACTTCACTGCTGTAAAACACGTGGTCCTTAATGTTACTTGCAACCTTGGACTCTCAGGTTCAGCTTTCTGTCATAAAACAATAATGTAGCTATAACTTTCATTGCCAACGTCAGTCCACTGGTTGATCTACAACTTGGTCCAAACACTGAAAAAGTTAAATGCTACTTTGGTGCTGATAACAAATGTTTGCATGCTGACACACTAAAGTGAACATGGTATGATATCACAATTTACAGAGATTTACAGAGCAAGCATCTGTGGGCCATTATTCCACTTAGTTATCGTCGCATTAGCCTGAAAGCTTAGCATTGATTTAACTATACAGCTACCTGCCAATCACTCAACACTGTGCAGTTACATTATCTGTGACTACAAAATGCATTCGCTGAAGAAACAGTGGTGGGATTTCTGAATCCTGCAGAAGCTGCTGCCTTGAATTTGTATGAAGTCGTAGAAGTAGTATTAACAGTAGGAAAAACAAAAAGCAAACTACAGTCTAAGCAGTGAGAGAAGTTTGAATGCGAGTCACATTTTGTAGGTGATGGTGAAGAAACATCTGATAAAAACTGAAACACGTGACACTGGAGCTGATGTTTATCTCAACGACCCGCTAACGACTCCCAGTGAAACCAACATCAGGGCGGGTCCGGCCTCTCAGGTAACGACTGACTAACGACCCTACAAGTTAATTACCTGAGACTCCCAACAGTCAGTTAGACCTGAAGAAGCCTCTTGGATGAGAGGGGAAACATCTTCAAGAAACTCAACCAAGTCCAGTTTAAGTACTTTGTGAAACAGTATGAACTCTTCCACAATGAGATGTATACGTTGTGTGGGAGAAGTGAAAGATGTGGGAGCTTCAACAGCTGAAGGACAAATGTATAGAAAAGCAGAGCGGCGGACGTTTAGAGTGGGTAACATGATGACTGTGTGGCAAAATATTAGGAACCCCTCTCGGTATAACCCAGTGGAGTTACACAGCACCACAAATTACAAAATGTCCATTCAAATAAATCGGCCCGGTGTCGTGTTCTTTTATCCCAAGATATGAGAAGAGCCGGTCTCGGTTTGGTTCAACAAGTATTTATTCAGAAGCAATTAAAAGGTACAGCATAGCTATGTGCACATAAAACCTTCACATTCTGACAGTGTTTGGTTTCATGTTTTACAGACAGGCCTTCAGCTGAAGCCTTGTGGGTCTTCAGTATTTTTGCAGATATGGTGTTGCTGTTCGTTGGAGTGAGAAACCTTGTTCCTGCGTTATCGGCTGTATGTTCTGTGTGCGTAAGAATGCGCATTTTCTAGACAAAACAACGCCTTTCCTATCTGTCCTTCAGAACCTAGTGGCAGCTGCTTGAATTCTTTCTAAGGGTAGGTCACAGTTTATTATGAAAACAGTGCATTCATGTATGTGTGATGTTTGAATAAAGCTAATGGAGTTTAGGCTGTAATATAGTAAGTTAGGTATGAGAACAAGTTAAAGTACAGTGTATTGTATGCCACAGATGTACAGTCTCCACAACAGGCATTATCAGACAGGTGCGAGACTGAACTGCGATGTGACGCACACACACACACACACTAACCAACTTCAAGATTAAAACCAGCCAGCAACGGCTTCTAAAAGTCACTATGTGAAGGCCACACATTCTCCCGCATATTCAGCCCAAACTGCCCCTGCCCCCACCCCTGTCTAACATACTGCATTTGTTTAGAGTTCAGTTTCATTGCCATCTTCACAGACACACACACAAAGAAAAACATAGATTTTAGTCTTAACAAAATCAACAAATGCCTTAACTCACACAATGTTGGAGAAAATGAAAAACTATTCCTGGATCTGCTCCCTGGTCAGATTCGGAATTGAAACTGAATGGGCTCTTCTCAGGGTCATTCCTCGTTCCTGCACAAAATTTACATTACCTTACATATCATACCCTTTGCCCAATCGGACAGACTTAGACTGTTGTGATTTCTCTGAAGTGCAGACCTGAGTAATCTTATATTAAAAAAGCAAAACAACAAGGCACAGAAGTGAAGCAACGATCATGTCCAGGATCAGGCCTGCAGGTCAAAGCCACGTGCTGCACTGAGGACATCATCCCTGGTCAGATAACACCCACACAGCTGCCTCAAGCCGGTGAATGACTCCCTCCCATGCATGACTCGCCAGTTGTCTATGAAAACCACCTAATCAAGAAGAGAGAGGGTGCGATTATCAGATTAGAGTGAATTGCATTTCAACTTATATCTCTCTGTTTACACTCCAAAGTCCTTAAACTCCATATTTAATGAGTGAGACTGACAGTTTTTTTTTTTTTAAGACGGAATTTAATATAATGTGACTTTCTTACTTTCCCTGGAGTCAGTTTCACCCACAGCTCGTTCTCTGGCCGCCTTAGTTCTGTTGTCAACTCTCGATGTGCAGCATACCATCTCTGGACAACCTCATGGGGGACTGTGTTAATCACTGAACGGTCATAGTTGTTGTATCTGTCAAAAGAAAAGTTTAAATCCTTAATTACTGAATATTCCTTTAAAAAAACTAAATGAGAAAGAAAGTCATTACAAAGTTTCCAAACCAAATTTATATATTTCAGGAAAGCAATGCAATAACTAAACGAGGAGACTTCTAAAGATCAAAAGTAATATTATTTAAATCTCGTGTGATAATCTCATACTTGTTGCATGGCCACAGTTAATGAAGCCACATAACTTTTAAGGCAGAAGCTGTTTGCTCCCAGATTTTAGCCTCTCCTGGAAAACATCCATGAGTCACATGAGATTCTGGCACAAATAGTTAACAACTGGTAGTTCTAACATTTTGAAAAGATCAGATTTACGCAAACCATCTTTTTATTAAACCAAAGTTGTTTTGTTGTCTAAATCTAACCGACTTGAATATTTTAAAAAAAAGAAAAAAACTAGATGGGTTTTTCTAGGTTGGAGAAAATGTCCCCCGAATGCAAACAGCCACATATTTGTAACCAAGAAGACACCATTTTGAAAAGAAATACAATGTCATGGTAAGTTACAAATGTGGATAAAATGGTGGAAAAGAGAAATACTACACTGAATAAAAAAAAGAGGACAAATGTGCTTTACTTGCTAATTAGGTGGGATTTGAAGACAAACATGAATCTTGTAATACAATGTCTGATAATTTGCTGCTGCTCAAATGTGAGTATGACATCACATTTAAGCACAGACATACCTGATCAGGTAAACTTCATCGTTCCAAGGATAGACGTTTAGCACAGGGCCGATGCCGTTCATGTGGTTTCGGTGGTTGTCAGTGTTTTCAATGTACTTGTGTTCGATAGGCACACAGGAAAGCAGCTCAAAGTTTTCAGGCGACCGCTGCCGTAATTTCTCCGCAGCGTAGAACCCATCTACAAGTAGTGTCCTTCCCCCAGTGCCCTCGTGCTTTAGGCAGTGGAAAACCTGTATTCTGCAAAAACGATGAATAAACGAGGAGTCTTAAAAACTACTGAAAGATGAACTTTGTTTGGTTCAAATGTCAGTGCATCACGAAAAAAAACCTTTTACTTGAGGCTGTTTTGAAACCCCACATCAGTCCATCACTTGTGCACTTACCCGCATGGCTCCTGAAAATAGGAGGTGTCAGTGTGGCGATCCAGGGCCAGCTGGCTGTAGGCGCTGTCTCCTCTGGAATGGTCAGAAGTAAAGCTCCACATTCCTCCATACGTGGTCTCTCTGTTTAAGGAATAAGTGTACAACCCTGTAAATGCTGCGTTTGGCTAATGCTGAATGTCTTTTGCAGGTGAAAGAGCTTCACTGTAGCAGAGGCAGAAAGAGGCATTGCATACCTGATAAGACTGACCCTCTTGGAAACAGCCTCCGTGGCCTCCACTGTGGCTGGGACATCATCTACAAACGCGATCCCGTACAGAAGATAGTTCTGAAGAAACTTCTTCAGTTCGTCATCACAGCTCATAAACTTCTCCCACTTGGCTGATGGTACGTTTTTGTTTTTGTAGACGTCTGAGTTCCAAAGGATGCGAGGCTGGACAGTGCTCTGCTTCTTCCTCTCATAGCTGTTCTGAGCTAACCAGCTCAGGCTGTACTTGGACACATGACCATCACGCCCTGGGAAGCAGACATGGAAAATATTAGTTGCAGTAAAAACTGTGCTTTCGACTGGTCTTCATTAGTTTTTTTTAATGGAAGTTTAAAGCAGAATCACAATGTGCTTGTCAACATACAGTATTTTTGAAAGGGGGGCCGGAGCCAATCCCAGTTGACTGAAGTACATCCTGGACAGGTCGCCAGAGACAACCATTCACGCCCACAGTCACACCAATGAGCAATTTAGAATCTCCATTCAAGCTAATCCCAACTAACATGTCTTTGGACTGTGGGAGGAAGCTGGAGCACAGCGAAAACCAAGGTAAACACAGGGAGAACTCCACCCAGACAGACTCCAGCTGATTCAAGAACCGTCTTCCTGTGAGGCAACTGTGCTTAACCACAGCACCACCGTGCCGACCTTAACTTGGATATATATTGTTCAATATTATCAAACCACACCTAAAATACTGATAAGTTAAAAGTTTACAGAGCAAGATTGCATCCCCAACATGGCAGAGCAGGCAACTACACTACCAGACCAGACCACCAAGGACACACAGTTCAATGTTTTTTGTAACCTTTGTTTGTTTGTGTTTGTGCGTTAGCAAGATAACACAAACTAGCAGATGGATTGCCACAAAACTTGGTGGAAGGATGTAGTACTGGTCAAGGGAGAACACATTAAATGTTTGTGCAGATGCTTGAATTTTCTCCCCACTTTCTTAAACTTTTTTTTTTTTTTACATGTTTGTTGACTTTTCAGAGAATAATTCATAGAGCCCGATGATGAATATATAAGCCAAACTGGTGCCCATGGACCAAAAGCATGGACTTTCCAAAGCTGTCTGACTCTGAATGCGCTCATATGGTATCAACCCTAACCCTAAACTTGTGATAATGAGTATATTACTTCCTATGTAGCGCTTCTCATTTTCAGAATGTTCCAGCACTATATCTTCCTGCTCATGTCGGGGCTGACCCAGCTCGGTGGAGGGGTCACACAGTTTAAAAACTGAGGGGTCACAGGGCAGGGCAAGTGTGAGAGTGAGCGCTTAGTGAGAAGCAACTTAAATTCACTGGCAAGGAACACTGCGGCACCTGTTTCCTTTTCCACACCTGGCTGCTGAGGGACCATTTACTCCTCTTACTTTGAAAGGCGGCAGCTAAATCCCTCATGGCTGCTTTGCCTCCGTGTGCCGCAGCAGGCTCCTGGTGGAGACAGAATAAGGGATGGCTCCAGCTATTTTGTACTTAAGCTAGTTCAACTCTGTCTGCTGGGGCCTCTTGGGGGAACAGCTCAGGAGCTTTGGGTGTCTGCACCATCTGGGTGATTAAGGAGAGGAGGGGGGAGGGGGGGGGGGGGGGGGGGGGTGCTGTGCTGCATCGTGTGTAGCACATGTTATCATTTGAAAGGAGAATCCTGCAGCTTCTGTCACCTGGGCTACAACAGTAGCTCAGACCCAAGAGAACCATTAATCTGCCTTTTCAGACACTACTTGGGTGGGGTTAGGCTGTGTCCCTAAATATTATGAATTAAGCAGTGTTAATGGACACAATGCCACAAGAAATTAAAAAAACAGTTTTCTTTGTGTACGATAGAAAGTCTAATTAAGAATAGAATACATTAAATGAGCAGCATGTACAGTATATAGCAAAAGTGAGTACACCCTAAGTCAACATCTGTAAAATGATGAAGCCAATTTATCTAAAAAGAATCTGGGATGTTTGCCTATTTAAACGTTGTAAAACAATTAATTTGCAATAAAAGTAAGTCCACACTTCATAAATGATATTCCAGTCTGATGCTTCAGGGCATGGATGACTCCGGTCTTGCAGAAATCTGAAGGGAGACGTTGTCTTTCTTCTCAAATAATTATTTTCAGCCGATGGGGTTTTTGTTTTTGTTGCTTGAGCTTCCACTTTAAAACAGTCCATAGGTTTTCTGTTGGATCCAATTCAAGGGACATACTAGGCTATAGGTCATAAATGCTTCTTGGGATCACCTTTTACACCCATGGAAGGCCCATATCAGTACAATCCCACTCTCATTTTTAAGACAGACCTGTTCAGTCTCTTGCCTCCAGCTGATTCTTGTTTGTTTATGGTATAGCCATGTGTGCAAGGACTTAAGTCTACTGATGTCCTTGACCCCCCTCCGATCTTTGTTAAGCCTCACATTCTGGTTTCTTACTCGTTCAGGTAGCTCCTTACCATGTGACAATGTTGCATTAGGCACAACGCAGGCCAAAACAGAGGAAGCCATTGTCTTCACAGGTCCTACTATAACCTTGTTCATACAATTAGCCCTGAGAATCACAGGTGCACCCAACATCAAACATCAAATACCCTATACTTCAACTTAAAAAGAATACAAGTATTGTATAGCTGCTGGCTTTGCCTGTTAAAAGTGCCTATATGTCAGGTTACCCTGCCTGTTTCTTGTCGAGGGGAAGCTGGCAAAGAACTTGAGCCATCATTTCATTTACACGAGAGCCAGCTATAATACGTCCTCTGAGCAGCACTACTTGTTCAGAGCAGAGTGGACATTATAGTGACCGACTATCAAAGTGACAAGACGGGCCACTCAGGCTGATGCTTGCTGGTTAGCATGCAAACTTCATAGAAGAAAATAATTAACACTGGTGTTACTATCCACCTCTGACGCTAGTTCTCGGTGAGGATAGGAATGAAGTTGGATGCTTACCTTTCTATTTTCTGCTACATTGGTCACTAAAGATTTGTTAACATTAACCTTGGCTGTGTAGCAATAGTTGAAACTTGCACAAAGCCATTTTAAGGTGTTTCAATTGTCTAGTTGTGGATAAAGGTCGATAATCACACATTACATAAAAGTGTGAATCATGGTGTTATGGTTACTGACAACACTGACAACACCCAAAGGATCACCTGCCAACACAGTGAATCTTCGCACAGTAAAATGTCATCAGGACCTGGAGGAAAATTCCGCTTCACTTCACAATTTACACTGTAAAAATTGCAACCATTGGTTACTTAAAAAAATGATAGCAACAAAATGACGTAATATAATTGATTTTAAATGCTACAAATTTAATTAAAAAGTATTATAAATATAAGTAAATTAACTAAATCTAAACCAAAACATTTGTAAGATTAGGTAAATCACAATGAATTTCACAAGGAAAGCATATTTACATTTACTAATTATCATTAGTTATTTAGAGTCCTATTAATTTAGATTTACTCATATTTTGGGTGAACTTACTTTAGATTGACCATTTATCCACGTGAAATTAATTTAGATTTACCGACTAAATGGGTGAATTTCATTTAGATTTAACAATTATCTGCAAGAAGTTAATTTAGAGTCACTACTAATCTGGGTGAAATGGATTTGGATTGACTAAAGTCCTTATTCTAACTTGTATTTTAGCATATGGTTGCTTAGTTCAACACAATTACAGTGATATTCTTATTTATCTCTACATTCAACACTTTGAATTTCAGTTTTAAATGTACTCATTATTATTAGATGTCTCTGTGTGGCCTCAATTTATTTAGAGCTAACTCAATATCGTGCCTTTTTAGTGCAACAGTTAACTTAAGTTTGGTCAACAGATCACAATGAGAAAAAGCTAAATGTCAGTCAAAACTACACACTCTGTTTCATCATGTAAAAGTTATTCAGTAAATATTATTTAACCCCAGTCACACCTTTTACAGTGTAGGTCATAGTATCTTCAGGAGTAGTACAAGTGTACATACGGTCCCTGCTCACTCCTGTCAGATGCAATATGACGTAAATGTCACGTCGTTTTTCAAAGACACTTATTGATAGTGTTGCAAATGCAGCGTCAGATTAGTTCAAATATTAAAACTGTGTTAGCCAAACACACCAAGCGGCCCTGTGGTTTCTGTTTTCTTAGTTTGGGGATATTTGATGAAACAGGATTTATTTGAAAGCATGCGCCATGTAAGCACACAATAGTTTGGAATGCAGAGTCAGTCTAAAGGATAATGCAATGATGCAGGATCCACCTTAAATTATGATGGGATACTTCGTCAAACAAATGCAAGGGATCAAAAATCCACCCAGTGACATGCAGTGACCCCGGGGTCTCTTGGGCCAAGGTATCTTGCTTTGTCACCCAGACGTTTGTAGTGAATTTAGAACTGTGTCTCATTACAATGGATTTATTTTGAATAATCTTTAACTTGACAAAGCTTTGCAGCCCTTGTGCTTTCCAGCTCCCCTCAGACTTACACGTGAGGACGAGGTGACCCCCCTCCACTGCTGTAGTGGCAGGGCGGATGTTGAGCTCTATGCTGCCGGTGTCCAGGTTCCTCTGGTTGGTTTTGGAGTTGTAGGACGAGGCGGAGCGGCAGTGGTCCCGCAGCCACACGAAGTTCAGTCGCATCCGGGTGCCCTCATAGCTGACCACTGGCGGACCCGTACAAAAGGTGTTAACACGGATTTGTTTGTGCAAAGTTGGCCTCACGTGCACGTTTACATCTAGCAAGCCTTAACACAAGGACACCACACTCACCGAGGTGGTCGCTGTGCAAGTGAAGAGCTGAGGAGGTCGCTGCACAGGCGCGGGTCTGCAGCTTGAGCCTCAATGGCGCCCGTGTGTTTCTGAGAGCAGACAGCAGCTGAGTCTGCAGCTTCCTCTGCAGCCACACGAACATCCCGAGTACAGAACTGTGCACACACAGAGAATATAGCACAGAGGATCAGAGTATATACTCCAGATTCAACCTGCGGACGCGGAAACGATCGTTCCAAGGAAAAGTTGTATTTGCTCTCCAGGCTTCAGTGCAGCCTCTCAGCTTGTTACATCATGAACTGAGATTGACCGCTGAACTCTGCACAGTTCCTCCTGTGAGGCGGTTTGATGACAGCTCGGACCGTCTGGGGCACCGGTGGAGCAGTTTGATGCGCGTGTGGATCCCCTCCTCCTCTTGACGATAGAGATGGAGGTGCCTCTCTTCTTTGGTGTTGGTACAACTCCTTTCGATCAGAGTAAAGAAGAGAAGTTCTTGAGGATAACTTTCTTTCTCAGTCACGAACCTTCCTCAGAGCTGCAGAGACTGAAATGCCTTCATGTTAAACTGTGACCCGAGTTGCGCAGGGACCGTCCACAAAGTGCAACACCGTAAATGATTGATAGATAGATCAGAATCAGAATCAGAATTCTTTTTATTGCCAAGTATATTTACATATACAGGAAATTGCCTTGGTGTGGTTGGTGCATTTGGACATAACAACAAATCAGACATAAAACAACAATATATACAGAAAAAACAATAGGCACGTGCGGTGCTAAGGTGCAGTGATTGGTTCCGGATAGTGCCAACAATATATAAGTTATGTGCGGCGGGGGGGGGGGCAGAGTCAGTGTGATGCAGGGGGCTTGTTTGTGAGCCCCACTGCCATGGGGAAAAAACTGTTCAGGTGGCGCGAGGTTTTGGTCTTGATGGCCCGGAACCTTTTTCCAGATGGGAGTCTCTGGAATAGGTGGTGGCCGGGATGGGAAGGATCAGCAATGATCTTGCCTGCTCTCTTCCTGGTCCTGGAGTGGAACAGGTGTAGGAGAGCCGGCAGGTCACAGCCGATGACCTTCTCAGCTGACCGAATGATCCGCTGCAGTCTGCCCTTGTCCTTGGCAGTGGAGGCAGCGAACCAGACGGTGATTGATGCAGTGAGGATGGACTCAATGATGGCCGTGTAGAACTCGACCATCACTTTCTGCGGCATGTTGAATTTCTTCAGTTGCCGCAGGAAGAACATCCTCTGCTGGGCCTTCTTGGTGATGGTGGTGATGTTCTCAGCCCACCTCAGGTCCTGTGCAATTATGGTCCCCAGGAATCTGAAAGACTCCACTGTTTTAACTGGGGAGTCGCACATGGTGAGGGGGGCGGTTTGGGCTGGGCTCCTCCAGCTAGATAAATAGATAGATAGATAGATAGACAGACAGACAGATAGATACTTTATTGACCACAAGGGAAATTTAGGATACAGGAGTACCCACGACTTATGTCAACTGATATTAAATTGAAGAACTGTATTTAATTATTTTTAAATTTACAGTCGCTTAGTTTTCATATTCGTAGATTTCCTTTGGAAATCTTTATAACAGCCACAACGTGATTTGAGGATGACACCTTTCATAATTTTGTTGGGCTTGCCTAATAACAAAAGTTCCTGAATCTATTCTCTCTAGTTGTTTGTAGCAACGCTTTTGTAGTGTCATTTTCCCTGTAATGATCCACCTCAGGTGATCCAATCATAGATGGACAGCTCAGTTCATGAGTTCACACCAGATAATGGAGTGTGTCTCCACAGCCCTGTTCACACTGGCTGGTAACAACTGTCCTAAGAGACCTGCTCACAAGTGGACAGCGCTGTTCACACCTGAACATTCTCACTAAACATCTTACAGCGCACAAATGTAGATTAGGGATTTTATTTTTCTGGGGAGGCAGGCCCTCGCTGTACCTTTAAATCCAAGCAACCTTATAGCACTGTCTTATCGTAGCAACTTCATCGATTGTTCAATTATTCACACACTGTTCATATCTTCTGGTTACTTTAGCTTAGCAGTTAGCAATGACATTCCCTTTATCTGCCTCTCTTCTCCTGGGAGTCTTGTGTCCCGCTCTCGCCACTCAGGCCTCAGTCGCCCACTCTTTTTCTCTAAAGGTTATTGCTTTAACCTACAACATAGGTGTGTTATAATGTCAGTTTTTGGGCATAGTAGTCCACCCCAGGGATATTATGCTGCAGCTAATCCTGGTGGACGTGAGAATGCAACATGACACTGAGTACGAGGAGGGCAGATCAAGTCATGCTGTTTGTGTGTGATCTGCTTTTGTTTTAGCTGTTGAGGAAATGTTCCTGGAACTACATTTTAAAATAGATCAAGAGTAATTTCCCAAAAATTGCCAATAAAATGCAGCGGTGAACCGCTCTGTATGCAAACACATACAAATACATTTATTTTCACAAAAACCACAATGGTTGGTTTTACCAATTCTGAGTTTACAGGTGTGTGTGTGTGTGTGTGTGTGTGTGTGTGTGTGTGTGTGTGTGTGTGTGTGTGGTGGGAACTCCTTCAATATGGCCCAGCATGCATTAGGGTTCACAAAGCTAAATGAATGTGGCCACCTCCTATCTGAGTGATTGGATTTCAAATGTGTCCTAAATGCAGTTTGAACACCTGTACTCAGAGCTTACTACTTCTGTTTAAATCCCTCAGGATGAATATTATTACGAGGATTGAACAGCGCCTCCTATTCAGCAGACGCAGTTTGTGTTGCTTCAGCTCTCTGAACCCTCCAGTGTCAAAAGCCAAAAATGCCAGTGGGGAAATATATTTTTTCAGAATAACAGTTAGCCATTAATAACCCCAATCTTAAAATTCAAACAGCGGCTATGCTTTTTTTGTTTTGTTTACGTTAGCGGATTTTGGGGACATCACACTGTATGAGAGTAGTTATTGTAGCATTTCTTTTTTGTATTGCACTTTGTAGACGGTCCCTGGGCACAGCCTGCTGCACAGAAACCTGTCTCTCCAGCTCAGAGTATAGATCCTTAAAACCATACCAAAACCTGTTTGCTGGCTTTCTTTGTGATTCAACATTTCGCTTATGAGTTATTAGGGCCCGAGCACCTCCGGTGGGAGGCCCTATTGTATTTCGAAGGATTTGTATTTCCCTTTTGGGGCTTTTTCACGGCCTAGACATGCTCAAATTGTTACCAAAGTTTGCAGGGAATTCAAAACCCCAAAAAGTAATTGTATTCTGGAGTAATTTGAAATGGGCGTGGCAAAATGGCTCAACAGCGCCATCTAAGGAAAAGCCCCTCAGTTAGCTTTCACCGATCTTCACAAAAATCGGGACACCTGTGTATCATGACCAGACGCACAAAAAGGTCTAGTGGTGCATTGTGAAAAATGCAACAGGAAGCCCGCCATTTTGCATTTAGTGGCCATTTTGGCCATATTCCACATTTTTACTTTGAAGAACTTGTCCCAGGGCTTTCATCAGATCAACTTCAAATTGAGATGAGTGTCATCACAACAAGACGGAGATAAAAACTAACTCAAAGATCGATTTTTTGTCACATGGTGTGACCGTGGCATGTCGTCAAAGTTTGATTACACGCCATCAAAACACAAGGTTCTGTATCTTGGACATACATGGTCCAATCGAGTCCAAACTAGACATGTAAGACAAGAGTCCCGGCCTGATGACATCTGCACAGAAATCATGACTTAAAATCACAGCGCCCCCTTGTGGCAACAGGAAATGTCTTGTTTTTGGAACGACTTACACTTGGAGGTATTCCTCCTCACCCACTGCCCGCAGCCATGTCAAACTGTATCAAATGGGTCTCAAGACATTGATAATGTAGGCATAAGATTACTGTGACTTTTCGTCAAACGCCATAATAGTGGCGTGGCGTCAAAGTTCATCAACTCGCCGTGACACACGAAATTACTATAACTTCGGTGTTTGTTACACAAATGTAGTTTGAGGGAGGGACTTTAGTGGCCATTTTGGCCATTTTTCACATTTTTACTTTGATGAACTTGTCCCAGGGCGTTTATCCTTGCCGCAGTGCGCAAAACGCATGCAACGCGGAGACGTGAGCTGCTTGGTCATTGATCGCTCTCTCCACCGACCGCAACAGGCTTCGAAATGCGTGTGCTCGGGCCCGTCAGTGCTACAACGTAGCCCTAGTTTATATTTGAAGTTTGAGTCTGTGATTATCTTTCCAACTTCACCGTTGTCCTCTACTTAGTCCGTGTAATGAGTAACTTTGACTGGCATTAAAAATAGAAATAACTCTACAGTGCTGTTTGTTTGTGGGTGGAGTGAATGATCTTGAAGTTGCCACAAAACCTTTGTTGAACTCAGTGGGTCTTTGATCATGACAATAGATTGACCTGATCACATTCAAACAATGTAGGCCTGATTACCTTAGATACAGATGTTCTTTGGTAACTACAGTGAAACCTATAGGCTCAGTTTAACAACAACAACACAAACCTGTAGCTTGATTAGTGTCACAATGTGGTTGTGTGGTGCAAATATGATATTACATCAAATAACTTTTCCTTATGTTGATTTATCGTTTGAGAAAATGTTCTATGATTCAAATCCAACACAACGAAATGATGGAACATAGAAGGTGTTCTGTATTCACAGATTGCAGTATGGATCATTCAAGCTCACATCTAACCAGGTGCTTGTGTACTGTTAATTCACACATTTCTCACTAAACATCTTACAGCGCACAAATGTAGATTAGGGATTTTATTTTTCTGGGGAGGCAGGCCCTCGCTGTACCTTTAAATCCAAGCAACCTTATAGCACTGTCTTATTGTAGCAACTTCATCGACTGTTCAATTATTCACACACTGTTCATATCTTCTGGTTACTTTAGCTTAGCAGTTAGCAATGACATTCCCTTTATCTGCCTCTCTTCTCCTGGGAGTCTTGTGTCCCGCTCTCGCCACTCAGGCCTCAGTCGTCCGCTCTTTTTCTCTAAAGGTTATTGCTTTAACCTACAACATAGGTGTGTTATAATGTCAGTTTTTGGGCATGGTAGTCCACCCCAGGGATATTATGCTGCAGCTAATCCTGGTGGACGTGAGAATGCAACATGACACTGAGTACGAGGAGGGCAGATCAAGTCATGCTGTTTGTGTGTGATCTGCTTTTGTTTTAGCTGTTGAGGAAATGTTCCTGGAACTACATTTTAAAATAGATCAAGAGTAATTTCCAAAGCGATGGCTATTATATATAAGGATGGGTTTCAGCACGAGCAGTAGAGATGACGATGAAGCCAGGATTTTGTTTTGTTGACCTTTCTCATGAGAGAAGAATTATGGAACATGCGAGCTTGCTCCCTCTGGAGTCTCCTCAGGAAACTGTGAGCTTATACCGAATACCAGAGGTCGTGTCCTGGCTAGAACAGTTTCCCCTCACCCTTGATTACCCTGTGTTTCATAATGGAGATCAGTGGGGCTCAGCTGTTTGTGCAGCTCTCACTTGGCCCTATTTCACACTGGTAGATCCAAAAAACAGGACATGAAGTCCAACAAAAGAACACAAGTCACATTATACAGCCTCCAAACAGAATAAATATGTACCAACAACCTTTCACCCCCATCTGTC
Source organism: Hippoglossus hippoglossus (assembly GCF_009819705.1). Classification (NCBI taxonomy): domain Eukaryota; kingdom Metazoa; phylum Chordata; class Actinopteri; order Pleuronectiformes; family Pleuronectidae; genus Hippoglossus; species Hippoglossus hippoglossus. The sequence continues at coordinate 17,585,543 of NC_047164.1, read as the reverse complement.
TGGTTAGTTAAGAAGTCATCATTCGCATAAAAAGGAGGTTATACATACACTGCAGTGATTTGTACATACAGTCAAATTAAAAAGGGCATGTTGTACATATTTCAGACAGAGATCTTTCATTAGCTACTGAACAATCTGGACTATATCTCTCTTTGCCAAAAATGGCAGGTTGTGAGGAGAACGCATTTAGGAATCTACAGAAAAGGTGACTTGAAAGATTCTGGAAAACATTTTGTTAAATATTCAAACATGTGCTCCCCAGTGCAGGTCTTGTATTAATTAAAGGAAGTATAAAGCTTATTTATGTCAATGAGTCTGAGCCCTCTTGTTCTCGTTGTGCTTGAATATGACCCCAACCACCTGGGGTCATATTGTATGAATATGACCCCAACCACTTTTTTTGATCAATTAACCGAATAATCCCTCACTAACACACCCATAAATCTGCAGCACTGTTACCATGTGGCTCGGATCAAATCATGCAGTAGTCCCTGGTGATTATTGACAAAATGTCTTCATATTTTAGCACTGACACAGTCTCACTGCAGCAGGGTGCGTCGTGTGTGGGCCACATCCTCACTTGGCTGCTGGGTCACCGTCACTCTTGTTATTTCGCTTCCTCGTCGCCTGATCGTGCAGCTCTGCTGGAAATGCTGCGGTAATGCTGCGTTCAAGAACCGTCGGGATTTTAGGGCTCTGTGTTTGTTTTGAACATCACTTGCATTACATCACATTCATTACATTGAGAAATAAAAGTGGATGTGGTAAGGGTCAAATTATTGATATGGCTGATGTTTCATTGTCAGGCATATGTTATGTACAATTACTCTATGTTTATCATGAAATGTAAAAAATATATGAAATATATTATTATTTATAATTATAAAGAATGTGGAGTATAAAGGAATCCATATCACACATGAGTTATTTGAGTGACTTTATCGCCAATGAAAAAAAAGACATAAAATAATACACACAGCACTAAGGTAGCTAGCATCCCAGATAGCATACTAGATGTGAGCCTAAAGTGGCCCACTTGTAAAATAGCAAATGTGACTCAAATATCACAAAGCAAATGTGGGCCTTTTTCGGCAAACATGGGGTGCTCAAGGCAAGGTGTAGTCCGAAAAGTGGCTTATGCGTTAAATGGTGTCACCTTAGGTCGACATGCAGTTTTGCTATGGCTTACTTGTGGCCCTGGTCTGGCAAAAAGGAGCAGGCCACCCAAGTGCCATCATTGCATGCGATATGTTGGATGTGGGATGTAAGGCAAGGCAAGTTTATCTGGAGTGCACACTTCAACCACGAAGCAATTCAAAGTGCTTTACATACAATATAAAAGGCACCATGACAAATTGTAAAAGCAACATAAAACGAAATAAGAAATAAAAGAGTTAAAATGACTTGACTGATTATTTGATTGAATAAAAGACCGTGGCAAACAGGAAAGCCTTTAGTATTGATTTAAAAGAACTAGGAGCAGCGGACCTGCAGTTGTCTGGGATTTTGTTCCACAAGTGGAGCAAAGAAACTGAACGCTGATTCTCCTTGTTCAGTTTTGACTCTGGGGACAGAAAGCAGACCTGTTCCAGATGACCTGTGTTGTCTGGATGGTTCATAACGTATGATGTTCAAAATATGCTTTTGCCGGATTTTGAAGTAAACTCTTTGACAGACAAGAGGCCGGTGTAGCGATCTGAGAACTGCGGTGATATGAACCACTTTTCAGCATCTTTTTTTCAGCTGCAGCTTTCCTGATCGAGACCTGTAAATGTGGGCCAAATCTGGGCCCTGGCAATTTCGCCATGTGGGGGAAAATACGACCAGTTAAAAGCGGTGGCGCTGTAGAGCTGGAGTGGTGTGCTTTTCGGAGCTGACATTCAGCCCCTGAATGCAGCAGGAGCCGTCCCTCTCAGCCAGTCGCATGTTTACTTGCTTTGTCAGCGGTGTCCTCTCATTTCTCTCTCTCACCTGCGGCTCGTCCAAACCTTGGACTCTCACTCACTTTATCACATCGTGCTTATCAGCGGCTTCTTCTCCCGCAGCCTTTTATTAGATCCCCCGGGCCCTTCCTCCTGCGGACCTTGATCGGAGGGCACATCGGGTCCATAGGTGGGTTTTTTTTTTTTTCCTGCTCTTTCCCTTTTTTCCCGGCTAACAGGGGGAAAGATGACGTTAAAATCCAGTAAAAACGAGCCTGCCGTCATCCTGGAGTCCGTGAGCAGCGCGCGGACAGCCCTCTCCGACCTCTACCTGGAGCAGCTCCTGCAAAACAAACCAAAGTCTGACAAGGTTCGTGCCGCTGCCTATTTACAAGTCTCTAGTTCTTTTTAGTTTTTTTTTTATTTTTGCACCCCGACATATTTTGTTTTCATTTTTTTCTGGGTGTTCGTGTTTGCTTCCGGGAAGTGGCGATCGTGGGGGGCACATGACATGACTGTTGTTTGTTCATGGACTTGGGCTCTAAAAATAGACCCCAGCTCTGTCTCCGCCGCACAACTCACAACTAGGGGTGGCAATCGCAGGGGAACTCACTGTACGATGTGCGATACACAGCCCATAATGATCTCACAAAGATTCTGCGATAATCGATATATACAGTATATATTCCATTACGGTATCTGTGTAACTGAAGAAGAATGCAAAAGACCCCTAAAGGCGTATAAACCAGGATTTGTGTAGTTATTGGCTGCAATTCGGTGTAAGTTTGACACAAAGTACAAGAAAGTGCATAAAGTCTGATATCAGTGCCTCTTTAGTCTTTAACAAACACTCTGTCCACATCTGCCACATTTCATTGTCAAATAGCCATAAACTGGCCAAAGTTTGAACTATATGTAGCTTAATATCGATATTTCTTCTCCAAATCGACCCTGAACTTTCTTTATCAATTTGAAATACACGCAGTGATGCATGGCTCACGATAATATCACGATACAGTGATTCTGCGGTAACCGATATATTGCAAGACAATCGTATATCGATACATCACTGAGTCTGTCTAACTGAGGAAGAATAAAAAATTTCACAAGAGTCTGAGACGAACTCAGATGAAACAATGTACAAAATGGTGCATTAAGTTTCATCTTAGTGCCTCTTTAGTCTGGAACAAACACGCTGTACCTTGTGAATGTCTACATGTACCATCATTTCAATGTAAAATAGCCATAAACTGGCAAAAGTCCAAACTTTATATATATATACTACCCCTACTCACTACAACTGAATGTGTTAGCCTCATAAACAAAGAACAAATAAACACGTAGATTTGTATTTTCCAGTCTCAACTGGAATCCAGTAGACATGTCGGTGGCAAATTTCACTTCTGCATTTCCCCCCCAAAAACTGCGTATGGAAGTCATATGACAGATTTGAGAAAGCTGAGGCAGTCACGTTTTAGACGGGAAGGACAATGAGTCAGTAAGACAGTGGCCAGGAGCCATGCAAATTATTGGCTATTAATTGTTAATCCCATAATAATCATGTCAGCATGTGACTGTCATGTCATTCATCAATGGGCCTTTCTTTTGTCAAGGACAGTGCAGTGTAATGCAGGATAAAAGAAGACAGTTTGGAATGTAGACAACCTTGGTTTTTGTCCATTTCTAGCGGTGCTGTTTAGTTGTGCCTGCGGGGCTGCAGCTGAGGATTTAATGTCAACAGTGAAGTGGAGGCCATGCAGGTTGTTTACTACATCACACAGTGATGTAGTAAACCAGGCCTTTGTTCCAACTTGTTTTCACACTGGGGGAAGGATAATGTTTTAAAAGTCCAACTGACTCTGCTTTCAACACGGGGGAAACACCTTTAAAGCCCATAAAGTTTTAAAACAGCCGCAACTCCTCTCATGGGGGTGAAATTAATATCCTCTATGGCCCCCGGGCTGAGACCTGGCAGCCGGTGATACTGAGGGAACTGCTGAACAACTTCGAAGAATTTCAACAGTCAGCACTGGAGCCACTGAGGGAAACGGTGAAGGGAGGAAACTCCTTTCCTGTTATCAGCACTTTTGTTAGACAGCCTTGAGCAGTGATCGTGACAGTTCGTTCCTCCGCTCGATGCTGATTTGGGAAATCACTGTCTTAAAAGTGAGGTCACATGATGTGTTATTTCTCAGTGGAGACTGTAGCCTGTGAAATGTCTGTCAGGGGTGACTCACTGCAGCTCCTGGACCCTTTATCTTCATTTTGGTCAAGACTCTGCCTGTTCTGCTCTGTTTACTGCAGAGGGGTTTTGTCCTGTCTCCAAAAACACTTCAGGCTTAAGAACTGTGCACAAACCCTACAGAGAACACGCACATCTTTCCGAGAAACTCGAGGACAAGTACATGACTTCTTCTTAATTTAGTCACACTGCTGTCGACCCCTCAGACCTGAAATGAAAATCCTAACAAGTTTAGACAAATCCTGCTTTAGGCACATGAGGCCTAGCATGAGATTAATGACTGTCTTACTTTTCTCATTTTTTCTTGATCAATTCCATGAGCCTGTAGCTGTTAAAGATTTGAGTTTGTCCTTTGGGACTGTAATCTGCACTGTTTGTCCCCATATAGGTCAAATATTGATCTTCGATTGTTTTCCTTTAAGTGATCAATACATCTTATCCTGTTGTCATGGAGATCCACTGTAAATGCTACACAGGCGTGAAGGGATTAATAATTAATATTTCACCTCAAGACAACCAGAAGATAAGACGGAGAGAGATTGCACTGTAACCTAATCGTTCGTATTAGACGATGGAACCAAATGTTGGAAAACGGGTAGAAGGGTATAAACGAGTTTTTGAAACGGATTCATCTCATCCAGGGATTTTCTGTCTGAAATGCACCGTCACATTCTGCTTGATCTCGTGCAGATAAAACGACGAGCACGCGTCTGGAGAAGGAAGCGCTCCGCTCTCTCCTCAATGCATTCCGCCTTTCATCCATTTGTGTGTTTATCCATTTGATACCCCACCCCACCACACACACACACACGCACACGCACACGCACACACTGGTATTCAGGTTTCTGAAAGGGTTTCCTGGCCCCAGCTCTGTTGACATTGTGTTGACTGTTAACACAGATTGGAACACATTCTGACAAAGCACTTGAAAAGTTTTATTTTTATAGGTGTGTGTGTGTGTTATCTTTTTAAGTTAACGGGGCTCATCTGCACTGCAATGATGAGACACGTTTACTGTAAAGAGCCTTTTAATGCTAATGCTAATCTAATCACACACGTGTATAGTGATAATATCCAACCTTTAGATTTGACCTTTGTCACCTGCTCACAGTCCTGAGGGGGAGCATTACATCATATACATGAGAATATAATTACTCCTCTTTGTAATGGGCGCGCACACACACACACATACACACAGTCGGGTAACCCATTACTTCAGAGGACATTACATTGACGTACATCGATAAGGCCAGCCGGTCTACTTTTAAGGTACTAACTTAGCTTTGTGGCTCATCACATTATTTTAACACAGATCCGAAAGTTTTTATTTCCTCTCGTCTCTGGAGCAGCTTTAAACCGAAACGCTTTGCTCTTAGATAGCGAGTAAAACAAGCTTTGGATTTATGTCGTGATTTCTATCTGTGTTGCTGAACAGAGCCCTTTCCTGAGAGGATGTAATTTCATCTGTTCACCATAGGACCTCATCCAAAGGATTCCTCCTGGTCTCAGCCCTGACATATAATTGCACAAGTGCTGCGAAATACATATCGTGGTGCACAGAAAAACAACTGGCAGACTAGCATGCCTCCCACGCTCAGGCTTCTCTGGACTCACAATCTCTAGATCCAAAAATAGGAGAATTTTTTTTGCTTATTCACGAGATTGTCTGCCACTGTTTACAAAATCAGGATTATGTTCACAGACTCAATTTTATACAATCCACATACACAAGATAACAATCGTACCAAACTGCTGCTATGGGCAGTATTGTGGGGCTGAGGTGGAGGAGGAAGATAATGACATTTATTGGTTTATAGTAGTGCTGATGCTGGAAGATGCACTTCTCTTTTTTTTATTTGCTTAAGCACTGCTGATGTGTCATTTTTGTGCAGACATTTTGTGCTGATGCATGTAATCTTGTCGCTTTAGTCCCCGGTTTCTTAACCTTTTGATACTGTGCATTCATTGTTCTGTTATATACATGAGTGCTGTCCACAGAATATCTCTTTAGTTTATTTCCCAGGACCTTTACTGGTACTTTTTATTTAGTATGATCCCTCGTTTCCTTACTATAGAGCACTGAGACGACCTTTGTCGTGGATTCGCAGCTATTAGATTAGATTCATTTAAGTGTAAAAGTACAATATGAATCCACAAAGTCACTGTGGCTTTGTTTGTGTTTTTACTCCCACACCAAACTTTGACTTATGCAGATTTTCCAAGAAGAATCTGTTTCCTTACATTAATGTTATGATGACCAGATGAGACTGGTGGTATCCATGACCACATGAACCTGGTGGACCAGATCACTGGATGGGGTTAATGAGGTGTTATAACGCCGGGTTAATTTTCAACCTTGAACATATGTTGAAACTGCAAATAAAACATGGCTGTTGGCGTACATCAGCAGAGAGGGTTTCACTGCAGTTATTGGAAATACCAGTGTGATATTGATCAGATGAACTGACTGTGACTCTTTGGAACAATGTTTTGAAGTTAACGGCATGATGTTTAAATTTGAAGCAAAGTTCATTCCATAATGATAAAATAAGAGATGTTGAATATCCTTTTTTCCTCTTTTTCTTTTTTTTAACAGGCAACTATGCAAACATATGAGAATAGGGGAGCTGAGGTTTTCACCAACGGCAGCACGAAACACATGAATGGTACAGACCCGACCAGGATGAAAGAAGTAGCATTTGAAAAGAATCCGTCGGAGCCAATGGTAAACTATCCACCTTTACACACAGTTACATGCCCCAACATAAAAATATTATATATATTTTCAGGATTGTGTTTTGCTGATTCCTCCTCACTTGTTGTGTGTTTGCCTGTAGGGGGTCACTCTAAAGCTGAACGACAAACAACGGTGCACTGTGGCCAGAATACTACACGGGGGTATGATCCATAGACAAGGTATAAAAAACCTCGTATTTAATTTTGTTTGTGTGTTGATGGAGAGTGGGTTGAAGAAAGTTCTTAACCAAAAGGTCAAAATTTTCATAGTATAAATATATAAAGATAAAAACTCGGCCAGTGCCAATCTTTTACAGACACATAGATGTTGCCGTTTATGTTAGCCGTCATGAGCTGACATAAAACTTTTATTTTATGGAATAAACTATGCAGGAAAGATGTGCTTTTATGTTTTACATTTAATGTAAAAAATGGTCTTTCTTAATTCAAGTTGCAGATATTGGTTGTAATTTTTTTTTTCTTAATTTTAGTTATTTATACAAAGGTTTTTGGGCAAACTGTAAAGTATCAAGCCTCAATTATATTACTTTGTTGTAAGGGTTTGATAAGGACTTCTTAGGAATCATTGCCAATATACTTTTAAATATATGTCAATATACTGGTATATTATTGACTCTCTAATCCCTATCTGCATCTGCCACCAAAAATCCATATTGTTCGGGCTCTAATATTTTGGCCCAGTGGATACAAATCAGTTTAAGCAGGAGCATGTGCGTGCACTGGGGGAGGTTCCACCTCATATCCTGATCAGTGGCTGCATTATAAGACTATCAGACAACAGATGATTCTCATTTCGTTACATGGTTATTCCTTATCAGGAAAATGAATATTACCGCAGTAGTTGCCAGTGCCATATTTGGATTATAACAACTGCATTGTACACTTGTGGTTTCTTCTTCTCTCCAGGGTCCTTACACGAAGGGGATGAAATAGCAGAAATCAATGGGAAAAGTGTAACAAACCAAAGTGTAGACCAGCTACAAAAGATTCTGGTAGGTTGATGCCTTATAACCTAAATGAGAAAATCTATTTGGGCTCTATAGTTAATGGTCATTTTTATTTTTTGCACACAGAAAGAAACCAGCGGTGTTGTCACGATGAAGATCATCTCCAACCAGCAGTGTCGATCCCGAGCCTGTGAGGTAGTAACACGGGGGACACAATATGCACTTGTGGTTTTGCGTTGTGCTGCATTAGCGTTCCACTCAGACTGGATGGTGTCTTGATGGGTTTGATTGCTTTTCACTTTCATCTTTACTTTGATCTAAAACCTTTTTGCTTTTTTTTAAGCATTTTGTTCTTTATTAGGTGAATCTTCTTTTAGTCAATGAACAACCCAGGTGACTATAAAATTGAGAACATCACTCACATTAGTTGTGCTAGCTTGACTTGAAACACTGTGGTAGTGTGTTTCATTCTGCCATCTACTGGTCACACCACTTCCTTCACTCCAGCAGCCAATCACGAGCATCGTAAAAATGCTCGCTGGACATGGACATTACTATGTGATAGAAAACACTGAAGTAAACACGGATTTAATAGAGCTTTAATTAAGTGGCTGCATATTATATTGTATTTGGTGATGTTGCACTTGTCTTAATGCAGTTTATCACTGATTTAATTTCAGTTTTTGCTGTGGCCAGTGATGGCAGTCGACTTAAAAGCTTGTAGTCCATTAATCAGTAGCCTTAGTGAATATAATTTGCAAACTTAAATGCCCAATGAACATTAGTGTTGGTGACCCAGACGGCTCCAGTGCTGTCTGTGTACAACCACCACTGGAGATACTTTGGGGGAATCAACAAATGTTCATGAACTCTACTAACAATAGTAATAATTTACCCTGCGAAGAATTTACACGTGGTCCTCAAGCTCATCTCTACAATATATAAAACTATATACCCAGAGCAGTAAAAGTTCTAATCCTGGGTATACATAAACAAAACCTTTTGCAGCTGCACGATTGGTTAACTTTAAGAAGACAACAAATTAGTTGGCAGCACAAAGAGACTTTCAATCCTGGAATCTATCAGAGGGAGAAAGTTGCTCTTTTAGTTTGACTTTGAGCTGTCTCAGATCTTGACATGAACGTGTATATTCTGTTGGAGGGTGAATTTCCTCCATAACATTTGTAGAATCCAAACATACTGTTGAAGTCCCTAGATGAGTATTTAATCTCTATGATGCTGCACAGTTACTGTAGGTCACTGAAGTCCAGCATATGAGTGTACTGTATGTTTATAACATTAGGTTCCCTAGAAAATGATATTTTGTGCATGGTAACACAACTCATTTTCAGACAAGAGATGTTGGGGTTTTGAACATGTATGCAACATGTACCCCATTTTTATGGCTTAAAGAATTAAGAAAACCGAAATGTTGAATATATATATCTCTCAATTCGAGCTGTAATTCAGGCGTATTCATCCCTGCGCAACAATCATTCAGAAAAAGAGATTTGCTCTGCAAGAATCTGGCATAACAGGCATAGCCTGGAATTTCCCTGATGGGCGAAATTAAAACTTGAGAAAATGCCCCAATTCATTCAGAGAGGAAAAAAAAAAATCCTGGAAAAAAGTATAACAAATTTGTGCTCAGCTGCAACAAACACATTTCTATCAGTGACTGTATCTGAAGCTGAGCTACAGTGGGTAATAGGAGATTATTCATCACATGGGAAAGGGTATTTATATAATTCAGTTCCAAACACCACATACATATTTCCACTTTTAAATTCAGAACATTTGCTCTGAACTTCCAGATGTACATGAGGGCCCAGTTTGACTATGACCCCACCAAGGACGACCTCATCCCATGCAAGGAGGCCGGACTGAAGTTTAAAACTGGTGACATCATTCAGATCATCAACAAGCAGGATCCCAACTGGTGGCAGGGCAGAGTGGAGAGCAACACTGCGGACTTCGCTGGACTCATACCTTCCCCAGAGCTCCAGGAATGGTAAACAGCTCCGTCATACAATGTGACAATTAATCCTGAAGTGCTTAACGTCCCACGCCAAAGACCTCAGAACTGTGCGAACTGTTCCCGGCTTGACCTAAATCTGTGTATGTGCCGCAGGAGGGTGGCCAGTAAAAGCAAGGCCAGAGAGGGCAGTCAGTCCTGCAGCCCGTTTGGGAAGAAAAAGAAGTGCAAAGACAAGTACCTGGCCAAACACAGCTCCAGTGAGTGTCTCACTGGAATCTCTTACTGCACTTTCTCTCAGATGTGCTCTCATGCGATTTTATCTGAAATAAAATCTCTTCTTTTTGCAGTTTTTGACCAACTGGATGTGATTTCTTATGAGGAGGTGGTTCGGCTCCCGGCTTTTCAAAGAAAAACACTTGTGCTAATTGGTGAGTTTCGGATACATCAATAATTTCAAATTCTTCAAAGTAAAATCATTTCTGATCATCTTCACTGAAAAAAATGACAGCATATGTGTTTGGAGCTTTGTTCTCACAATATATGTGAAAGTACATATATTTTTGTGTAAATGTTATAAATCTATGTAATAATCATTATATCAAGGGTATTTCTGTGCCGATGCAAAAGTTAATATTTGATTTTTAAAAATGTCATGCAAGTAAAAATTCTGCTACATTTTAGGTGCACCTGGCGTAGGAAGGAGACACATCAAAAATGCACTATTGACCAAATACCCGGACAAATTCTCCTACCCGGCACCGCGTAAGTAAACGCCCAAGCTTACTCACAAGAGCAAATGTTTCCAAACTGTCCTTTTTCTAAAACGTGCATTTTCTACACAGAGACCACCAGACCCCAGCGCAAGGACGAGGAGAACGGGCAGGAATATTATTTCATCTCCAACGACGCCATGACCAAGTGCATCTCCGGGAATGAGCTGCTGGAGTACGGAAGCTTCCAGGGAAACATGTTCGGCACCAAAATCGAGACCATCCAGAAGATCCATGAGCAGGAAAAAATCGCCTTGGTGGACGTGGAACCACAGGTCGGCATTTACAGGGTTTTCAGGAAAAGAAAGGAAATATTGTAGTCTGAATTTCTTACGTCTGTGGTGAAACAACACTGCCCATAGGTTGAAACTTTTTTGTGCTGTAGTAATTCCCTGTTGCCACATGCTCAAAATGGACACACACTCAAACCTAATCTTTCTACTGTTTCAATGCAGTGAAACAATCTAACACAAATCCTTCTCCTCGTCTCTTCATCTTTTAACGTAGACCCTGAAAGTCTTGCGGACGGCTGATTTCGCACCTCTTGTGGTGTTCATCGCTCCGACCACCACATCTTCCCAGGTGCCACATCTCAGAATATGCTCAAATATCCTGAATGACCAAGCTCCATCCTGACCCTCTGTGTCTTGTGTCCTAGATGGAAAACCTGCTGATGATCCAGAAAGAGTCGGACGCCATTCTGTCCACGTTCGGACACTTCTTCGACGTGATTCTCGTCAACAGCGACGTGGACGAAAGCGTCAAGGGTGTGGAGGAGGCCCTGGAGCGTGCCATCTCCACCCCGCAGTGGGTGCCTGTGTCGTGGGTGTACTGACGGCCGTCCGGCTCCAGCGTAACGCCTTTTGTTTGATTAAAATTCAGTGCAATATCACTCTCACTTACCCGAAACCTCTCAGTTAGTGACCTCCCAGGCGTGTTTGGGGTTTAACTATTTGGTTAATGTTGATTGTCACAGAGATTTTTTGCACAAGTGCATCCAAAAAAATTAAGCAATATGTAGAAAGGTTTATTTGAGGGATGTTTTATTTTGGTAGTTATTATACGTTTGTGCTTCAGGCTTTTGGGATAGTTTTGGTGCAGCACACCTTTTGTGAAGCTTGGAACGCGAGCAAATGCAAAATAGGACCACAACTGTGAATGAAATCCTCACTTTTAAAGAAGGATTTTGTCATGTAAAACATTGATTCTGGATTCTTGCTCTTCATCGTCCTCATTAAAGTGTGCCATGAAGTTGATATTCTGAAACTGTCTGTCCATAAAGTGTGTGTAACTCCATACTGCGACAATGTCCTCTTACACGAAACCTTTCAGTCGGTCACTGACATCCTTTCTTGTCTCATCTCATTAAAAATTGTATACCTCATGGGATACTGTAAAGGCACTTTTAAACAGAAAATAAATTTCCCTGCTCTGTAGCAACATCATCTTTGACTGTTTTTCCAGATAGAAACCTATCCTTTAAAGCCCTCGGGGGGGGGGGGGGCGTGCACATGTCAGTGTCCATGAGGAGCCAAACCAGGAGATGTAACTGAACTGTAAAGGTTGATTATATGATAAGAAACATTTGTCTGCTGCCTCTGTGGTTCCTCACACTTAAAATCTATTGACTAATATTTTAGAGCAGAAGAATTGTGGGGGCGGGGGGGTTCATTTTTTCAGGGAAAGTCATGGCTCATAACTTTGATCAATTATAGATCAAGACCTGTGCATCTGAGTTTGTACCTGTATCTCCCACGTTACAATCCTCCCAATCACAGTGTGGGAGAAATGCTTGCAGGTTATACGTGAAAGTGGATTTGTTCAGAGCCTCCTGGTTGCATGGCTGGAGTTGTCTTCTTAATTAAATCTATATACATCACTTATGTTCTCTTGTGTTTATCAAACTGAAAGTACAAAAATATGTTGTGGTGCAAACCTGTGAGATAATTCAATTTGTATGATTTAGTTAGATTTAATATGTGGAAATAATTGAGACAGCGCATAGGCAGATGTACTAATGGAAGTGAAATGATCATTAAACAATTATGCAATATAAATGTTAGGTCTTTAATCAAGAAATGCAGTAGCATATTATCATAATTATTCCCATAACCAGCAAATTAATTTTATCTAGTTAGATATGCATATTAAATTAATAAGAGAAACCTTTAAAGAAAACTACAAAGAGATAATTAGACAGATTAAAAAACAGCGCAATATGTGTGTGAAACCATATAATTAACAAAAATTACAAAAGACTTTTATGGAGGGGGGGCAGCTTCCAAAGTAGAACCCACAAAGCTACATGTTGCTGGAAATGAAACAAAGCTGTCTTATGGCGCCACCATGTGGCTGTCTGCACAACCACAGTCACTCTGAGAACAATATGTGTTATGCGCACCCCATGAACTAAGACATTTCATCTACGTGCTATTTTGAAACGACGCACGGTTAAAAAAAAATATTTTGTTTGGTATTTTGTGAATTTTATTTCTGTATAAGACATTTAACCAATATTATTATCATGATTATTTCATACATGACAAATAATTTTCAGAACACAGTCAGTTCTGAGGCAGATTAATTGACTACATAAAATACAGAGTAAATGTGTTCTACAGCCTATCACCAAATGGGGATTGAATAATGTGATAATTAACTACACAAATAGCAGTGAATATGTCAGTAGCCAAATAGAAGCTGCACAGATCAGGCTGCAGAATATCAGAAATGCTGTGTTCATCTTTCAAATTTGAAGTATATTTTAATTAAGTTTCAACACAGTTACTGGAGAAATTAGCTGTGAACTTAATCACTAACCACAGTGCTGGCAATTAAACACTTCAGCTAATCTGTTCCCGTGCTCAGATAAACACGTTTGTATGCAGTTTCTTGCATAATCATCATAGAACTGCAGAGCCGGGCTGAAATCCCTGTGTTTCTCAAAATTTTCAGAATTGAAACATGCAGGTCAAGGAAAAAAAACAGGATTTACATTCAGTATTTGCTCTCATTCAGTCGTGTTACCCAGTTGTCAGAGTAGCAAAGCCTCCTTAAACAATCTCACATTCAGCTGCTTCGAGGTCCTTGTCTAAATCAGGGTTGAGGTATTTGTTAGCTCTGAAGACTACGTGATTCACCCACTGTCAACAACACTGCTCCAAACCAAGTTTAGTCTGACTATTCTGAGTACACACACACACACACACACACACACACACACACACACACACACACACACACACACACATAGCCGTGCCTCTGAGGACATTATATTGATTTCCTGGAAACTAACTCTAACCTTAAACATCATTATAACTTAACTAACTCTAACCCTTACCCTAACCCTAACCCTAACCTTAACCTTAACCTTAACCTTAACCTAACCTTGAAACATGTCTTCACTTTCAAATTCAATGATTTACATTATATGGACTTTTGTTTTGTCCCCATAATGTGACTGTGCAAACAGATGTAGGTCCCAACAACATGAGTAATACATGGACACACACACATTCAGGTATCTTGTCTAATTTGAGGTCAGTGGAAATAAAGATTGGTCTTATTCACATAAGATTTCAGCCTGTGTCAGTTGATGTGTTGTGTTATCTTCCGTGTGCACATGGCTTTGACTAGATTTAACACGACAAAGGATCCCCCCTTTGCCTTATAGTATTTAATGTCCAACAACTGATTTAATCACTCACTCAGAGCACATGTGATTATAAAGCAACATCAGTCTGTTCCTGCATTTAAAAAGTAGAGAAATTACAGGAATCTACACCAACAAGAAGCAGTGGCCTTCAGGACTGTAATCCAATCAAGGACCTGTATGTATAGTGTTGTTGTGTGTACTTATATTTTTCATCACACATGTTGGTGAAGCCTCTTTACATGGAACTGAGCCCCAGAGAAATCCTGCTGAGGCCTATTTATGAATAGATTATTGAATGGATCCTCTAGCATGTTACAGTTGCTTCCCTTTATGGGGTTTACAGTTCAGTAATCCAACAAACCACTGCCTCTTAGAAACATTGCCCTCATTGCTGAATTATTTTATGATCACACCAACAAATCAAGAGTAACATTAAAAGACAACCCTAAGTGGAGAAACAGGATGAACAATGTCCTCAACCATAATGTACGAGAGGTCACTGATTGGTTTGATGAGTACGAGAACGATGTGAATCACACACTATGGCCTTCACACTCAATCCACCTGTGAGAGATTTTAGTTCTACAAGTTAAAAAAGATCTCTCCACCGTCATCAAAACAACAATCCTTTTTTTAAATAGATTCTTGAACCCTTGCCTTCTTTGTAGCTGATTGTTTTATCAACTTGTTTTTTTAATTGTCATTAACTTAACTCTTTTCTTATCCTTCATTTAGCTCCATTATATTGTGTTCCTGTCTGTGTGTGTGTGTTTTGTTCAAGCTGTTTCGAATGAATTGCCCCCAGTACGATTGATAAAGTTGTTTGAATTTAATCAAATTGAATTAACAAATAAGGGAACATCTTTTAGAGGAATGGTGTTTCTTTTCTGTAAAGTTGCAGAAACTTGTAGAATCTGTTCTAAGGCACACTGGGTGCACCTCATTATGACACTTTATATTGGGCTTTCCTTTTTAATTTGTCACCCAGTTAGCCAAATCCCTTTGATGCCATCCCACATGGCAAAATAGTTTTTGCCCAGATTTGATCCACACTGCCACAATGTCACCTGGCCCATACACCGAATGATGGCACTTGGGCGGTTCACCCTTGTTTGCAAGAACTGAATAAGCAAGACATATTAATATCAGATGTCAACCAAAGGTGGCTCGAATTAATTTTGTGCTATTTGGGCCATATTCACCATTTACCACATGGGCCACTTTAGGTTCACATCCAGATCCCACCTTGCCTAGAGCACTGTATGTTGTTTGGGATAGTTGGGCCACATTTGCTATTTTACAAGTGGGCAACTTTAGGCTCACATTCATTACGCCCGGGCCGGGTTAGGGTTAGGTTTATTCATCAGGTTGCGTCATTAGCTGAAGTGGCCCACATCCGTGTGTTTCCTGGGATGCTATCCAGGTTTGATCTGACAAAGCATAACCTTCAACCAAACATAAAATAAAATACCAAATAAAAAATCTGTCATTATACTCTCATTCTACTTTTTAAATTCCACCATTTAAATGAATATGGTAAAACAAGAATTAATAGTTTGTAAGAATGAAATAATAAAAAAAGAATTCAATTCAATCTCTAATTGTTTTCCTCCAACCTTACAAAATTATAGAGAAGCACAACAGTTCCCACATAATAGAATAGAGTAGAATAGAAAGCCTTTATTGTCATTGTATATGGTACAACGAAATGTATAGTACCACTCCACTCGGTGCATAAATACACTTTATATAAAGCAAAAAACACAAGATATAACAGTTTTATTTTTTATAAGAAAAATGTATACACATCCTCCATTCATTTATGAAGAATTAATATTTCTATTTTTCTTTGCTTGGGAAACTAGAGCCTCCATCACATCATAGCCTAAGCAGTGAGGGTCACCAGGGCCCCATGGGCAAAGCTTTAGAACATATACTCACACACGTTATTGCACTATAGCATTAATGTTATGCAGAACACTGTCAGTCTGAAGCAACAGAGAAATAAATATTGGCAAATTATACTCCATCGTTATGCATCCATATTTACTATGAATGATAACCAGGCACCTACAGCGAGCCTCGCCACACCCCCTCTCCAGGAACGCCATTTTGTTGACACACAGTCTCGCCATCAGAAAAAATATATATCCCCTAAAGTGGAGCTTTGAAAACCGAAGCACGACCCTGACATGTAAAGTGGGTGAGGGGGGACACTCCCGGAGACCCGCTGCCACTGTGTGCGGACAGAAAAAGCGGCGCTGCTCCGAACATTACTCCGCTGTTTACAGTCTGCGGCCGCCCGCTTTAACGCGAAACTCTCCGCGATTGACGTCACCGAGCCATCTTTGTCCAGCTAATCCGGGCGCCTGTTTATTCCTCCTCCATCACAGCGCCGGGCTCCGCTCAGTAGAAGTAGGAGGAAGAGAGATCAGATAAGAAAAATAAAATTAAGAGAGAGAGAGAGGTATTTTTTTTAATAGCGAATAAGGGACGCGTCTCAGTGGGAGATAGAAGCCAGTGCTCCTCCTCGGCTATATAGGCAGGGAACGCCACAATAACCAAGCGAAGGGTGCCAGAGGGTAGAGAGGAGCGCAGATCCACATCCATCTGTCACCCACTCGGTCCCAGCTCACGCCTCCTGTCCGGATACCAGCACCACAACCTCCAGGAACATGTGAGTACACCCGCACGTACACATTAAAACCTCTTTAGAATTAAAATGACCTGTTTACGCGTTTCTGCCGCGTCCTCTCGGGCGACGCTCGCAGCTTCTCTGTGGCTGAATCCTCTCCCTTTTGCTTATATTTCTCTTCCCTCGCATTCACGAGGTTGTGTTATTAACATGAAACCGTGTGTCACCGCTGTGGACCGGTGATCGTCCTTCCCGGATCACCATCACCTAAATGTGTGACCGCACGGAGGGCTAACGCGTCGGCCTAACCTTGGAGCGCACCGCGTTTTTATCCGACATTAAACCGAACATTATCCTCACACAGGTGACTTCTCGTGCGTTTACACGGTGAACAGGCTCCGTGCTCGTCGCCTTTTTCTTTTCTTTTTTTTTTTTCATATTACCGTGTGTTGGTTTTCACCCGTGACAGCACGCACGCATTTTTCTTTTTGTAAATTCCAGTTTGGACTGGTTTGAATTGAAAAGGACACCGTGTGTGCTGTTACCCACGGGGTCATTACAAGCAAATTAACGAGACTCCACGTTTGAAACATTGTTCCTGCGCCTCATAAAACATTCACAGGGCTTTTTATTCCTGTGGCTCTGACCCTCCGGTGACGATTAGGCTAATTCCGGAAAACGCAAGGACACAATGTGGAATAAGCCACACGAGCTGATCCACGGCTCCAGAAAGCCTATTGAACACTTACATCTTCCATATTATTCGACGAATTCCGCATAGTTGCCAATATAAATGACGCTTATTATTAGCCGTGAATGGGGCTAAGGCCTAGTTTACGTGATATTTGCAGCCTATGGGGGTGGGGGTAGCCTAGCCTCCTACTGTATGTCGTCGATTGTCGTGCGAGGGCGGACAGCTGCATATCTCACCTTACCCCGGCCTGTGTGCCGGATAAACCCTCTCAAATGTCTCCATTTTATGTTCCTGTCTGCCATATTGTACCGCACATGATGCAAGTATAGAAAAGGTAAAGGCTCAGGAAAGACAGCCGTGACAACCACTTTTTCTTTACACAGCAGCCACTTCAAAACGTTGAAATATCCTCCTGGCCAAACGCGACATGTCACAGAGAGGTGGCAACATGTCCGACAACATCCCTCCTGTTGGCTCTTTGTAACATTTGTCACCGTCAATGTGGTTCCACCATCACGCTCCTCTCCCCACCCTCCAAGTGGTGGTGCTAGGCTTTCAGTGGGTTCACAGGCCCGTCGTGTTGGTCGTGAAACGTGATGATCTACGGGACATTGTGTAGGCCTGCCGTGTGTGTGTGTGCGTCTGTGCGTCTGTGCGTGTGTGCGTGTGTGTGTGTGTGTGTGTGTGTGCGTGTGTGTGTGTGTGTGTGTGTGTGGCTGTTCGGATCCAGTTCAGTAACATGAAGACAATCAGACAGTTTCTGGTCTGAGCGGCTGTGGCGCTGTCCAGTGCTGAAATGTCGCTGTCAAGTGCTGAAAGTCAGACAGGTCCCTCTTTCCACGACGCTGAGCAGCCAAACAGAAAGCCCTTTGACCAGGGAGCTCATTTATCATCACCGTTACTATTATTACTAGTCATTTTAAATCAAATCTATCTATATTATATCAGGGATTCCTGCAAATCCTCTCAGACTCAGCAGTCTTTGGAGACCACAGGCCTCAGACTATTTTAATAGAGCGTCTTGAAAGAGGGTTGTATAAACAGTATATTCAGCTCGCGTACCAAATCATGACATGGTCGGTGGACACTTTGTGTAGACAGAGCTGTGAAACCTCCAACAACCCAGAATGATAGGTTAGCTGCCTTTACATGAAAATTGTTTTATTTTCATTTTGGATTGAAACATTCACTTCAGTTTTTTTCTGTTCTGTGGATTTACCTTATTACACTTTGAAAATAGGATGAGACATGTAATATTTGCTTAGGTAAACTCCACACATAGATTAATTTGGCAGATTCAAATTATGTTTTTTTTCTTTGCAATTTCAATCAATCGATCAATCGATTACATTTTATTTGCACAGCCCATATTGACAAATCCTACTTTGCCTCAGAGGGGTTAGCAATGTTCAACATCTTCTGTCCTTAACCGTCGACAAGAGTAATGAAAATCTACAGAAAACTGAACGAGAACTGTGGAGAGAGACACAAGTGAAGGATCCCTCTCCCAGGACAGACAGAAGTACAATGGATGTCACATGTTACAGAGCACATCAACAAAATAAGAATATTTACAACATACACGAGAAAAGACAGTGTCTAACATAAATGTAGAGGTGTATCATTGTATTATATAAAAGAAAATGTCTGACAGGGATGAAGGAAGCAGTATTTTTGATACATTCACCAGTGATATCTATTGATTGCAATATCCAAATCAAGAAATGTATCAATAAATAATATCCATTCATCAATCTGTTGGGTATGGTGCCAGTTCAGAGGTAACAATAGTGTTAATGTCTACAATCTACAATTCGTATCACTGTAACTGTATGATAATCACTCTAATCTAAAGAATTAAAATATTATATTTATATATAAATATTTTAAGTATCTTTGTTCAAGACATAATATGAATAACTCACTATTCACACAGTGGAGATACAGTGTTTTATACAGTGGCAGTTTGTGTTAGGGCTGGTTGGCAGCTGATAGAGACCACCAGCACCATTAAGCCAACTATTCAGAAGGATTTGTTGTTGTTAGAGGATTAGTAACGTGTGAGCGTGTAAAGGTGACCTTTATACACAGTTATGTCTCACACTAGTTCAGTGGGGACCTTTGTCACAACGTACTAGAGCCTTTTATCCCAGAGTCAAAGCATACAATCACATTTTTTAAATTGTATTGATTCATTTGGACAGGTGGATATCAAGAAAACATGATGAATCAAGAGCACTGTGCAACATCATCGCAGAACATTTATGATCAAATGTTAAGATTTATTGATATAGATATATGATGTAAGCATTGAGGGTATAGACTAATCTTACATAATCATATCTTTCACAAAATTTGAGGCTAGCTTGTTTTCATGGCCACAATCAATATCGATCAATCTGTTTTTGTGCTTGTTTGGTGCTGTTGTACCTGATGTCCATTCTGCATTGTATTTACAATGTGTAGGGTTACATTTTCACTTTAGATAATCCTATGTTTAAAGGAAAAAGCTTGAGTTTGTAATTTTGAATAATCTATACTAGGATTTATACACACCTTTCCTTTATAGTATAAGAATTGTATATAGAGACTAAGACAATAACAATAAAATATAAATAAATATATATATATATATATAGAAATGTAAAACATAGGTAATAGTATAAAATTAATAGTTGATAAAAAATATGTGCATGATAATACAATATATAAAAAGAGGCCAAATAACAAATGAAATCCAGGGCAACAGAGGGGATTTGACCATATTAGTCTTTGTAAACAGGACTTTACCATCCAAGTGAATGCTGCAAATAGCAGAGCTCATGAAATGTATTTTCACTTAGCTTTTACTTTTCAGTGGTAAATGACCCTTTCACTTAAACTCTCTGCCTCTCACAGTCATTACTGTTGTATTGTGCAATATGAGAATAAGTCAATGTAGAGCGCAATACAACATGACATGAAAAATCAACTGGACTTGCAAAAAAAAACAGATTATTTGTGATGGGGGTAACTAGTTGGACTCTCTGGTGCTAACATATGGGAGTGTTCATTTTTGGAACACAGTGGATTTTTACAAATCATACATATTAAATCTGATATGAATCTTATCTCATTTTTATATGTGTGCACCTTTCTTCTCCATCACTTTGTGTACATTATCCTGCAACTACCAGCTCTTCACACAAAAACCACACACTAACAACTGAGTCAAAAATGACAAATTATATAATAATAATATGTGACCCCTTAAATTCGACATCTCCTGAAACTCCTCCCTACGTACATTCTGTATGATATCAGTTATACAATATCTGCCACCAAGGAGAAGAGGGAAAGATCATTAGCGACCATTGGAAATAAGTAGATCTGAACTCTTTGGTCCGTGTTCCCACATTTGAGCTGTTTACTCTGCCTTAAAGGTTAACTAATGATTCTTAAACTCTTTATTTTGATCTTATCAAGCTATTTCAAAAAAAATTTCAACAGCCTTTAACATTTACATTTTGTATGATCTATAGGTCTGCCCCAGCCGCTGGAGCCCCTGCAGATGGAGGGAGTCAGGGCCCTCCCAACCTCACCAGCAACCGCCGTCTGCAGCAGACACAGGCACAAGTGGATGAGGTGAGTTCTTCACAAA
Organism: Hippoglossus hippoglossus; assembly: GCF_009819705.1. Lineage (NCBI taxonomy): Eukaryota > Metazoa > Chordata > Actinopteri > Pleuronectiformes > Pleuronectidae > Hippoglossus > Hippoglossus hippoglossus. The sequence continues at coordinate 17,564,303 of NC_047164.1, read as the reverse complement.
GTCACATCAGACATTTCTTGCCGGTAAAAGGATCAAATTTGAAAACAAATGGTAATTTCGGTAACAATACATGCTTGAAACCGTGGTTCGATATGAAACTTATAATCACCTATATCCTATAGTCCATCTTCATCCTGTCAGACCCTCTCATCGAGTCGTCCTCTCTTGATAGCTGATTGTGGGTTCACTTCGAGTATCTTTCCCCAGGTGGTGGATATCATGCGTGTAAACGTGGACAAGGTTCTGGAGCGTGATCAGAAGCTGTCAGAACTGGACGACAGGGCTGATGCCCTGCAGGCTGGAGCGTCTCAGTTTGAGACCAGCGCTGCAAAACTGAAGAATAAATACTGGTGGAAGAACGCCAAGGTGAGGACACACTGACGTTTCTCAAATAACAAATAAGTGAATGTGTGAAGGCTGAAATAGATTGCCCCATTGACGTCTTAAATGGGTGACAAGTCTCTAATGTTGATTTTTGATTTGCTCATAAGTAAGTCAGGGAGTAAATCAATTGTATTTTTAAAGCACCTTTCGAAACCAAAGTTAGAAGGTGCTGTACAAAACAAACATTACAGGGGCATTAGCATAATTTTTCTTGTGCACTTGAAACAATGACCTTTCAATTTCCTTTGAAGAAATATACCAGTGATTAACTAGCTTTAAAAATTGGAAAACTGCTTCTCTAACAACTTATTTTGAAACTCCACTGTCTACAGATGATGATTATCCTGGGTGTGATATGCGTGATTGTCCTCATCGTCATTATTGGTAAGAATTTTTTTTTAAGTTTGTGGGTGTGTAAATGAATCATTGTTATTGTGTTGGAATTATATAGAAATATCTTTTAGATATTGTACACATATACACAGTATACAATTCTTTATGGCATATCCCTGAAAGTAAAAATATATTTTATTTGAAAGCAAAACTAACAAACATTTTTAATTGAAGGAAATCATTTTTTATGCTGATACATTACTCTCCACATTATGAATTGGACCTGATCATGTGTCCTCTCTCTCTTCCTGCAGTGTACTTCAGCACCTAAGAAGAGTCGGTCCTACCCCAGTCTGATCCCAACTTCCTTGCTACAAAAAAAAGAGAAAACCCTCAAATTGATGAAAAATTTAACCACAGATAATTAATTTACTATATATATGTATCTGTCCCTGATTAGCCTCGATATAACACCCCTAAACCCTTCAGGGCCCCATGGCTCCCCCACATCCACCACCTCCCCCTCTGGACCCCTGTCAATATTTGTCCTTGTGAGTGTGTGGCCCTGTCTCCTTTCTGGGTCCTCTTGGCTTTTCTAACCTGCCATACCGAGAACCAAACACTTGTGACGATGCAACAGAAAAGGAAACAACGATTGGCGATAATTGTTACATAACTGATATATATAGTTCTTTGTAGAGTTTTATTCTGATATATATACTGTTTTGTAGGTGTGTGTGTGTGCGTATGTGTGTGTGTGCATTTTGTATTTTTTAATTTTTTGTATTAATTTTATGTATGCTTCAGCGTTAAATACTGCCTATTAATCAAAGTGTGCATCTTGCATGTTCTCATCATCTGTCCATCCCCCCGGCTTCTTCTTCTCTCTCTCTCTCTCTCTTTGGTGTATTTTTGCACAGTGGAGTAAGTCTCCTTTTAATGAAATACAAAAATTCATTTTCACCTTCATCCGTGTTAGGCATGTCCACTAAGACAGTTCAAAATTAGCCGGAGGACTAAAAATCATGAAGTTACAGAAATTTGAGCTACAAAACTGCCCTTAAAAGCTTCAGCTTAAAAGCTTCAGGTTTCTGTAACTTGATGCCTTCAGAAATCCAAGTCTTAGCTTCCTTTGTGGCTTTCTCAGAAAGTTATTGTTCATTGATATTGATCAACCACAGAAATGATGCATGAATTGTTAAACCCTAATCCCCAGTAATCATCATTCCCGGTCCTTTTCATTATTTTCATTTCTCTTTACCCTTTTCTTTGGCAACATCTGTAATAACTTTCATCTCAAGTCACAGCTGCAGCTCTTCTGTCTCCCAGCATGCTTGAACACCTCGATTTCCTCTAATAATTTCAAAACTGCCATAGTACAGATGGACCAATGTCTGTAGATGTTTGTTTTTTATTTCAATATTACGTAGTGTCTTATTTCGAAAACATTCCTTCATTGCAGTCTAGTGCAAATGCTCTTACTGTAGCACATGTAAGTGTAAGTATCTTTAAAAAAAAAAAAATACATGCGATGAAACTTGTGTCGAAAAACGTTGGTCATACAAACCATAGGAGAAAAAAAATGTTATAGTTAATAGCTGTAAGGGTTAGTTATGGATAGACAGGATTAGACTTTCAGTCTGTCCAAATGATTATTATTTTTTTCTAATATCGGTGATGTTATCTTAACATTGCACTTGCAGTATACTGTGGAGATGTCATTCATGTCAGAAGGTGGATATGTGCTTACAAAACTATTCTAATGCCAGGGGATAAAATGGGGCCATTGCATAAATTGACATTAGTTGATTAAGTTTCATAAAACACAGGTTAATTCTCACTGGCCTATGTCGACACTGAAAAGCCTTAGACTCCAGTCACTTCTGTTAGTTACTGTGGAATATTCCCGGTCAGACCCGCCCTCGCACTTTCAGTTTGTGTTAGGGAGTGGCTGACGGCAGAGGGAAAAAAAAAGGAATCTGATTAAAATGCACAAATGCAACCTTGTTTTTGATGGCGCTGTCTGGCTGGTCAATAGGCTGGCCAAAGCAGATCCTCCTGCAGCAAAACCTGAAGAGCACATTTAAAAAGATAAAACTGATGAGAGACACAGCCTTATTTGCAAATCCAGGGACAGAGGCTAAATGAGGAAAAAAGGTTGATTTCCAGTTGAGTTTTAGTTTCAGCGGTCTGCTAACTTTGGGGTAAGTTAGTGCCAGGAAACGTGATAAGCAATTCTTTAGAAAAAAAAAAGATAAAGTAGCATTCCTAAGAAGAGTGTTTTGCTAGTGCAGCGGTTCTGTCTCAGTGTTTCTCCCTCTAGTTAAGGCCTTTTTTTCTTTTTTAACTACAATAGATTATATTTTTTATTATAGTATATTTTTGTGTGATACAGACGGGTAAAGAGGAAGTGTGTGATCAGCACCGTGTTGCTGCCTCTAGCAGTGAACTCCTCTTCACCTCTGTCTGGTGTGTTTTTTGTAATTCAGCTCCATGCGTTATACACTGCCAAACAACAAGGGAGAGGCTTCTATTGTTATTTCTTTCATCGGTGCTCTCGCTGGTTTGGTCTTGACTTATTCTTCCACCTTTCTTTGTTGGTGGCGTCCTCTCCTGTGTATACTACCCTTTTGGCTACTTTGTGAGCAGGAGAGCAGGACTGTGTGATGCACTCGGTTTTTTAATGGTCTGTCAAGACCTCGGATATGAAGACAAACCTAAAAGGTATGGCCTATAGGGATTAGAACCATTTTACCGATTGATTTGCAGGGGTTTTGCTGTGCTTGGAAAAAGCTGTAATTCAGTTAGTTAACTAAGCTGGATTGTCAACAATCATAAAGGTATAAATTCAGCTGACAGAACTTTGAGTAGGCTACCATCACCAGAAGGCTTCAGAGACCGCAATTCACCTGCAATACTCCAAATAAAGTGTGGGTAAAGCCTTAGTAGCCTCCTCCCTCTTCCCCATAACTTTTTAATCTTTCCCCCTGAGCTGAGTGGACCAACCCGTCCCCGTTTGCTCAACTCGCTGATACAGAATCCTACAGTGTGTGTGTGTGTGTGTGGTGTGTGTGTGTGTGTGTGTGTGTTAGAATAGCTCTGTCTTGGGAATATCCCTGGTTTATCCCGAGAGATTAGGCCGCTTAAACCCGAGGCGTGAGGGCACGTTGCTTCCTTGACCACCTTGAATTACACAAGCAGAGAGGTTACCGATCTGCCGGCCAGTTCTATTAGGAGGGACCCCGACCTCGACGAACCCACTCTTCCTCCCTGCTTCCTGCTTCCCCCTCCATGTTTTCCTCTAAACAGAGCAAGAGTAAACTGCAGAAGATTACCAAAGACCAGATTTCCACGCTTACGCTGCCAACTGCCATCAAAAACAAGCAGAGAGAAACAGGTTATTCAAACGGTCCTGGTCTGTTTTTAAATAGCTCACACCCTTATCGAATCTATCCACGATTACAGGAGCTGTTAAGTATTGCACACTATTTATATAGTGTGTCAGTTTGGCTTGGGAGTGTGCCATTATGCAAGTTAAACCAAAACATAAGGACCGCATGCTTCAAATCTCGACCACAGTCTCCCCAGGTCTGAAGAGCCTCTGCAAAAAGGTTTTCAGACACATGATCCTATGACTAATAATAGCACAACTCTTCTTTTTTTCTGTCTCCATAGTGCTGCCGAGTTTTAAAATGAAAAGAAATGTAAACAAACTACAGCTATTAGACATAATTCAAGAAAAAATGTAAAAAACCTGCATTGTTTGGTGTTGTAATATGGGGGTGTTTTGGGGGGTAGGGGGTCCTATATCCTCAGGTTGAAGGTATAAGCAATTTACCAAAATATATATGAGGACAAAAACTATATAAGCAAAGTATAAAATTAGATTATTTGGCAATAGAAAATCCTTTCATAAAGGTGGTCCTTTTAGCCATGCTGCAGGAGTGAACCATGGTGAACTGAGGAGAAATAACACTAACTGATTGGGGTAGGACTTCTGTGTTATCCATGAGTCCAGTTGTTGTCCTGTGAGTGCTCAACCAATTTGGTCACGATGGTGAAAATGAAGCGAGTGCGCTCTTATTTTTCCTGTTGCTTTATTGTCTGTATGAGAAAAAGTGCGCACATGTTTGACCACCGTGGCACTTTTTCCCCCGTTGTGATTCGTTGATTTCGGCGGATTGGGGAACACGAGTCGATGGAGAATATTGTCTGAAGGGTCAACCTGGAGAACTGTTCAGTGATCTCAACTAAAAGCTGCGTTCAGGTCCTTTGGTGGTGATGCAAAGTTGCCGACAAGGCCGGGGGGGGGGAATTGTTCAGACCCTTTTCCAGGTTTGAATCACAAAGGATGAGCTTGTGATTCAATCTTGGAAGGAACCACGCAGAGAGAAAGAGACAAACACAACATCCAAAACTTCAACGTGTGATACGTACAAAGTAGGGGATTGATCCCTAACGCTTGCCGTCACCACCAAACGAGATGAACGCAGCAAAGAGGAGGGACCCTTATGAGTCAATGAACGTTCACAGGCTGGCTACAAACACAATATTCAACCTCGCATATGTCAACATGTTTTATTTTGAACCAAATATTGTGTTTTTTTTTCTTCTTTTGCATCAATTTAGTAATAACTCCAGATGTCACTGAATTGTTTGTGTGTAAGCACTGATGGGTAAAGGTAAAGAAAATGGGAAGTTAATGGGAGAGAAAAAAAAAAGTATTTTTACCTTCAATTGTCCAGAATGCTTAGAATGATTCTACAGTTTACATCAGATTGCTGTTTGTATCTATGAGATATATTTTTTGTTGAAATCCGTTTATTTTTGAGGAAAGATTTTGATTTCTCTTTGGGGCACCTGGGATGAAGGTCCACATTGCCCCTGGTCATCTGGCCTTACAGGAGGGATAGGACGGGAGGATCACGGGCAATGTACTCAGTTTTCTTTTCTTTCTTTTACCTTTGCTTTTATTTATTGATAGATTTATTGTGCCGTCATTTGGTATGGGATTAGAAACTACACAAGGTTGACTCAACGCAAAGGAGAGGAGACTGAATGAAAAATTAAAGTACATAAAATAATTGTAGTGTAAATCTATCAATGTCTTATTATATTGATGAACATCATGAAATATATGTATATTGGAAAAACAGTATCTATGACAACTTGTACTTTTGTGTGTGCTTCATGTGCTTTGTGGGTGTGCAACAATGGGCAGATGCAATTTTGACTGCAATTCTGGGACCTTATCTGACCTGTATGAATAAGCATAAATTTACTACCAACACAAAGGTAAACCTCTCTCCTGAATTCATCTGATCACATGTTTGAAAAACACATGGAGACCTGAGGCTACTATGATAGACGTCTCACACAAGCCGATGAACGGAAAACACTAATGTAAAAGCCACAACACAACCACAAATTTACCACATTTAAATGTCTGTGTGTCATCTACATATGGATCCTTAGATTTACACAACACAGCATTAACAGCAACTCTGACATGATTAGAAATGTTTGCTATACTGTCACTGTAAATGTCGTTTCACAATACTTTACACACATACGGTTTTTTGATGGGTTTTACCAGAAATAGTGCCTCCATAGTATTTAGATGAAAATCGGTAAGCAGACAGATTCTGTGACACTGAAGGATCACCTGGGTGGAGAAGTCCAAAATGTCGACAATATATAAGAAAGGCAAGAAAAAAGAAAAGAAATCAATAAAATAAGATAAAAATAAAGAGAATAAGTACATAATATACACCTTTTATAACAGAAAGAAATATTATTTTTAAACAAATGTACTTGGGTAAAGTGCAGTGACGCAAGATTACTGCATAAGGATATATAGCCTACTATATTTGTGTATTAGATATGAGATATTGAAATAGACATATACATATATATGCATATAAAGACAGGTATATGAACATGAGCATTACAATGGTTGGTAAGTGCTACATATATATATATATGAATGGGTGTAAATTCAATGTCATATAATAAATAACAGTATACTATACATAGTATACAGGTAGAAATTCAAGTATTGTGCAGAGAACACTAATATGAAAAAGTATCTATAGGGTTTATGTTTTGACCCTTGATAAAACACTTTAGGGACACCAGTACTGGTAGTACTGATTTAAATAAAGTAATTTACAAAGACAAAACATTTTATTTGTGTCACAGAATGTGCTGTAAGTTCTCACCAAGTGTAGATACTATTCACAGTCTGCAGCTTAGAGCTAATGGCAATAAGAAGCTTTAAGTAACCAAAGCTTACAGTATATTGTAAAATGAAGCTGCAGTGATGGTCCCTTCTGGTGACTTTTATTTTGAAGGACGAATGGGGCTCCTAAGCAAAACCTCATGAATGACATATCATTTGTAGTTCCCAACACATACATTTCATATAACCTTCATACAACCATCCAAAGGTCATCGCAATATGCTTTCCCCTGAGGCCTCTGCACCATTGACTGACTGACGGTATCTACTATCTTCAAATCAAACACATCTCCAAACTATCGTGCACGTTTACAAAATCAAATCAGGATTAACACTAAAACTCCACAGTGCCTGTTTGTATCACACATTGATATTAGTTGAAATATGAGAACCATGACATAAGCACCACCGTCAGATGTAGTTTCACGCCTTCACCATCAGGTGGCAGCATCACAACTACAGAGTTCAGTGTGGATCACAGACCAAGGACTTCTTCATGTTACTGTCAGTGGACATCACTTATCTTCACTGCATATAACCAGTTAAAATGTAATTTGTTGAAAAAACCACATCATAAATTGATGTTTATACCACTGATTGATTTTCAGTGGCATAAACATTTCTCCATGGGCACAAGACAACAAATACCAATTTAGTATTCATGTGGAACCAACCCTGTGATGCCCAATAGAATTGAAATAGTGTGTTTGAAACGTGGAATTATATAAACTCTTGTTGTTCAGAGGAGAATCCACTTCCTGGTTTTTCCTCTTCAATCCACTGCAGAACACATCCGAAATGAGGAAAGAGCACAATTACTACAAAATAAAACAGGAAGTGAAACATGAAACTGCTAAGAAACAACAACAACTTGACATTAAGTGGCAGCGAGAGACGTGATGACACCATAAACTGTACATGCCATTTACCTGTATAGAGTAGACAGAGTCGGGAAGGCCCTGAACAACTGTTAATTGTGGCTATTTATACGTATTTGAAAGTTGCAGCAGCAAAAAGCACAATTCACTTTCTCTAATATAAACACAGACAGTAAAGAGTACAAGGTTGTTTGAAATGTCCACTGTGTTTTTCATTTTTTGAGGATACTCATCGTTTGTATCTGTTGCTTGAGAGCATTTGTTATTTTTTCCACTGAGGAACACACTATTTTCCAGTCATTACCCTCGTCAGGGGGATGATGTGGCAAAGGATGACGTGTCTCCTGAATATTTGCCATCGGAAGTGAGACTGTACGCCTCATTTTAAACACGTGCGTCTACAGTGTGTTTTATCACCCTTGCTGTAAGATTTCCCTTTTATCCTGTTCATTCCAACTGAGCTGCGGTGATCTCTTTTGCACACACTGAATTTTACGAAATTACATTTCCCCACAAAGTGCACAATGAAGTGTGTCCAGGAAAAAGCTTCTGTCCCTCACTGACATTCCTCTTCAAACCTGAGGGAAGCAGACGACTGATGGTAATTGTTGATGTGTCATATTTAAAGTTTGAAGCCTTAACTAGTTCCATCCGGACTCTTCTTTTTTTTTAAAGCAAAATACCATCTAATTAAATCTTTATTATCTCTTAAGTGTGTGTTTCTATTTATTGCTGAGGTCATGAGAAATTTGGCCGACTGTGCTGCATAACTGGAAGACCGACAACTGGATAGCAGTTCTTCGAGGAGCCACGATGATCGAGAACAGATCTACAGCTGTTATGAAATCAGTTTGTAGTCCTCTGTCCCCCCCCCCCCCCCCCTCACTTTGAATGAAGTTATAAATTTAAGACATTATCTTTGACAAGCAGCTTGGAGTACCAGTTTTTATGCCAGTTCTGAGTTTGCTTTCCATGTTTCTCCATCATCCAACCCCTTCTTTATTTACCCCCTCTCACCAGTCACACACTCCCCCGCTGCTCTTCCCTTCGACGGAGAAGGAATGCTTGAAGGAATCGTCCAGAGTTATTGCAGAAACCTACACCCTCGGCTTGGATTCCCGCTAAGTGTAAAGGTCACCGTTTCCTCCCACACATAATGGCGGTGTCTGCGCAGTCACTCAGACACTGTCCACCCCCCCACCCCCCAGCAGCAGCAGCAGCCTCTGCATGTTGCATTCCTGCTTCTGCTGCTTCTTATCTGGGTTAACACAAACACAGCACGGCAGGACCGGGCAGCTTCTTCGGCTCTGCGTGAGCACCACAGCTGTCAAAGTCCTCGAGTCTTCACGAACTTCAATCTCTCAGTAGAGAAGAGTAGAAGTCATGCACCTGGAAATATAATCTCTTTTCTTTGAGCTTTTATGGGCTGCACATCCTGCTCGCTCCAGACTGTAATCAAGGTGTTGCATCTCTGCCGTCTGTGCAAGTGGCTTCTTTCACGGAACAGCATCCCCTTCATATAGGCCTCAGTAATGTAGGCCAGAGGGTTGGCTCATCCACGACTCTTAACAGAGAAAGAAAACTCCCCCCTTGAGATTGTTATTCTTGCCTGGATTGTGGGTCAATCTCTGACTCAGATGTTATGGGGCCAAAGGAGCCCCTGGGGCTTAGGGGAACATGGTAGGAGGAAAGCGGTCATTAGTTTTATGATACTTCATTGTCTACAGGTCCTTTCGGATCCTGGAGGGTTTATATTTTAAAGGAGATGAAACAAAACGTAGATAAGTTTGTAAAAAACGGTATTTCCTTCAGTTAATTAAAGGTCTCACATGCTGTTGTGGTACTTTAAGATTTCTGGCACTACTTGTTGAGTGCTACATGTCGTAGACCCTCAGGCTCGGCCCCCACCTGTGCACCCTTCACAGCAATAGGCCAGAGAGTTAATGGCCTTGCAAACCAAATTTTAAGCTACTTTATTTTCAAGATTGAACCAAATGAAGGACCTGAAACATCTGCTGTAAAAAGATACAGTGCTTTCTTTCTGAAAAGCTGAAATTGACTCCCCTCAGCTCTTCTTTCCCTGTTATATTGAAACCAGGGTTATTCTCGAGGAACATCTGGCTCTAATTAAAGCCTTCTCCCTCCGTACCTCCCTCCTCACACACGTCATCCCCCCCTCATGGCTCTTTCTCACCACTGTTGTCCTCTCAGTATCTGTCTGACTCCTTATCCACTCTTCAACTCCTCCACCCTTACGATTCCTACCCACTCATTCCCTCTCTCGCTCTCTCCGCCCCTTTCACGTTACCTCCCCGTACCCCCCGTCTTTCACCTCTTGCCTCCTGCTTCCATCTCCCTGTCCTGCAGCACTCTGCCTTGCTCTGTGTGTACGCTGCATCATGATCTATGTGGGCTGCTTCTGGGGTCTCTCCTTGATCCTGTCCCTGAGTTTAGGATGGACGAAGGCTCAGCAGCAGAATCACACCAGGTGAGGTTGCAGTGTGTGTAGAATGTGTGTGTTAAATGTCCTGAATGGTGTTGAACTTGATTCTTATCTTCATTAAGGTGACTGGTGACGTTTTAGTGGGAGTTGAATCTTCTTAATTTTTACAAAAATCAAGGAATTACTGAGCAAAAGCAACTTTCGAATGAAAAATACTCTGAATTCTTTCCTCTGTCTGTAAGTACATTCTTTCCAGAGCACTGTTTGATTGGGCACAGAGTTGTCGTTTTTGGCTTTTGGCTCATGATGTGAGGCACGCTGACTTTGCAGTGGCTCAGCCACCACAGATGTTAATGCTTTTGGTTCTGCTTGTGGGGTCGAATCAGACCAACTTGGCTCTGACTCTGAACATCTTGACTCTAATCAGCACGGCGTCTGACTTAGCTTGGGTTCAGAGCTCTACTTTAGTAAGAAACTATTTTTCCACTGAATTTAGTTTTAGTCGTCCTGATTGTTGCTGTCTCCCTTCCACAATATGTTTACTTCTTCGGAGCAGGGGAGAGAGAACACATGTTTTTCTAACTTCCTCGCTTCTAGGAAATGTCATGAATAATAATAACCTTGCACATTTGATCCAAAAACAACTCCCCACACCACAGACTGTAAAAGGCCAAAGAAAAAAAAACTTAAACAAGAGTCATATTCTTCTTGGGCCTTAAGTATCCTGTTGGCTAGAGACTGAACTAGGAAATGTTCCTTCTGTAAAATGGCTGTTGATATTAAGTCAGATTTGCGACTTTAGGAGGCAACAGAACTAATAACAAGGAGTGGCGCAATAACTATGAGGTTAGGAAAGTCTGGAAAATGAGCTCCAGCTCTTTTCTGTCGGTTATTCTTCATTTTTTTCGGTTCTAAAGCAGCAGCTCATTGTTCAAACATCAAAACATCCAAAGTGATTTTTGTCTGTCATGGCAAACTCATTACAATGACAATCACTAGTTGTGAGTTGTGGCAAAACTTCATATTTAATCAAGAATTTTAATTTATTTTTCAATATGAGGATTTTAAGGAGGTGAAACATTATCATAATGTACAACGATAAGAAGGAAGGAACAAATGTCGTGACGCCCCAGGCCCATTAATACAGTAAGCACTTTGGGAACCATTACTTAACACCATGGATAACATCATCAGAACTTAGTTTTAGTATCCAGTAAACATCATCATCATCATCACCGTCATCATCATCATCATCATCATCATCATCATCATCATCATCATCATCATCATACTCCCAAGTTTCCTGGAAGCCTAACTGTAACAAAACCCCATGAAGGTCCACCTTTATTCCTTAAATGCAATTATAATCCCAAAATAAATTATTAACCAAAAAGGTGAAAGTATTATAACAGCTGAAATGCTACACTCACTTCATAGCTGAAGAACCCTAAAGTTTATAATATGGAATAAATAAAAAGGACATGAATTAAAGAGATAAACAAATTATTCACTTATGTTAAACATTGCATGTAAATGGAACAAAACATCTGTGAACTAACAGAGGGAAACAATTTGGATGTTGTGTCAAAATGATCTCTTTCAAAAATCACATACATAAAAACACAACAAGCCTAAACACATCCAGCCTTGTTAGCTCCTGTTGGATCAAGCAACACTGAATAAACCAGCTAGAGGCTGCTGCTGTAAATACACAGTGCATTGACACAGTATCTGCTCTGGTTCAGCTTAAAATCCTTACGCTGCACATTCCACAACAAACCCAGCTTGGTTAATTACTCAGTACCAGAGTGAATACACTGTGTTTAACTCCTGTTCAGTAGAGCCACAACAGAGACAGACTGTGTGTTTGCTTTTTATATAATTATGTGATCTTTAGAGGCAAAATATAGATTCATCAAAACAGGAAGCTAATGTTAATGCTGATTAAAGATAATAAAACAAACTCGCAACACTTGCTAGCTGGTTAGCCAGCTGTAAATAAATTGATATGAAACTCAGTGCCATTGTGAAAATAAGATAAACATTATACTATAATCAATTGATTCTTAACAATGTATTTCTAATTTCTACAATTTTTGATTTTTTTGTTTATTCTATTGACGATTTATCTTATAAATTCTTATGTAATATTGGACATTTTGGGACTCAATACATCAATCAGACTTTTTAAATAGGTCTCAAAGACAGTAGTAGAGACAGTGTACTTTATTTTCAATATTGTATTTTAACAGTGTAAGCAGACATAACGGGCAAATTACACATGATCAGAGGAGACAGGAAAAATAAACAAACATGGATATAATTCAAAAAGTAAATAGTAAAAGGCTGCAAGTTGGGGGTATTTCAGAGTGCTTGAAAGTGATCTGAATTAAAAGACACGCTCTGCTTAAGAAAGTTGTTCAAAAGAGAGTTGAGAGGTCCGGTGAACTTCTGTTCACTGTCCCCAGTTGTGTCCATCACAGTCTCCCTGTCTCCCTCAGGCCTGTGTTCTACTGTGGAGGTGACCTGGTGGCAGACTCAGGGTTCGTCGGCAGTGAGGGGTTCCCAAGCTTCTACAAACCAAACAGCAAATGCACCTGGAGAATCACTGTGAGTCAGTTGCACCGCAGCATGTTGAAATCCTGACTCCCACCTCATCCCGTCTCTCAGTGTCTGACTCATGTAAACTCTGGTTTCCAGGTTCCCGAGGGAAATGTGGTCACGCTCTCCTTCCGCATTTTTGACCTGGAGGCCGACTCACAATGTCGTTATGATTATCTGGATGTTTACAATGGCCATTCCAACTTGGTGCAAAAACTGGGGCGCTTTTGTGGAACATTCCGGCCCGGCTCTGTAATTTCTACCACAAACACCATGATGCTGGAGATGGTGTCTGATGCGGAGACGCAGAGCCGAGGGTTTGTGGGCTATTTCAGTGGAACCAAACCGTATGGCGATGGTACGTGGTCACATTTTAGAGTAAATATTTTCTTTTTGTTTTCTTTGTAGTTATATTATAATGTTGATACGAACCGTCTGAAAAACCTCACACATACTGGACATTTTATAATATTGCTTCAAAAAGTTGAAAAAATAAATAAAGCCAACTCATATTTAGGCTATGCATACATATTTATTAATTTACCTATTAAATAGTAAATGTAGCTTAAATAAAGACCAATCAAACAGTTCTTTACTGTGTTATTGACCAAGCTTTTGAGACGGTGTTGATTTTTAACTAATAGGTTTTTGATGGTTAAAGGAATAGTTCAAATTTTTTGCAAATCCTCAATATTTCAGAAGAATTTTGATGGATTTCTTTATAAAGTCATTTACTTAAAGCTCCATCTATCAGTTACAAGCCAATTGGATGCCAGGATGTGAACAAAAACAGACTGCAGAGCATCTAGATGTGAATGAATTCACCTTTATTATCAACTTACAAGCCTTTATTAACGTTGACTAAGTTTTATGATTCCACTATTATGATTCTAAATGACCTAAAATGTTCGTATTTATGCTTAATAATCTGTAAATATCAGTATTAACTGCTACTATGAGTAATTTGTTAAAATTATCAAACCTTTATAAACATTTTCCAATGTGCTGAGCCATAACATAAACAAGTGACACTCCTGTAATGTTTGCAATACACAGAATCACACGTCTTGTGTAAAGAAGAAAATTAACTTCCAGATTATGAAAGTGATTGATGTATCGTATAATAAACAATGGAGCCAATTCCAACCAAGTTTAAAAAGTTCAAAGTATTTCAAAGTGAGTGAACACAAATGATTATTTGCATACGATTCATTCTCATGTGCATCGTGTTTCAGACGAACTGTTCTGTGGGGGGAAGATAACAAAAGCCCAGGGAGAGATCATGACGCCCAACTGGCCTGACAAGAAATACCCACCAGGAACCAGCTGCTCCTGGCTTATCACTGTGGAGCCTGATATGGTCGGCTGCACACCCACTCCCAGCATGGAAACATTTCATTTTCAAAGCCTTTACAAGGACGACTCTTCAAGTGAACATTAAAAAGTCACATTTCTGTATTTCGTTTAGGTGATCCAGGTGAGTTTTGATAAGTTCGTCCTGGAGCCTGACACCTATTGTCGGTTTGATTATGTGGCTTTCTTCAACGGCGGAGCGAAAGATGATTCGAACCTGATTGCAAAATACTGTGGTGATCAGGCCCCGCAGTGAGTAACAATCATTTTTAAAGCTCTATATTGACCATTTCAGTCCAACTATCCACTACTTACACCATGACCATTTCCTGTTTCCTGTGCAGACCATTCATCACCAATGGCAACGTGCTACTGGTCCAGTTCGTGTCCGACCTCAGCGTGACATTTGATGGATTCCTCGCCTACTACACCAGCGTCCCTCGTGGCTCTCAGATCACACCAGTAATCTCTGGAGCTGGTACGAGGTCAATACCTCTGAAACCTGCGGTGAAACCTCCTGTGCCCAAACGTCCAGCCGCTAAACAGCCGCCACCTGCCCCCACCGCCAAGTACGTGGCACCTCCTCCCCCAGAGCCCGCGGAGAGACCCAGACCGGTCAAGCCTACGAGAGGCCGCGGACAGCCCAGCACAGGCCAGGACAGGAGGGTGCCAGCCACAAGGCCGAACGGAAAGAGGCCTGGTGAGTGAAGTCATGTGAACGTGTGTGCATCCATGAACGGAAGGTGTCTGCATCTAATTCGCTTTTTGTGTCTTCTTCCTGTTTCTAGTGCCTCAAAACCCGCTGTGTGCCCAAGCCTGTAAAAGAGATGGAACCATCAAGACGAGCTTCTGCGCCAGCGAATTTGGTAAATGTCCTCCTGTTCACTTGCACAACAAGTAACCAATCAGATGCTGTGTTCTGACTGAGCCCTCCTCTATCCAGTGATGACAGGGAAGGTGACCTCGCTGGCCCCCGGGCCCCGTGGCACTGTTCGCGTTAGCGTGTCCATTATCAAGACCTACAAGGCAGGTCGGCTAACCATCACACAGGTGGGAGAAACCATGTCGGTTAGGCTGGTGTCACAGTGCAAGAAGTGCCCGTTGCTCCGGAGAGGTACGTGCTTCTCAGAAACACACACGCCCGATAGGTCAATAACGTGACACTGATCAAACTGACTTCTTTTCACTTTTCTTTCCGATAGGTCTCAACTACATTATCATGGGTCAAGTGGATGAAGAAGGACATGGCACCCTGGCCCCTGGTGCATTCACAGCTCCCTACAAAGCCCCACACCACAAACTATTGATGAATATCAACAACCAGCCCTGTTAGCCTCACTCCCCCGTCCAGGACATGATACCGACATATCACACACACACAAATCCAGAATATTCACTGTGAAATACAGATCTATTGAAGCACAACACTGCAGTAAAACATAACGTAATTTTTTACCCGACACTTAATGCAAATACATTGTTTTATTCCAACACCTACCAAACCTTGTGTTTGTAATTTATACATGAATAAAGGTTTTATATCTCTTTCACGTGGTTTGGCTGAAGAATCATTTACGCTTTTCCCCTTTAATTCTCTCACCACAACGGTCTGCACTATGTCTCAGTCTCCATCGTGTGGATTAAAAGTGTAATAGCACCCAAGCTCAACTTGGTCTCATCTTGAAATTTTTATTCCAAAACAGGTCTCGATTTAAAACCATGTGACCATTAGTCCTGTGGCCTATACTCGTGATGTCAAGAGTTATATGCAGATTAAAACAATGAATAAAATGAGTTCACTATTATGGATTAAAATGTGCAAAAAATGTATTCTGACAGTGTTATTGGTTTGCAATCAAAGTAGTACTATGATAGTTTTGGTTTTTGGTTTCTTGCTATGGTCCCAACTGAATAATCCAAAATGAACAAGTTACAAAGATTACATTCTACTTTGTGCAGCACTGGCAGATTATCTCAATTGTATATTTATCTTACAGTCGTCTTTTTGATTATTTCATTCTAAAACTGGATGTTTTCCATTGTATCTGAAGACTTACCTGGATAAACCGTTGTAATATTTATTCACTTGTCAGTATCATTACAGATTATAACATTACTAGTAATACACTACATGTCCCCTGAACAAGTACCAAGGTTAAGATGACTTATTTGCTGCTTTTTCTATGTTTGAACAAATACAGGACATGGTGTGATGTAACTTATAACAAAACAAAAATAATAAATAAAGTTTATAATTGAATGTTATTTCAAGACACTGCTTACAAATTATAATTACTGTTAGAATTGAGATATTATTGATTAAGTACATTTGAACACTTTTACTAAAGTAAATTTAGATTTAAAATGTATCCTCTGATTTAATGTGTTTTAGGGTAAAAAAGATTAAGTTGTAATTCCTAAGAACCACCAGTAGAGGTAGGGAAAGGTCAAACATAAATTCTAGCTCCTCTGAGCCTCTTTCCTCTCCAGAAACTGTTATTATGGTTTCACTTGGAATGTATAATTACTTTTAAATAACTTTTTAATAGGCAGAAACACCATTTTAAAAGAATAAATGAATAGTTAAACTCAAACCAAGTATGAAGTGGTTGATAATGTATAAAATCTAAATCAAACTACGAACATTAGCTTCTTATATCTCTGCTAATTTACAGAGCGCAGTGGTGGAAAGTTGCCACGTACATTTTTTCAAGTACTGCACCTAGATTTAGTTTTGAGAAGCTTTTACTGAACTTGAGAGTTCCCATTGTATTTTACTTTACAGCTCTACTACAACTGCAAAGAACATATTGTACTTTTTACCTCACTGTAATCATCTGAAAGCTTTCGTTAATAATTAGTAATACTAAATATAATCAACAAGTTGTGATTTACTATATCTACAATAAATTATAGATAAACTTGCATATTTAAGGTAAATACAATAGGATGCAGACTGAATAAATACATCATAGTGATATTACATGCTAAGATGAAAGATGTACCGCAGTATGTCTACCTGAGTCTTGAACACTGACAATATTGTCACTTGTTTGAATGTTAATGTTTTAATTAGAATAATCCACATGTTGGACACCTGTAGAAATGTTGTCCCGTTAAACGGTGTCTTTACAGCCTTTAGCACAGAAGCTGTAATCCCAAAATATTCACAGACTTGAAATAATGATGCTTGCCACCATATGTACAAACATATTTTGTCTATTAAATCTGTTCAGTGCACTTTATATTGAAAAAACACAAAATTCAGCTTGCAGGTCAACCAACACTGTTTTTAAAAAGTATAAAAAATACATGTCGAAAAGTATACAAAGGCAATATTGAATTCCAAACAATCACTATAAATGATGGTGGATTTTTACAATGGCTGTATAGAAGTACAATGGCAATTTGCATTAGAAAAAAAGCTAATCTCAAACAAAATGACTCAATGGATACATCTTACAATCATTTAGACATTCCTCCTCTCCTCTCCTCCCCTTTCTTCTCCTCTCCTCTCCTACACCCATATGCTGCCCTTCCCCTCCCTGTCCGAAGCCCCCTGCTGACCACAGCAGCCTCCCCCGTCAGACTTCCGGTGGCGATGGACGGGCAGGTTCTTGTAGACGGCGCGGCTGTAGGGGATGAAGCACATGCCCAGCTGGAGGTGTCGGGCCAGGCGACAGTAGGCCGCCAGAGCCAGGACCAGCAGAGGGGTGAGCAGCAGGAAACCCACAACCAGCAGGGCCACGCAGCCGCCGTCATCCAGCACGTCTGAGCAGTACAGAGACGTTCCATGGGGCTGCACCTGGAGGAAGAAAATGGATGGATAATGCCATGGATACTTATAATCAAGGAGTGTACAGGTCACAGGTCACAGGTCCTAGACTTTTTCTGAAACCCATTTCCTGAAACTTCCTCTCCAGTAAACGCAAACCCCAAAACTCTGCACTCACAAAAAAATATTTACTAAAACATTACCAAAAATATTTACTGTAGGATATTTGCACATTCCTGCACTTTATTAAAACTTAGATGTAAACATGAAAACCTGCACTATAGGATTTTATAGTTAGCATTACATCACAGGCAATGCTCCCCAGTGCTGAACAATGGGAGAATCCTTTTTGCCGGATCCAGCTTGGAAAAGATTCCACTCCTACATCATCACACTCTGTGTCCATTCACAGGAGATTTTCCTGGATATCAGGGTTTCGGTCAAACACTTTCCACCACCATACTGGGAAAAATGATCTATAGGGTTTAGGAAGGGAGAGTATATGGTGGAAGGCAAACATTGAGAAAACGCTGGATATTGATAAACCATTAACGTATTAATAACCAGAGTGAAAGATGACATTATTCCCACAAATGACAACATGAACATGATGCTCTGCCTGTTCATGACCTCTGCTCGTGTCTGATTGATTGATAAAGTTTAGTGTTGTATGGTCCCTAAAGTCACATGATTGGACACGTGTGTGTGTGTTAAATGTTCAGTGGTTGTGTGTTATCGATGAGAACAGGGTGTTGGTTGTGTTTAACCTTTGGGGCCTGTGTGTGTCATGCTGGGTCCAACTGGACCCAGCATGACACCCCATTCAGTTAGAGAATGGGGTTTGGTGTCTTGTTACTTCAGAAAAGCTCCCAACTTGTACCCTAGTTCCATATTTCATACTAATTCTTGGGAGGTTTTGTTGGTTTAGTGTGGTCCCACTGGAAACTGAATCATCATCAAGTGGATTTAGAAAAATCTCTGTATGGTTTATGTTATGGTCCCACAATGCACTGCACTAAGGAAGTGGAGCAGCTTAGTGACAGCTGCAAAAAATTAGAGTTAAGCTCCAGGAAGATCCAGAAAAACAGCATCAAATCTCTGGAAAAACATTTTTCTTTCTCCTTGTGCAGTTCATTCACAGCCTGATTGACAGTCTACATCACTTCCTGTTTCAAAACATTTCTTAATTTTTGAGAGCATTTATTCACAAACTACTGCTTTTCAATCTGCAAGACATTTCCAAGAGAGACCAGTACCGTGGAGTGGCAGAGGAAGCCGAATATGACCATGGTCAGAGCAGGGGTGAGGATGGTGCCGAACACGATGGAGGCCAGCACGCCGTTGATCAGTGCGATGATGAGATTCTGGGCAGTGACCAGCACAGAGCAGGCCCAGCAGTCCAGAGAGCCCCTCAGCTCCAGGGGGGAATCAACGGCCTCGCAGCCGCCCAGCGAGTACGGAGGCGGCACCACGACCCCTGACCCCACTCTGGAGGGGGAGCGTGGCTCAGAGGGGGCCTTCTCGGACATCGTCTTCTCCAGCGTCCCGTTCAGTGACAGACTCATCTTCTTAGTGGTCTGAACTGCAGGGAAAAGACACAAAACAGATTCGTCCCAATAATGTTGTGTAGTGAGTCGACTCAATAATCTGGATTATAGTGATTTAATTTGAACCTGGCTATCGGGATAAGAAGTTGACATTTGGGGGAAAACTGCATAAAGAAAATTTCTGTTTCACAATATGGATATAATGTGTTTTCATCATAGTAGTATTTGAAATATTAAAGTGTCTCTGATTACAAATAACACCCACAAAATTTCCGATAAAATCGAATTTTTTCCTGTTGCTCTAAAATTCTCCCTCCATGTCCTGATTTATTTTGACGTCCCGGTAAAAACATGAAAAGCTGTTTGTCCATTGAGTAATGACCTTGTTGAATAATGTGGTGAAAGGCGTGGAAAGTCAACACAGATAACTGCACAGCTTTAAGTGGGAGGAAATGGGCTCCACAGACCCCACCTCCAAACTGCAGGATAACCACCACCCAGAACAATGAGTCCACAGCAGCTGGAAAACTCTGAGAAGTCGAATCCGTAATCACTGATGTGGGTGTCAGAACAATGTTATGACTTTGAAAGAATGAAGGCTGTGCTACAGTTGTTTTTTTTACATTCACGTTTAATTCATTTGAACTCTGTGACTTAGCTGAAATTCTCCACGTGATGAGAAAATGACAAATTCCTCTGTTTCCTGCTGTTTTCAGGTGCGTGAGCAGCTTCTGTGTGAAACCATGTGAACACATGTGTTTCTTTCATTTTTGTCCTGTCAATGACACTTTATGCAAATGACTGAAATGTGCACTGCCCCCTTCCATCATCAGCTCACTGTTGGGTGATGTCATAGGATTGTTTGCAACAACCGGTTGCCTGTAGGAAAAAACCTTTTCAAAAAGTTCCTTACTCTTACTGGCATCTTTTTGCATTCCTGAATGGGCTCTGTTCATGAGCCTGTGTCAGCCTCCAGCCTGGAACTTTAACATTTTTCCTTATGATGACATCATCAATTTATGTTTCCAGATTGAATCAACCTCATCAAAATTCACAAATCTCCACAATCACAGAAATTTTGTCAAGATTAATCTGGGAGTATAAGAAGTATACCCTAATTCATTCAAGTAAATTAGCCACTTCGATAAGGTTCAGGGTTTGGCCTTCTCCAACACAGCGAATGAATAAAAGACAAATACTGTTGATACACTTACTGTGTGTTATGAACCTGAGGATGTGTCCTCCTGCAGTTCAATGATGGCAGCAGATGATGGGACTCAGAGACCTGAGGAGCAGTGAGTGGTCGGAGACAAAGAGAATTTCAAGAATTTCCTCCTGATGTATGTCTTCTCCAGATCTTGAGGGTGGTATCCAAGTGAAAGTTGAGATTCTAATACTTACTACCTTTTTAGTTTTCTGGTCGTTTTCCAAAAAGGCAAACCAGAACAAAAAATCTTCATATATTCGCCCGCTGTTGAAAATGTAAGCTTCCACTCTTCAGAAAGGAACTCCACAGGCGTGAGGCAAACTCTGCTTTCCCACTGGCTTCAGCGCTTCCTTTCCTGACATTCTGCTTCCTCACTCCGACTCCAGTTTGAGATATGATTAAGTGAGTGAGTGTGTGTGTGTGTGAGTGTGTATCCTGTGTTGCCTCGAATGTGAATGCACAGAGAGCAGGCTGGGCTGTGTTACAGACTGCTGTTTCTGGTGGGCAGGGGAGCGGTGGAGGGGTTTGTGTGATAACCCCCTGGAACCAGGGGGAGGGAGGAAGAGTGTTTATTTGGACAGATTAGAGGAGGCAGGGTACGCTGCTGCCCACTTTACACCCTCACAGAGAACTTTCTCCACTTCACCGGTGGGGTGGGTTTCAAAGTTATAAACAAGCTGAGCTGTTTTTTATTAACTTTAAAGATTTTGTGAATTAAAAAAAAAAAAAAAAAAACGACTCTAACCCAAACCCTAACCTAGACCATGCCAGAGAACTTTATTAAAAACTTACAAACATTGGAAGATGAGTGAAAATGACCGTAGAGTTAAATGTAGATAAAAAAAATAAAACGAATAAAACATACATTATGTGTGTTTATATTTAAAAATAAATAAATATATATGTATTATTACGTTTAGTTGCACTTACATATTGCACTTGGCTTTTTTGAAGACTAATTGAACTTACATGATTCTTGCTGTTCTGGGCTTGTACCCTCATGGTTGAATGCACTTAAAGTCACTTTGGATAAAAGCGTCAGCTAAATGATATGTAATATGTAATGTAATGTCAACAAATTATATATAACATAAATATAAAGGAGAGAAAAGAAAAGAAAGAGGGGGAAAACAGTTTCTTATTGTTCATTGAAAATTGTATTGTAGATTTGCAAATTTTTTGGTTGCTTTTGTCATGTATCTATAAGTGACCATGACAGATCCATCAACCCCCGACACTCTGCTGATGTCGACCAATGAGACAGCATAATCACAGCGCTGTGAAGTAGTAATAAAAAAGGTAAAGGGCAGGCCAGAGCAGCTGGAGTTTGGCTTAGAAGCAGGAATGACAGGGCGCTGGCCCCTTGACCTTTTGATGAAAAACAGAGCTCCGCTTTCAGAAAACATAAGGAAATGAGGATGGGGGAGAACATGGACTCATTTGGCGCGGGAAAGAGGCTATCATGGGACTGATAAGAAACCTGAGGGGCTCAGTTCAAAGGGGGAAATTAGTATTTCGATATGAAGTTTTTCTCATCTCACTCTGGGCATCTGTGTTTATTTTTCTTCACTCAGGGGTAGATATATACGCTCCCCGGAGAGAATCAGGCCATTTGAAGATTTGGTACGAGGAACAAGAGCCTGTGGCATGTTAGCATTCAAGGTAAAAAAAATAAAAAATAAAAAAAGGTAGGAGCAGTGATTCTGCCCTTAACAATGCCACAGAGTGTGTTGTTTGTATGTGTATGTCAGTGTCTGAGGGGGTTGGTAGAGGAAGAGCACTCTTCCTGTCCTTGGAACCAGGATATCCGCTGCTGTGTCCACACACACACTGCGATGAGATGTCCCTCTGTCCCAACTTTTAGTAATCTCATGTCCTCTAACCCCGGAGACTGAAATAAATGGCAAACGTAAAACCTGGGAAGAGAAGCGACGTGAATGACGTAAAGATTGTTTGATATTAGTCTACATCCATTTTCAGAGCATAACCTGGTTTTTATGATTGACAGTACATGGATATTCAGTAGGACTGTGTCCCACCCTCGTCACTTCACTCAAAGCATCCAGGGCACTCTAATAAACAAATAAATAAACAAACAAATAAACAACAGACAAAGATTATAACTCAGATTACTTTCAGTTACTTTCTGGATTACTGTCTCCCTGAGTCTAAGAAAATCCTTGAATCTCCTTTAAATCTCTCTTAAGGACATGTTTTAATTGGTGTGCTTTCTCCTATAGTTCTGATCTTACCGACTATTTTAATTATTTCATAATGTTTTATTGTATCTTTATTTTCTACCACTTTCTCACCTGTAACATTTTATTCTTGTGTTTGTGCTCTTTCATCGTGTGATCTTCAAATTGCTTTTAATTTTCTCCTGTTTGATTTTAAATTGTCATTTTTGAAACCTTGTAACTATGTTTTGAAAGGTGCTACATAAATAAAGTTTATGATTATGATTATTATTGTGACCTTCTTCCTTAACTTCATTGAGCTGCTGCTTCTTTCACAAGATGGTATCAGAAGAATGTTGGTGGGAAAATTACAGTAAGAAGCATCATAATCAAATTGGTCAAGTAAAGCCACCCAGTGGTCATCAGACCAAGGTGCAGCTGACAAACATGTGGTCAAACTGAAGGAAATCACCTGTGGCATGAGAGGACACAGACAGGGAGGATGTAGCCATATAAAAACAAACCACAAAAAGAGACTACAAAGGAGACTTAAGTTAGTTTTTGAAGACTGTTTTGTACAATAAATATGTTGTATACATTTTTGTTGCACTGCATAATTTCCCGTTCTTCCTGTGTCACACTGACATACAGAGAAATGTATTCTCTATAAATATATACATTTTTATTTCTGTAACATCTGCACATGACTCAAGGTCGGTCAATCTTTTACACATAAACAAGTGTTATCTGGTAAATATTACTAATTAAACAAAAAATGCTATGATAGTGTAAAACCATACATGTTTTCAGTTTACTTTTCTTATTGAGAATAGAAGAAAAAAAAGTTAAACAGCTACTTTTGTTGTATTCAACATGTTGCCACTGTCTCCAGGTTTGAGGTCAGCAGCCACATCTGACTTCCTCCATTCAAATGAATATTTCGAATGATATGTCACATGTAATCATCTTTGAATGAAGTGAGTAATTAGGATGCAGATGTAAGTTAAATATATACATTTTTTTGGTTTCTCTAGTCAAATTAGTCTTTGAGTAAGTGAGAGAAATGCAGCTAGTTGTGTATTTACAGGCCTGTGTTGCCTGGTGCAATATGGCGGCAGTGTTGATATACAATCCAGCGGCCTGGGTTGTAAAAGGTCTCAAGGTTTCAAAACAGCACTTCACAAACAAACGGGTGACGTCACAGCTGGTTGCTTGGTCTGTGCACTTCTGTTAGTGACGGTTCCTGTTTACAAACCACCCCCTTCAACCCTGCTCTGCGTCCTCTCATGCCCACCCCTCCCCCCCTCCGTCCCCATTGTTTCCATCCAGATCCCCTCACATATATTTTTATCAAGCGCAGGTTCATCAGCAGCACTTCCCTCCACGTCAGAGAGGGCTGTCTGCTCAGTGACGGCAGCGATGATGAACGCAATGCCTGCATTGTCCGCTTCGTCAGTTTCCTGGACACCTTGGCTGTGTTGCCAGGCAACATCGTCTCGGCGCTGCTCATAGGGAAGATAGGAGTGGTTGAGGACGGGAGGTAAGAGGTGTGCAGGGCCACATCACTCAAGGATCCTCCATGTGCAGCACTGACTTTTGACAGATAAGAAAACTGGCTGCAAGATCAGAAACACTTTCCTCTACCTCGCAAACCATTGGTTGAAAGTTTGAGGCACAGATCTCATTTGCTGCTGTGGAGCTGCTTGCTGTCAATACAGTCCGCAGAAGAGGTTTGATAAGTTCCAGATCTCCTGGTGAGACTTCATGATTAATAAATCTAGTTTGGAAGTATTGCATAAATAACTGAAAGCCTCCCTTCTTGCGCAGCGAAAGTGTCAAAAGTGCTGATGTGAGCACAACGTGGTTAATGACGTCTGGAGGAGTGAGAGTGGAGATTTATGCAAGTTTAACCTGGGACTGAGACAAAAAGGTCTTCCACAACCCTCTGCATGCAGGATCTGGAGAGACAAGCCTTATTGGACTTAAACAGCTTCGACTTCATCCATAGTTTATACAATGTGCTTTAGTGGTTTGTCACAACCCAGACGGTGTTATAGGTTTGCTTAGATGCTTTTGGTAAATGGTGCCATTTTGAGTGACAGTTTTTCAGAGTTTGATTAAAGGCAACAAAACCCTCCAGTTGTTTTCTCCTTGTGCTCTGACAGCAATCGGTCAAACATGATTTGCTCCGCTCGGCGTTGCCTCCTGTGCTCACCGTTGAGCTCTACCACTCTGACAAGAGGGTCGACAATCTAGGCCTGCCCTGAAATCTCCTGACACTGTGACGACATGGTTGGTGGTGCTGAATGACGTGTTGAATTGGTGAAGATGAAATCATTGGTGGTGAAGCAGGTTTCTCACCCGCTTCCTCCTTAATATCTTTAGCAGGACATACTTCTGGTATTTTTTGTCCCACCTTGAAAAGGAGACTTTGTAAAAATCCTAAGTAAAACAGCTTCTTAGAATTTGGATATGTGGAGATGTAGCGCCATCCTGTGGTTGTATGCAGTCCTTATAGATAGAAATGACATGAAAACAGGCAGAAAGATAAGTAGACCGACAGATAGATAGATAGATAGACGGATGGACAGACAGACAGACAGACAGACAGATGTACCTACATACAATGAATGATGTGTAAACACAGATGGTTCTGTTCCCTAAACAGTTAATAACAACATGAAAAACACTTAAGTCAAAAAAATAATGGCATGAAGAACCTAGGTCCAGGCACTCAAAGTGGTTTGAAAAATGTGAAAGGCCTTTATTTCAATGGGCTTGAGGCATTGAAAAACACACATGTCGGCTTATGCCTTCATCAGGGTGTGGTGATAGCGTCATTCAACTCGGGTGAATTCTAGTTTCATGTTTATCAAGTAGTTCATGGGGCTAAATTTGGCTTTTTCACAACACCGCATGTTTTTGTCCTGTATGAGAATCAATCCGAAAATGTATATCTAAATCATTCAGCAAAGGTTTTCAAATCAAACTGTGAAAGAGAGAAAATGTTGCCCACAACCCAATGTTCTCAGAAAACGTCAGAGCAGCTTCTCTCCCTCGGGTGCTGCAGCATCTCATTTTGGACACACAGAGGGAGAGCAGACCTGGATACCTCATTCTCAGAGAGAGGACAAACCAGTGAGACGGCACAGAGGAAATCAGCGGCGAAGACTCATTGTTGAATAATTTATCAAAACATTTTATTTTCTTGAACAACAATACAATTTAAGACAGGTCTGGCTCAGGATTTTCTTCTATGTGAGTTCTTTTTGAAAACAATAAGTGCAGCATAAAATCAAACAAAGTCAACAGGGAAAAAAAGAGAGCATCATCACATCCTTCAAATAATATTAATAATGAGGACAAGACACAGGAAAAACAAAAAAAACCAGACGCCATTAAAATGTCACATCCCTAAAAGTCTCTGCAAAAGAGTCAAGAAGTACAACTACGACTAATGCTCATCATAAAACCACTAATGCTTCACAAGGTTATGAATTTCATACAATGGAAATAAAGTTAAAAAAGATCTTTTATTTATCTGTGTGATACAGTACGAAGACATCATTCCATTTCTGTTTCCAGTAAACTGTGGAAATGGTTCTAAGCACCAACTGATTGGTTTGAGCTGTATCAGTAACCTATGTTCATACATCATTATATGCTGTTTAATGAGGGGGCATTGAGGCAAGGAGGGGGTCTAGCACCATGAAAATCAAACCACCCCCCCTGATTGCACTTCCCCTATCCACACTCTGCGATCATACTACACTTTTCGAATACCTTGTAGCCCCTCACCGAGTGAAGTACCCACTGAAATGCAATAAATATATAAGAAAACAACCATGTACAGTATAAATAATGTCACAATTTACAATTTCCCATTTCTCTGTAATCCAAAAAATCAGAAGCCCACAACAAAAAGAGGTATAAAAGTGGGAAGAAACTCCCATTGCAGTCATTTCAACTGGAGTCAAACAGGGTGTATCATAATATCGCAACAACAAAAACGAGTGACTGAGGTGGACAAATCTGACCACATACAAAGTAGATTTTTGATTGAGAACAAAACTACAGAAGTCTTCTAGTAAACCTGAAAACAGATACAGTATGTACATGAAATGGTGTGCACGGACTGACTGGGGAAGGGGGCAGGATCCTCAGCGAGGTTGGCGTTAGCGGGGGATTATTTAGAACGGCTGCACAACCTAAGCTGTGAATACACTCCAGTGTGGTACGTGATGATCGTATGACATGTGGGAAGAAGCCGGAACAGTGTTTTGAAGAAGAGCTGGAACAATAACTCAGCTGATATGAGCTTATTGCAGGTATCGGTGAGTGATAATTGCAGGAGAGTAATGGCATTGGTAGATATCCTTATCAATATTGATTGTTTATGTCATTTATCTCAAGAAAAAAAGATGATTTGATATATTCTTCGTGACATTGAAAGCGCGCTCGTCAGCCTGTTGTAAATCCAGCATTTTAAACCCAGTGGCAGTGCACGGAGCCGAGCATCACGGACCAACGTTTTGGGGCAGCACAGAAACGCTGCACAACCGACCCCCTGCACCTCGTCTATGCACACCACGTATCGCATAAATTCATTCACAATTTACAATTATTTATTTTCTCTGTCATCTACAAACAAGAACATAGCAACAAAAGAGGTATAAAACAGATTGTTTCCTCATTTCAAAAAATGTGTACGGCTTTCTGGGTGTATCATAGTAACAATACCAACAAAGAGTTAGCTTGATTTGTGAAAAACAAAGAAAGAATAAAAAAATCCAAATTTTCCAACTAAGAATGAAACCATATTAGTCCACTGGTAAACCCGTATTTTTGAGAAACTGATAAAAGTTTTTGATTGGATTTTTGTATTTTTTATACTCACATAAAACCGTATTAGCGCACGTTTAAATCGTCTAATTACCTCTCTTCTAAATACAGTTCACAAGGCCAATGTGGTGTACTTCTAGGCTGGTAAAACTTTTAATTTTAAAGTATCCAACAAGCACCTCGAAGAATAGCACCTCGAAGAGTTTACAGACAGGAGTTACAAATGTGGAGAGTTTACCTGAATAAAGAACAAAAAACAGGAACCAATACGATGCCAAATGTGACAATCAGCTACTTCTCCTGTGAAGCGATTCCCCCTGCTGGTACAATAGAATCACAGCAAATTCATGGACATGTAGAATAACTAGATTGGTGTAAAAAAGTTCTACTGGATTTGCATAAAAGTACCTGAATTAATACACAGAACTGGCTACTTGACGCTTTTGAATCACAGCAGTGTCCGTTAAATATATCACCTGATTTTCAGTGTTAGCAGTGCTCACATTTTTTTTTTCTTTTTGTTGTCCACGTCGGAAAAGATTTTCATGAGAAGTACCAGTCTAGTCATTCTATTTTTAAAAAAAAACGCACGTCCAATCAGCAGCTGGTATGGGGAAGACAGTGAGCGAGAGTTGGATTGGCTGAGTATCCATACCTTATTGTGTGATGTAAACAATACTGAGTAAACGTGATTGGCTGATTCAGTGTTTGCAGGAATAGATTGCCTTTGAAGACAACATTTGTGCTGCCATTAGAGTTTTGGTTATGGCTGAAAGACGCCGTGGGAGGAGTCGTCACTTTGAAAGGGGCGATGGAGCCTGAGGAGGAAGAGAAGAGGAAGAGACAGTGCTCAGCTGATCACAGGAAAATGATGTGTGGTAATATGAACTCATCAATTAGAGGTCAATTATTAATCAATTATCAACTACTTTAAAACAGAACGGCACTCAGTAGAGCCTCTCCTTTTAATCCTACAGACGATAATCTAGTTCTTATAGTAGAAATATAAAGGAAATAAGGAAGTGGTCTGGAGGTATGCAGTCTACTGATAAAACTAAGATCCATACATTATTCCCCTTAAAAATGTATAGAGAATATAAGAATATACGCTGAATATTTCCTTTTGTCTTGAAGTTTGTATAAATGTTACAATGTGGTGAACTGTCATGTTAAACTGAACACTAAATTGTGAACGCATTGTGCGGAAATCACCTTCCACACATTGGAAATCTGCTCTAGAAACAGCAGGTAATCCAACATAGTGAACATTTCATTTGCGTTAATGCTTTTTTGAAGTTTTATTTTGATTTATTGCAAACACCCTCTCTCCATTGTGGAGCTTATTAGACCGAGATTCATAGAAGCTGTGAAAAGATGCAATATAAATATTTCTTGTAATAAAGGGGATGTTGTTCCGGAAGTTAGTTTCCTGACAAAGAACTAAGAGGGTCCCTTATTGCAGCTACAGTACAAATAAATCCTAAAGTAAACTTCAGCAACAAACAAATGCATCTTAAGTGTTTATAAAAATAGATAAGGCAAGACTCATTTCTGCATTGTACTGAAATGAACTGACGTGAACTTCCTGCCTGGAAGACTGGAAATCAATATTACATTTTACAGTAAATCCTGAGGCACAATGGCTTAGGAAAATAGACGAGAACAGCATCAAGTTGATGTGAATGTTTTGCAATTAAATATCTGTGTGATGACCGTCTGTGTGTCTGTGTATGTCTTTCTTGCCACATCTGAAGTGTTCACTGTTACTGCACGAGAAAAGTGAGAAAGTGAGACTGACCAGAGTGAAGCTGTCGTAGGTTTTCATCAGCTCCTCCATTCGATACTGCTCCAGCACCACGACTCCTGCCAGAGACGGGGTCTTAGCTCGGGCGCAGTCCTCACAGTGCACCACGTAGGTCTTCTTACTGCTGCTGTCACTCGTCACGAAGAGCAGGTCAAACACCTCCACCTGCACATCAACCCATTTGTGATGCATCGACACCACGTACAGAAACGCACAATTCCCTGTACTAGTGCAGATCCCGGTCTCAACCTGCCTGTTGGGAATGGGCTGTTTGTTTGGCCTGTGGTGATGCTGGTTGCTCCATTCTGTAAAAGTGACTCAGAACCCTGAAGCTGCAGCACCACTGCTGCACAAAGAGCTGTTCACCTGTTTATTCAAAGTTCCGAGAAGCTCTACTCAGTACGCAGAACCCTGAAGGGGAGAATCGGTTATCGTTGTCGTGAACGCGCTGTTATCGTGATTGACAACGTCACTTACGTTGATGAGTACCAGCCGCCGCTGCTACAGAGCACTGGTCACATGTTTATTCAAAGTTTATTAAATAAAGAACACATCACGCGTCGAAATCGCACCAAATTGGACTCTGCACTTCTTTGGGCCCTAAACAATACACATGGACGTGTGAAGCCGATAAGATCAATGGTTCTCCAGTGTCCCACATTATTAGATTAGATAGATAGATGTACAGACAGTGAGAGGCCGGGGGGGAGGAGCGACTCACATCACACTCGTTGCAGTAGTATGGCGGCTCATCCTTCACGCGGCTCTGGTAAGAGATCTTCTTCCCTCCAGCCACCAGCTGGTCTCTCAGAATCTGGATGTGCTTGATGGACTGCATCAGGCAGTGTCTGAGAGAGAGAGTGGAAAGTAAATATACACACCCACACACACACACACACCAATAAGCACAGAGACACATCTTACTTGAGCATCTTGAACGTATCCTGATCGGTGATCTTGACGGTTCGAGCCACATTCCAGGAAACGTGGATCATGGGAACGATTGACTTAACCTTCTTCACCTTGTTCCACTCAAAGCGCTCCAGGGCGAGTTGATACTGGTACGCTGGGCGAGCAGAGAACACAAACAGTGGTGAGGCTGAACATGGGCAGCGCATTAAAAACAGCATATAATATATATAATATGAGACAAAGAGCAACAAATGGTTATATCGTTTCAAGCTGCAGTTTCAAATGAGCTTTTCTTCCTTGTCCTTACAGTTGAGTGGCCCCACATTCCAGGCGATGTTGTTGCACCAGCCCACGGCCTGGACCCAGTGCACAGTCCCTGCATTGATCCACACCAGGTCGCCCGGCCTCTGGATGAAGCGGTACACCGGGATGTTGGAGCTGTAGAGGTCCTCCAGCACTGGCCACCAGGACCCTGTGAGGTAATCTACCCCGTGCCTGAGGGGAAACAGTTGGCAGCAGTGCACGTTAGCATGCCCACACGCTGAAGTTTACCACTGCATCGTTTGTTAAAGCCCCATCACTCACTTCTCACAGAATCTGTTGATGTCTTCCCAGTAATGCTCGTGGACGGCAAACCACTCACAGTCACCGGGTCCGATGTTGATGTTGACGGAGCAGAAATTGTTGTTCTCTTGGTGACCTGGTGATAAATGCAAAGTTTAGGAATTCTAAAGTTTGAAAACAGCCCTGCTTATAAAATCAGAGGATTACTATACATAAACACTAGCAACTAGAGGTAACAAAATAACACACATTCTGTAATCAAAGTAGAAGTACAGTTAGTTGTCTTAAAGCGTAAAAGTATAAAAGTACAGGCTCTTAAATTGAATCAAGTATACAAGTAACAGGTTTCCCTCTGAAGGCCATTTCTAACAGCTGTATCTGTCCAAAGCAAACTGATATAAATCAAAGACTAGTTAACTTAAACCACTCATACTTAAAATAAAATACAATATACCTGAAACAGGTTAAAGCAAAAAATGATTTGTGAACATGAAGAATGACCCAGGATGAAATTTAAACAGTTTTTAATTGAGTTTCTTAATGTGTATAAGGCAAGGTTACATCTGTTGTGCGTGACTGGCACTTCAAGGAATCGCCTCCTCTATGTTACTGTCCATTTAGAGTTGACATCTGTCTTGATGTTGGGAAGACGGCATTCGATGATGCAAAATAAAATAAAAAAAATTCCCCTCAAATGCCTTAAAACAAAATTAATGAGCCTGTTTTGAAAGTGTAAGGAGTAGAAACACAGAAATTTGTTTTAAGATGTAGAGGGTAAAAGGTTAAAATCCGCAGAATATTAAATGCTCAAGTAAAGCACAGACACCTTAAAAAAATGTATTTTTTGAAGTATTTGTACTTCACATCTCTGCAAGTTACACTTACCCGGGGTGCGGCTGCCCGGCACCTTCATGTAGAGCTGGACAGTGTTCATGCCCAGGATGGTGTGACCGACATGACTGAGCATGTTGTTGCTGGACTCCACTCTCATGAAGGACGGCAGCTTCAGCAGCTCCTGCAGCTGGGGCTTCCACCTTATTAAAGAAAAACACGAGGGACCACGTGAAACAACAATAACCTGAGGGGGCTCGTGCTCGAGCGGGCGGATTTATCATAATCTCACCTTTTAGGGTCTGAGAGATCAATATTGGTCCCAAATTTAATGATCTTTCCAGCAGTTTTCTGGTCTGAGCTGGGGGGGGGGGGGGGGGGGGGGGGGGGGGGGGGGGGGGGGGGGGGATGGGGATGGGAGAACAAAGTCTCAGGTGGGTAACGTTCACACAGTAAAACAGTGAATTCAGTACACACAGATCACGGTTTGGTGCTAACCTGGGTGTGCTGGTGGGAGTTGAGGGGGGGCCTCCTTTACTGTTGGCTAACATCAGGACAGCTTTTGCGGTGGCTGCTTCGTCCGAGCTCTGCGTTTGCTCTCCTTCGTCTTCATTCTCACTCTCCTTCTCCTCCTATAACACATCTGCATGAGCTTAGCTGACAGGTTCACACCATGAACAGAGGCTAAATGCTTCAAGTTTACTTGTTTGCTTATTTTAGGCACAATGGCCATTAAACCTCTGTTTCTTTAGGTTTGTTTATGCAAGTGTCCTGTTTCCTATGTTAATCTAAGAGTGTGGTCTTAGTTTGAGAGCAGGATTTATTGATTTCACTTTCAGATTTTTGTAATGCTCTCACTCAAAAATAATAATGAAATTGTCCTGCCGTCGTTGTGGGTGCATTAGCTTGTCATCGCTACACCTGGCGTCCTATTGGTTGGAGAATTTTGACAGACTGCATAAAATAATCCAAGAGCAGAGGATAAATATGAGAGCAGATGTTTCACGCATGCACAGAAGCAGTGTGAGCGCGAGGAGAAGAGCTGGGGCATTACCAAATTCAAGTGTGAAAATATAATAATAATAATAAGGTATAATCATCAACATCATTATAAAAATGTTACTGGATAATAAAAACTGCGTTTCACCAAAATACTTTCAGACAATAAAGACAAAATAGTTTGACATGAGGTTATAGGGATAGTTAACAGAAAAAGAAAACTTCACTCATTATCTACTCATCACTGTGCCAATGGAGGGATAGTGTTAGTGTGTGAAGTGTTTGAGTCCTCAAAACACTTCTGGAGTTTCAGGGGTAAACAGCGATGCAGCCAGAAGTGTTTTGTGGACTCAAACACTTCACCCACCCCTCCATCGGCTTAGTGGTGAGTAGACAATGAGTGAATTGTTATTTTTGGGTGAACCTTCCCTTTAAATGTTCTTATCAAAGCAAATCAGTCGACCACCTTTAGAGTCAACACTACTTTTGCAAATATCTGTATCATTTTTCAACCCTCAACTTACTGAGATTATGGAACTGTGAAGTCAAAATTTCATGAAAATTTATGAATACCACTAATTCTTTTCAATCACTTGTACGTGTTTCTTAAGAACTCTGTTCACAGGTGTGGTTCTTGAATATAAAGCACACTCTCCTGGTTTCAGATAAGTGTTAAAACAAGCATGTGTGTGCGATGAGGGAAAATGTCTACCTGCAAGCTCTCCTGGAAGCTGGAGGCCTGGTACTGGGCGTATTTGGCGATGGTGGTGTGTGAGCGGCTGCTTTCGCAGGGCCACGTCTGCGCCGAGCCGCTGGTATCCCAGTTCTCATCAGCGGGCTGCTGCACCTGAGTCCTCACTTCCACTGCATGTTCTGAATTGGCCTCCACAAGGGATTTGGTGGAGAACAGACCAAGGTCTACAAGAAGGAGAGAACAAGAGATGAGGCAAATTCATTCAAAGCAGCAATTCTTGATACGGCCTCCCAGTAGCCCTGTCAATGTCGAGGTTAAGCAAATGTTGTCTGAATTCAAACATGGATCATAAAGTGATGTGTTCTGTGTTTGTGACATAAGACTGGTGACAGTTTTCAAGATACAGCAGCAGTGCTCAGAACCAGCCTCTGGCACTTTTAGGCAAGTCTCTAAAATCTTTATTTGCAAAAGAAACGATGCAGCATCCACATCAAACATAGTGAGGAGGACGTGTTGTCCAAAGAGCCCACATGTTTTCTATTATAGAAATATCAAGTCTACAAAGTCTACCACTGCACATCTAAAAATAAGGATATACGCTGCATTTATTTGTGCTTTAAGAAGAAGCCCTGTTTTCACCAAACAATAAACAATGGGTCCTGATTAATAGTGATGTTTTACCTATCAACTCATTCAGGGTGATTGGAGTTTGATAAATCCTGCTGGGCTAAATAGAGAAATTGGAGTGCAGTAAATTGGCTGAGAGGAGTGTGGTGGATAAACTTACTAAGGCGGAGGGAGCCAGCCAGGCCTCTGATGACAGTGACAGCATTTTTGGGGTCAGTGCAGAACTGAAGCAGAACTGGAGAGAAGGCGTCCCTCTTGCTCTCCAACTGCAAACACATCACAGTGAACGCAGCAAAAAGGAATCAATGTATGCGTCTTAAACACAGTTGAAAAATACACACAGTTGAAAACTAAGCAACATGTAGATGTGATGAAACAAGATGTGATAAGGCACTTCTCTCTGCTGCTATCGGTTCAATGATTCGCATTTAAGTGAATTCTTATCGTTATGATCGTTAAAATAGCTGGTATTCATAAAAAATAAGCATCTGGCACTCTGCTAGCAGCTCTGTTGAGTTGTCAAAACTGTAACTGTGTGGAAAAACTGTGTTTGGTCATGAGCAAAAGCATTAAACAATTAAAATGTTGGTGCTAAATTAAGAGTTCTCAAGATTAACCTGAAGGGCGGCATGAATGCCTGTACCTATTTGTATGGCAATCAATCAGCTAGTCCATCAGTCTGAATCCCAAATGTTAATTCAAGGAATCTCGATCTCTCTGTCTGTTTATCTGTGGCTCACGTAGCTCAAGAACCGCTCATCACATTTGCTCCACACTTGGCATGTTTATTATAAGGAAGGCAAATTTGGTGCAATTTGGACATGTGATGCATTCAAAAACAAGCCACCAGATCTGTGTCGTAGCGGCGGCTAGGACTCACCAACGTACTGAGTCGAGCTTCACCAAACTTTGAATTAACAGGTGAACAGCTCTTTGTGCAGCAGTGGTGACGCAGCGTCAGAGTCCTGTAGCCCGATCTTTACTTATTGCAGTTCAACTAGATCGCGTTTACAGTTTCAGAAAGACAGCTGCAACCAGCATCGCCACAAGCCAAGCAAACAGGTTTAGAACAGGCACTGCACTAGTGCTTGCATGGTTAAAAATAAGAATTTGGGAGTCAATATTTGATGATGTTACAAGTCAGGCTGGGCTACTTTGTATGGACTCACGTAGATACTTGGTGTCGGAGGGTTGAGCTTTTCTCGGGGAATGGGCGTCTTGACGTCGATGTTGGGTTTAACGGAAAATGAGGAAAGCAGGTACGACTCCTTGAACTTCCCCTTCACCCTCGTCCCCCTGGAAAAAGACAACAGGAGCAATAAAACACATCAGTCAGCAAGACACCTACCTCTGAAATTTCCCATCACAATCCCCACCAGGCGAGGAGCATCTTTTTTTTCCAAGCACTTACTTGCAGGATCTGATCACTTCTGTGGCCGTGTTGTCGATGTTGATCTTGGAAAGTGGGACTCTTTGCTCCTCCACCTCTGATATGTTGAACGTTTGTCTCCCAGCGATCTCCACTTTGATCAGCAGGATCTTCAGCTCCTTACATAAGCCCATGGACAGCGCTTTCAGTTTCAGTGGATCGACTGGCGCTAATGAGCGGGGAGGTTTGCTCGCCGGTGTTGAGACACACAGTTTGGATGGATTGATTGTTAAAGTTGATGCTGGGTTTGGAGCTTTTGTTTGTGTGTTTCTAGCTGCGGATGATTTCTGGTTTTCTAACTCAGTGACCACTTCCTTCTTCTCCTCTCTTTCTACCTTGATTTCAGCGTTCCCGGTGTCTTCTTTCTCTCTCCGGATGTCCTTGCCACGTGGGGATTGATTTTCCTGAAAAACCTGGCCTTTCCTACTATCTTTGAGAGGTCTGGATGAACTTCTGGAGATGGCTCTCTCCGAGGATGAAACACCCCTCTCTTCCGAATCCTTAACTTCATTCACTTTGTTTTTGGGACCGATGACACTGCTTTCCTTTGTCTTTATCTTAATCTTGATCTCTTCTTCTACTCCTCCGTCCCTATCTTTTTGTTTTCTTTTTCTGTCTGCACATCTGTGTCCGGGCTCCGTGCTGTGTCCTCTCTCTTCCTTGGTGGAAACAGTGAGGAGGCTGGTGAGAGAGGCTGTGTCTGTGGTGGTCACTCTCAGCTCTGCACTCAGTGACCCGTCTAGAAGAGATGAGTCAATTCTCTCAGGGAGGATCTCGGTATTTTTACCTTCTTGTTTTACTTTCACAACAGTCTCAGGCTCCTGCACTGGGGCGTCGGCGACAGGTTCAGTTCTCAGTTCTGTCGGACTGTGGGATTTCCCAAGCGAGCCTGAGGTAGCGTGCGTCGGTGATTTAATATGAGCAGGTTTGGAGGACGCTGTGGGATCGGACTTGGGGGAGAAATCGTGATGCTCCTGGCAGTGTATATCTGGCCCAAGCTCAAGAGAAGAGGAGTACTTCACCCCTCTTGCAGTGCTGTCTGGAGGGCCACCAAATGGGCCGCCTCGACACAAGACCCTCTGGCCCCCTAGGAAGGTGGCCAGGCTCTTGAAGACGTCGTCCAGCCCTGCTTTGTGGTGGCAAAGCTCACGGAGAAGAGAGCCAGATGTTTCCCCACTGCTGTGCACGTCTTCTTTTGATTGTTCCTCGGCCACTTGTTCGGTGGAACGAGGCGGATCACAGTATTCAGACCTGTCGCTGTTGTCAGCTCGTAAACTTTCACAAGGCTCCTTTTCCATATCGTCAGAGCTGTCGTTGTCCACAGGGGGAGGAGAGAAGCACTGAGTAGGGCTGGGCTGGAGGACAGGTCGACTTATCACTCCCTTTCCTAACTCGTCCTCATCCTCTTCCACACTCGACACTGGAGAGCCCTGCCAGCTCAGAACAGGAGGAGTGTTCGCAAGGTTGTCCCCTATTTCCCTCAAATGTCCCATCACCGCCACGGGCTGGAGGTCTGGGGCATTGAGAACACCTCCCTGCTCTGCGCTCACGGAACATGCTGCACTGAGAGGTGCTAAGGCTTTAAACAAAAGTGAATGGAGTGTATCGTCTGGCTTTCCTCTTGGTCTGCCGTCTGAGTGCGATGAGACAATGGAGGGCTTCCTGCTGGTCTGTTTGGCGCTGGTTTTCCTGGGGGATGTCATTGGTAGATTCTTGACAGGGGGTTTCTGGGGACGGCTGTTCTTTTTGGACATTTTGTGGTTTCCAGATTTTGAGGGCAGCTGTTGTGAAGTGCATTTAGGATGAGGAGTATTTGCAAACGGCCTGTGTGTCCCCTCCGCTCGTTCACTCCTCGCCCTGTGCTTGTGTTTGGGTGTCGACTGGCTTTGACTCTCTGGGGTCAGAGTCTCCATCCTACTCACTTTGCCCTCTGCCGAAGCAGAGATGGAGGTGGACATGTCCCTCGCCATGATTTTCAAGCCTAACTTTCCCTCCATTTTAACTGCTTTATCTCTTTTCCTTTTCCGCTCGCCCAGCCTTTTCTCCTCTTTTTTCTTCCGCCGTTTTCTTTCATCGCCTTTTCTGCTCATCTTAAGAATATCCCCTTTTCTCTCTTTCTTCCCCAGCTTATCTTTTTGTTTGCACTCAGGTTTTGCGTGTTGCTCCAGCTCCTTGTCAAGCTTGTTTGCTCTCGATCTGCTGTGGGGGAGCTGTCGTGAGCAGAGCGGCTGTGAACTCTTTCTGTACTTGACGTCTGAAAACCTGGATTTTGGACCGCTGTGGGATGTGAGAGATGTGGTGGATGTCAGGCCAGGTCTGGTTGTGTGAGGGGGGCTTCCATGGAGTCTCTGCTCTCCACTGAGGCCGGGACTACACTGACGAAGGATTGAAGGATCTTTTCTGCCGATGGGCCCCGTGTATGAAGAGGGACTGGAGAGAGCACGTGGACTGCTGGCAGTGGACCCTCCATCTTTAGGGCTGCAGAGGAGGGACGAATAAGGGGAGTCTGCACCAGAAGAATGGGCGAGGGCTGGATCCCTTAAAATGCTTCTTTGATGAGTGCGTTGAGGTTCCTGCAGAGTTAACATTATATCCATTTAGACTGTGGTTCAGGTAAACATCTCTCCATGGGCCATATTGACACAGTGGCCATTTTCCTCGGACATCATTGTGGGAAGCTGTGATCCAGGTTTATAAACCATATAAACACAGAGAGTGTTTTCATTTCACTGCTTCCCAACTGATCAGCTACTGAATAGATAATGGATAGTTAATATCCGTTAGGACATAAGAGCATGTTTCAGGGTCAAAGAACATATTTGATATCTCATTAGCTGCCATTGGACAACAGCAAGCATTTAACCACTTCCTAGCCATGAGGGCTTTTTTATGCTGAAATATCAATGCACATCTTGGACACAATTATTTAAGACTGGAAGAAATCAGTAGCGTTATGTCACATTCTGCTCACTGGAACATATTCCTGTGTAATGTTCACACTGTTTCTATCAACAGTTTGTTTCAGGCACCTTAGCATTGGATTGAGATTGAGCATCTAGCGTTAGATTACAAGCTTGATTCCAGTGCATTTTACTTCCGGGCTTAAATCACTGTGTCCCAGAGGTGCATCGATATATGTTAGGATCAAAAATTGGCTTTCCCTCTGTATGAAATAATATCTCTCTGGATTTTTCGTCTTTTCAGTACCTGATCAGTTAGGGACCTGTGAAATGAAAACAGTTTGTTATATTCTTTGTGTTTAAATGACTTATAAACTAGGATCACAGCAGTACAACATTATTCTGTTAATAGTTTGAGCCGAGTGTGATGTCAGAGGAAAATGGCTGCTGTGTGAATCTGTTGTGTTAAATCATAATGTTATGCTGACATTAATATCTGAAAATTAAAAATAGAATGGAACATTTGAAACTCAAAAAACATTGATTCAGATGTAAAATAAAGCCCATTCTGAAGGGTAATTGAAAACTGTGTTCATGCTGTTTCAGGGTTTATTTCTTACTGTGCTTTGTTTGTGGTGATGGCTCCGGGAGTCCTCTGGAGGGTGAAGCGGCGGGTTGTGCTGTGGAGCTCTGGGATGGCCTGTGTGCCGTTGGTAGTGGTAATGATGGTTTTGGTGGCTGTAAGGCACACGGGTGTGGTCTGCTGGTGAAGACAGGATTTTCCGCTCGACCTTCCCTCTGCTTCCGTGATGTGGCGGTCTGCTGCCACAACTCTGGTTTAGAGCTGCCGGGTTACTGTTACTGAAGCCATGTCCTCCAGCTCGAAGTTTAGAGGTTTCCTGGATGGTAGAAATCAAACATCATCCACATTTCTGCTCATCTGTAATCTTTTAGCAGTCATCCACAGATTATAGAACCGACCTGTTGCTGTGTTGCTGAGGTCCTGTGGTCAGAGTGGTGGCAAGGACCCGCCCTGTCGTTGGGAGGCTTCCAGTCATCTTGGTGACGGTGGTGGTGGCGAGGCGGTGAGGGGGCCAGTAAAGGTAAATGTCTTGATCCAGGATGAGATGACTGAACAGAGAAGCATAGGTATCCTGTAATACTAGACGGGGTTATACCAACGGGTGGTGCTGTTGCACAGAAATAGAATGTCATGTTGTTGTACTAAGTCAAGAAACTTTACCTGATCAGGACCAGAGTCCCTCCTCCTCTTAGCAGGACACTCTTCCCTTGGAGATAAAGGGTGAGGCGGGGGTGGACTGTGCTGGTGTAATTGGTCTCGCCGCTGATGGTGGGCCGGTCGTTTCCAGGGCCCCGGTCTGTTGTTCATCATCCTGCCTGGGAAGCTCTTGCGACAGTCTGAGGGGGCCCATCTCTCTGGGGGAGACTGGAGCTCTCTGTTGTTGCGATGAAGACGAGGACTCCCATGCTAACATACAACCACAATCAGAAAGTCAAAAAAGTCAAACGATGACACGCTTTTGCAGCTCCAACAACAATTTCAACACCTTTTGAAGGTAATATCGTTCCTGATCAGCAGGGCTCACCACAGAGCTGCTGACGTTATTGTCCCAGGTTGCGTAGCGCTCTCCGGCTGCGGTTGGATAACCATTGTTGTTGGCAGCTCGGTTGTGGTGGAATGAGCGCGAGGAGTTGTGATGCCAGTTCTGGGCCTCAAACGGCGGCTCTTTACCGTCCCATAGACGTGGATGCTGCCTGTGCCCCTTTGAGATACCTTTGTCCTGAACATGGTTGACTGTTCTCTCCCCCCTATGAGGAACACCAAATAAACTTAAGCAGCAAGTACTTAAAATAATGGTGCCACAGCCCAAACGGAACTTCATACATCAAGGGAATATGTCTATCAAGTCTGGTACTGCTCTGTTGCTCAAATGGCTCAAGGGAAGATAACTTCTCAAAAGCTGCACGAGCCATCCAAGTTTCAATGTCATATGTAATTAACATACATAACTTTAAAATTAGAGAAAGATTATAAAAAAACTATTGTGAATTAATTGTTTCACTCACCTGTCATAGAGACGAGTTGATGGTGGATGATGTGATTGAGTGCGCCCTCCTTGGCATCTGTAATATTGAAAGTTGATGTGATGATGTCAGAAAATCTGAGAGCCTTCTTGCTACGCATCGGGCAACAAGTCCAACTTGCTTCCTCCCTGTTGATTTCTCTTTTGTGCTCTTTCTTTGAATCTCTAACTCAAGTGTAACTCAGTGGTGACGTGGGACTTTGGCCAGGATCATTTCTTTTAACGGGAGCTCTCATGAGCCGTGATAGACATCAAACTGTGAAGGAGAAATCTCTGTCTGACTCGATTGTCTCAACAACCGCTCACCAAATTGAGTTTGCGTGTGTATTTCCGAGGGACAGAGGAAGCACAGTGTCGACTTGTTGAGGTTTCTCTATGAGTGGCTCTTCAGAGAAACTGTAAACGGCTCTTATCCTTACTATGGTAACCACACTTTCTTTTCAACTGAGACATAACCGAATAAACCTCTTTGACCACAGAGAATTAGCATACTCAATGTGACTCGACTGAAGTTTTTAAATGATAATTGACATTAGTTCATTCCCTCTACTTTAAATAAAGTATATAGTGTATATTATACAAGTATATTCTATATTAATGTCTAATTAGACATTTAACCGACCTATAGCGCATGTACATGTCAGAGTTATGTGCAACGTTTTTTTCCAAAATGAAATTTAGAGTTTAGAGTTTAGTGTCTCTTTGAGAGTCACAATTGTTTATATTCCCAAAAGCCACAACCTGACACACATTCTTTGCAGTTGTCACAATGGTTAAAGCCTCCACCTGCTGCCAGAGAAATGTTACGTTGAGGTTTTTCTCTCAGCTGCACTTTGAAAAACGTTATGGTTACGTTCACCACACTCGTGCTTGTTTAAACTGCACAGACGGGTTCACGCTGCAGCTGAAGTAAGAGCTCATCACATTTTCAGTTAATCAGCCCGGAACGTGAAGTGGTGCTTATCTTAAATCAACCCAGACAACAAAGGCTGGAGTCCCACCTGCTGAAATGACCCTCGCTGGGGCAGTTCATCCTCACTTTCACTGAGCTTAATTTGTTTTCAGGAAGGCTCCAGCCATTCCCCCCCCCCCCAAGTGAAGTTTACTGTCGTCTTTTAGTCAGTTTTAGTTGATCTTCACAACATAAGAACATAATCCATGATCAGTAAAGAAAGATAAAATACAAAAGAGGCTATTTTCAGTGCATCTGAAACATATTTGTGCCCCATGTGAATGGGCTGCTGTACTTTGAGAAATAAAAGGCGACACTCTGTGGAAAAACACTTGTACATATGTTGATGGTGCTGCTGACTGACCTGTTTGTGTGGCTCCAGAGTTGAGTGTTCACTGGAGCCCATTGTCCTCTGTTAGGACCTCCAGCTGGATAGGAGTCCCATGTGTTACGGCCAGAGTACAGCTCTGGCTGGGTGATACATGCAGCCTGAAACACAGACGGGGGTTTCATGTGTATGATGTTGTGTTTTTAATAAATAAGCAGATACAATCTCATCCATAGTAAGTCTGAGAAGTAGTTGTGGAAATCTTTAGTTCGTAATTCTTACACTTACACAATGTGTGATAACATTAAGTAGTAGTTTTAGTTTCTGAATTAAAACTCTTCAACTCGCTGACTTATTCTATAAAGGGAAGAAAGCCCTTAAGTGGAGGAATCCCTTGTCATCTAAAGTAAAATACTTCAGTATAAATTACAGTATCAGATGAACAGTACAGTAAAACACAACATGGTGAAACTCATGCAGGCTTATATTTGGGATTTGAGGACATGTCAGTAGTTAAAAACAATTATCTATGTACATCTTTATTTCACTGATACTGTAAAGTACTATTGTGGTGCACATAGTGTATGTTTGCATTTAAATAGACAGACACACACACACCCACACACATGCACAAAGAGAGATAGACATGTTGTGTAGTTACCAGTCTTGGTCTGTGTTTGGGAGGCCCTCCACTTCACACCTGAGAGGAAAAACGGGCCTGTGGACAAGACACATGGTTGAGAGATATATTCTGTCCATAGAGAGAGAGAGACAGAGAGATAGAGACAGAGAGAGAGAGAGAGAGACAGATGAACACGACATGTATTTAAACATGTCTTCACGATAACTTCTTTTGTTCTGGCTTACATCGTAGTCGGTCTGTGATTGACATCAGCACCAGAGTGTCACTTATTTGTGTATCTATATAGAAAATTCGATTTTCCTGGTGCTGTATTTTCCGCTGCACTGTATCTGCTCAGAGGTCCTATCATCAGTCAGCCAGAGCTGCATTGTGCATTTAGTCTCTCTCTAATCCCCGCTTCCCAGCAGCCACCACAGCCAGTGGCCATTCAGTGATGAAAACACATGGCAGGAAAGACAAGGGACTGAGGCAACATCCCTTTAACAAGAAAGTAAAAGAAATCATGGCAGGGAGGGCTCCTATAGAATTGATCTTTCCACATGAGCCCTGATTTCTTCGTTCTCAGAGAGAGTTGGTTTTTCAAACCAACATCTTCTCCATGTTTATTCCTTTTACTGGCTTCCAGTAAAGAAACTTCCAGAGGCACAGTGAGCTCCACGACTTCCCACTGAGAACTGCACACCCATATCAGGTCAGGTGTTCAGGTCAGGCTGGTTGTGTCTCTGCAGAAATGTTGTGTTGTTCTCACTAAAGTTTTCATTTTTATTTATCTTCCCTTTGTTGAAAACAGAATTGTCTCTTCAACCTCTCCAGTCTCTTTCTGTCTCTATTGCTGCTGCCAAACACTTCAGCACTGAGTTTGAGATCAGTGTTGCACGCTGAAGGGAGCCCTGCTGCTCTATGATAGGCTGCACCTCTACGTGCATTCTTTTGACCACTTCCCCCAGTGATACACGTTTTTTCATTCACTCTGCAAATTAGTTCCATTAAGGCAGGACTTATAGTTGTGCATCAATAACCTCTGTGTGAGTGGATGAGCCACATGTAAGTGAGCAGCCTCCGTGAGCATCCATCTCCAACCAGTTGCTAGAGCAACTGAAGCCAGACAGTTCTTACTGCCGTGGCTTTAGGCTCTTTGGAGTCAGCTGCATGGAGATTTATTTTTAGAGCAGGAAGAAGACATGACATCCTGCATGTACATGCAATGTTCACTACTACGTAGGGTCAAGTGAAATTAGGACTCTCCCCTCACATAGAGCACAGTATTCCATCAGCTGCTATATGAAGATTTACAATAGATTTGAAAAATGTCTGGTAATTTGTTGTGTTCCATTAAATGTGCTTCAACATGTGAAAGGTTTAATCTTCCAATACAATCTTTATCATTACCTCTGCCAAGGAGGTTAGGTTTTCTCCCATCGGTTTGTTTCTTTGTAAGCAATATTATGCAAAAACTATTGGGCAGATTGCCACAGAATTGGTAGAAAAATGCAATATGGGTCAGAGAAGATTTTGGTGCGGATCCAGCACAGGATTTCTTTTGATTAAAAAAAATCGTGGATGTTTAAGGGGACCTTTATTCATGATTGTGTGAAAATTGTTGCAGATCCAAATAAAATTTTTGGATCCAAATAAAAATTTGGATCTATAGGGAATTAAATGTGGTTTCATACACTCTACTGAGAACCTAGATGTAGAATACTTTGCTTTGCTCAGGATCCTGGATGGATCAATTTATTCTTCCCAGTTTGGATTTGTGTCCCAAAATGGCAGCTTATGTTTCTATCACATCACTGTCAATCATCTGCTGTGTGACAGTCATTGTCATTTAATTCATGCAAACAAAAAAAAAACTTCTTTCTCAATTCCTTTTTTTTTGGAACAGCCAAGAAAGGACACACCTCACCATGCTTTTAACCCAGAGCTCTGTAGCACTGAGGAACATCACACACACACACACACACACACACACACACACACACACACACACACACACACACACAGCAGATATAGACCATCTGATGCAGACCCTCCCTGTTGCACACACACACTTTTGTTAGACTGCACCACAGGGGAGCTGTCAGTCACCAGCAGCTTACATCTCACTCTATACACAACAATGGCTCAGACGCTCCAATGTTTAACCCGTCTGTGAAGGGGTCATTTGCAACATCTGGAATTCAGCGGAGAGGTACGATGATGTCATGTGCACAAGGGTTTCGGTTGTTTCTGTTTCTGTGGGCTTTGTGTCTCTCCTTCACAGTGAGATAAGCTTAGAAATGTGCAGAGTTGTGATGTAAAGCAGCATGAGGGGACTTTTTTAAAGATACTACAGTTCTGTTTCTGGCTTGCATACTAATACGTGTGTGGGTGTGTGGTCCAGGTATTACTTATGTTGTGGGGACCTAAATCTGTTTTGAAAGTCAC
Organism: Hippoglossus hippoglossus; assembly: GCF_009819705.1. Classification (NCBI taxonomy): domain Eukaryota; kingdom Metazoa; phylum Chordata; class Actinopteri; order Pleuronectiformes; family Pleuronectidae; genus Hippoglossus; species Hippoglossus hippoglossus. Next base: position 17,519,308 of record NC_047164.1, on the reverse strand, counting down.
AGTTTGGGGACTTGTCTTCCTAATGGGGACACAAATCAAGTCCCCATAATCATTCAACTTTAAGGTAAAGACATGTTTTAATGTAATGTCCACTGAAGTCATAGACACTTCAGCGGACATTTCATATTATGTGTGTGTGTGTGTGTCTGTGTTTGTTTAACCATTCTTACCTTGCAACGAGTGCTGAGAGTGTGTGTGTGTGTGGGGGGGGAGTCAGACTCTCTGGGCCAAATTCAACAACGCTGTCAGTCAGGAATAGAAAAGACAGCAGACCCGCGCAATCTCCGATCCCTTTAAATAGACATTCTCATCCTCCGCTCGCTGGCAAACACACACAGACAGACACACGCACAGTGGAGAGAGACAGAGGGAGGAAATACCAGTTATTTGATGCACACGTGAACAAGACTGAAAGGTCGCATTGTTTCAAATTCACGACTGTATCCTTTCCTCCATCCCTCAGGTACCACTGCCACTCTCCTCCTTTCTGTGCTCGCCTCTCGCTCCGTACAACGCGTGCTGTCACACGCAGCTGTACTTTTGCTATTCTGACCCTTTCTAGACAAAGAAAGACAATGTAATGCGATGTAAGGCAGAAGGGAGAGGAAGGATGGGCCAGTAGTTTTTGACATTAGCTTTCTTTTCCTCTCCTCCTCATGGCCCAGCCGCATCACCTTTGCTATCTGCACTACTTTTCTTTTTCGATACCCAATACACCATCATCCTTCCCTCCTTTCTCTTTCAGGCTGTGTGTGCGTGTGTGTCTGTGTGTGCATGGCTCTGCCTCTGCCTCACCCTCCCTTTTCTCTGCACGCTGTGTCCTTGTATCCCTGGCAACCGATGATATCATTTAGTCCAGAGCTGGGAGCAAGGCCTCCAGTGAGGAGGGGAGTGTTTGCATGTATGTGTGTGTGTGTGTGTGTGTGAGAGAGAGAGAAAGGGGGGAGGTGAAGGGATGGAGAGAGTCCATAAGATTGTATGTATACTTCCACATTTCTCTGCTCATTCTTCTCAGATGTCGGCAGTGTTTGCACAGCAGCTCTGTTGCTGAATAGAAAGATTCAGTGAGCGGTGAAGAATTGCCTCAAATCTGCAGACACACTCCAATTTGTCTCATCACTCGTAGAAATCAACAGTTTGTCACAATCGAGCACATCTCGCCATCTGGAGCTGCTCGCTAGCTGCAGTGAACCACTGCAGATGTGCATCTCTTGCAGAGACTTTATGAGTGCATGTGTGCGTGTGTGTGTGTGTGTGTGTGTGTGTGTGTGTGTGTGTGTGTGTGTGTGTGTGTGTGTGTGGTTGGTAAGGATCCTGCTTCCTATACCATAAAAGGAAGGATGGGCTGCACCACACCAGGCCTGCTTCTGGAGCCTCTTTTTGAGCTAGCTAACACGAGGGGCACAGACATGAAGGGAACAGATGGAGGGGAAGCGAGAAGCACACAGACAGAGAGACAGAGTCTGCTCGGACGGCCCACCCCCTGAACGCACGCACGTGTATGATTATATTGGATGCAGGCCGGCCTGAAATAGCGTCACCATCACAGAGAAAGAAAGTACAGTACGAGGCGAATATCAATCACATTTCTAAAAATAACATCCCCGCAGCCCCGCTTCCCCCCTCTGCTCTATCCCCTTCTCCCTCTCTGTGAGAGCAGCTTCTCCCGGTGTATGCTCCATAAAGCACAGCCCCTCTGAGGGGTACTGGAATGTACCAAGGCAAGGTCAAGAACCAGAAAGAGGGGTGTCTTTTGCAAACAATACCAAACGTGCAGCTTTTTGTGAACAAAGGCAATGAAGCAGGTTAAAAAGGCACTGCATGCATGCGTGTGTGTGCATGTGAGTGTGTGTCTGACGCCTGGTTTGTGTGAGGAATGGTAACCTAGGATTGCAAGTCCAGCAGGTTACCTATGCTGGCAGTCCCATGAACTGAAAGCATACATTGAGTTCATGTTGCCCAGCAGTGACACTAACACCAGATGTGCTGTGGGTGTTCTGTTTATACTGAAGAATGTGTGCGTCGGAAATCGGTGCCAGTTGTTTGAATAAAAACACAACAAAGTGTAAAAGGTTGTGTTCAATGAACTGACGTGAACTTCTAGTTGAGCAAGTGGCTGCACACACAGTTTAGACATTACTCTGGATGAAGATTAATCCTTCCAAGCTCCTTACTATTGTGCACCTCCCACTAACACACACACACACACACACACACACACACACACACACACACACACACACACACACACACACACACACACACACACACACACACACACACACACACACACACACACACACACACACACACACACACACACACACACGCAGACCTGTGGTGCTCACGTGCAGACAGTGCAGTAATGTGAAACGATGAATGTAGTGAAGTGGAACTTGGTGGTTACACTTGTGGTTACATTTGAGCTATGTGGAACTGTTGAATGTGTGTGTGTGTGTGTGTGTGTGTGTGTGTGTGAGTGTGTGTGTTTGTTCATGCATGGATGTGCAGCCCAGTCTGCAGACACACTCTGCAGCATGTTCAGATCATTCAGAACCATGACACAGAAAATACACAAATATCAGCAAATGTAAACAAACAGAAGGGAAAAGCATACACACACGCACGCACGCACGCACACACACACTGCACAATGCATGCAGTAGATTTCCATTCAGCCATAAGCAAGAAATAGCAACATCCACCTCTCTGATTCTCTTTTACCTCTTTCTCTCTTATTTTCTTGTTTGTCTTTGGTCCACACGCCCCCTCTGCTCCCCCTTTTCCTCCCTTTCACTCCTCGCCACCTCGTCTCACCCGATCCTCTCCTCTGTCTCTTTTCTTCCCCCTCTCCTCCTCTTCCTGTTTCCACACTCCACTCTCTGATGCTGGCTCTCTCATATCACACTGATCCATGTGCAGGGGACCGACGGGGCGGGGCCGAGGGGGCCTGCCAATCGCCAGCCGTGAGCCAATGAGAGGGGGAGAGTCTCCTAGCTCGCACACATTTTGCAGTGAACAAGAGGAGGCGGGAGGAGGGGAGAAATAGCAGACAGGGAGAGAGAGAGAGAGAGAGAGAGAGAGAGAGAGAGAGAGAGAGAGAGAGGCAGAGAGGCATGGAGGGGGCCCTTTAATTCTCTCCTTCCTCTGTGTGTGCGTGTGTGTGTGTGTGTGTTGGAGAGTTGGAGAGTTGGAACATGTCCAGTACAGTAGAGATATTTTAAATCCCCCCCACAGCTGTAATAGAATCTCTTCTAGATGCAGACATGTTTTTACCTCAATAAACCTGCAAGTTTACACACTTTTCTCTGCAAACACGCACGTCTCTCTCTCTCTCTCTCTCTCTCTCTCTCTCTCTCTCTCTCTCTCTCACACACACACACACCGATTTTCCTGAAAGCTGCCAACATTTTTGCATGCACTCTTTTCAGATCCCCCCTAGTAAATGTGTTATTAAAGCAGGACATGGATCCACAATGCACAGCACCGTGTCAGTGTGGACGGTGCATGCGCCTCTCTCTGTCTCTGGGCCTGAACACACTGTGTGTCTCTCTCTCTCTCTCTCTCTCTCCCAGTGAAATGGTGACAGACGGGCTGCAAGTGTTGGCTGAGCTCAAATGTCAAGTGACAGGATAACCAGGGGGGAGGTGGGGCTCCGGCTCCCGGTTCATGAGGGAGGGCCCAGTCTTTGTGGCTCACAATGCATAGTAAAAAAAAAAAGAAGAAACAAGAAAAGAAACAGCACCAGCAGCACTCACTCACTCCTCTGCTCATTTCACCCTTCATCGGCCAATAACAAGCAGGCAGAGCTGAGGGCCCTGAGTGCACGGCAGAGGTAGGCACGACTCATGAGGGGCCAGAGGAGTGTGAGGGAGAGGAGGGAAATGGTGGAAGCAGACTGCTGACAGATTTCTCTACCCCCCTCTCTCTCTCTTTCTCTCTCTTTTCTGTACCTCTGAAGTGCCTTAGCAACAGCCCCTGATCAGTCGAAACCCTATTGGTCCCCGCTCAAACCCATGTGGATATTTGGGCCAATCAGCAGCCTTTGGTGCAGCACTTCAGTGAGGAAATGATGCCCCCTGGTGGCTCAGTGGAGGCCTAGAAACTGTCCCCCTGTAGTTTACAAGCAGAAAGGAGCATCTGCTCTGTTTGGACCAGTAACAAAACCACAAATATGTCAATGTTTGGGAGCTGATGACACAGGGATGATAGCAAATGTTGCCCATTAACTTCAGAATTAATTATAACAATGTAGATTCAAGATAAAGACTACTAACACTAGTTTAATGGGAAATAATTGAGAAATATGTAACTAATATTCTGATGGTAACAGCTTTGACAAAATCTGAGACCAGCCTTAAATTACATGTATGTATGTAATGTATTTTATGTTTCTTGATTTCTAAGGAATGTGTATCAGGATATTTAAATCTGAATTACATTAATTTAAATACCAGAAAAAAAGTTTATAACACAATACTGAATAAATCTTAGTGCACAGGCTAATCGCTGTCTTTTAGCGTAGAAATTACTCAGCAATTATAGTTATTATCAAATTAAATAAAAATCTTAATGTTATGGATATTTTGTAAAACTCAACATGGCAACAGAGGTTTTTCAGGTTTTATATTTCCATGCATTTATTGTCATGGAGCAGGAAATGGGAATAAGCGACAACCAAGCCAACACCGCCCCCAAGTGAGAAATATGTGTTATTACACGATTGCATGAAAGTGCAGATTATAAAGTAGACCTACCGGGAAAGTAGAGAAGTTAACATACAGAGAAAAAGTGTGTACGACATTAAATTGTCAAAATGTATTTGTTAAATAGTTAAACCCCATTATGTGATGAATGGCTCCCATTCTTATTTATTTAAAGTGTCGTTAAATCTCTGGCTCATTGCTCCAGTTCAGTCAGACTGACACGTCGATCAATTTTACTTTGAGTGAGTGAGTGAGTGAGTGATTTATAGCAATTACGATAGTAAAGGACTCTGAATCACATCACACAGATCTAAGTCACAACTTTAATCCACAGCAAGAAACAAACAGAAAGAAATGCAGGTAAATAGTTTGATTGGATGAATACTGTTTAAAACAATATTTTCAATCATATACTTTTTGGCCCTGAAGCTGTTTCTAAATTTAAATATTCATCAGTCGCGTAAAAAAGGAAACATTATGAGCTATCATCATTGACTGTTTGAAGGAGAGCAAAAATTGTTGCATGTCCAGTCATGATGAACATGAACCGCAGCAGCAGTAAAGAAAATCTCCTGCTGAAGATGAGGCAGCAGGGGGCAGCGGAGCTGGGTCTGCTGCTTGGCCTGAATTTGTAATTTTAATTGGTAAAAATGCTGACAGCTGAAAAATGTCTGTTCACATAACCGCATCATCAGGCCCGGCCACATAAGTTATGAGTGTCATAACTCATGATTAGATCAGAGAGGCAAGCTGGTCCCTCCATGAATAACAACACTCAGTCACTCAAATTGACTTATTAGGGCAGTGAAGGATTGTTGCTCCAGCTAATCTGACAAACACTTTCTATTTGCATGAGAGTGAAGTGAGCAGAGGGCAGCGTAGGACAGCTACAGAAACTACAAATGCAGCAGAGGTTGATTTCTTAGACATCTCAGACACCGAGGCCCTGACCATCCCTGAATGTGGTCTGAGTGATCGGATCTCAGGATGCGTTCAGGAAACATTTGTGTGCATTCACACCAGCACTTAGCATTGACCAATCGTCATGGGATAACTCAGGATGGATGTTAATACCAGGTTTTGAACGGGGTTTCAGTGGTTTCCAATATTTTAATGTCAGAAGCTGCAGCCTGGTTAGATGAAGTCAGGTACCAGCGACACAATCCTGTTCCATATATGTTAATCTAAATCCAAATAAGAAAAACCTTCTTTAACTACCTATTTCAACTGTTGTTTACTTCATTTTAGATTTTTAGGTCTGTTATTTATTTCAACTCTATATCCCATACTCTTGGTTATGTAATTTATCCATTATATCTGTCTATTTCAACCATTTAGACCTCAGGTACATCCGGCCGATACATTAATCATTTGAGGGTAGCAGGGGAGCTGGAGCCAGCTGACATCGGGTGAGAGGTGAGGTACAGGGTTACAGTGATCCTGGACAGGTCGCCAGCATATCACAACAAGCATTCACACTCATTATCATCACTGTCTCATGCTCAACACAGAAGGAGAGAAGATAGAATATTTGACCCAATATGTCTCTTGGTCTCTCTTCACCATGACCAGGCCATAATGCATGTGGACGCCTACAGGTACCTGGGCATCAACATCGATAAAATCCTATTATGCTGCACTTCGGGGCAGCTGTGGCTGAGGGGGTAGAGCGCTCGTCCTCTAACCAGAAGGTTGGCGGTTTGATCCCAGTCTACCCCATCTGTATGCCCAAGTGTCCTAGAAAAAGTGCTGCCCAGAGATGCACTGTATGAATGAGGGAATGGCAATAAACTGTGCTATAAAGCACTTTGAGTGGTCATCAAGACTAGAAAAGTGCTGTATAAATACAAACCATTTACTTCCTTTGGAAGGCTCACATCCTGTGGCGCCAGCTGTGAAGTGCAGCTTCAGATCTGTCATGCAGCAGTGAATCCTGCTGCGTCACGGTATCTTGCATGTCGCGGTAAATTAAAGGTCCAGCTCAACCAGCTTATAAACACAGCCATGAAAGTAACAGGAGTCTGTGAACATCCCAATTCCCAGGCCATTTTCCAACAAACTATAATCAGACGAGCCCAAGAAATCATCCATTAATGTCCTGAGCATCAGGTACAGGGTCCCTCCAGCAGGTACCACTGTACCCCCCCCCCCCCCCCCCCCCATCCATCAAAGCCCTTAAAACCACCCAGGCTGAAATATGGGTTTATTGTCGTTGATCAGTGTATTACATTACACTATATGTAAATGTGCCTATTTACATGAATGTATAGGATGAATGTATTCAATTGTGTTTTTATACTACAGACACTGAGGTATCAAAGGTAAATGTCCCACTGGGACAATAATGTCTATCTTGACTTATTTTACATTCACGTCTACGGTAAATTTTTCTTCAATTGCAACATGATCCGCTGCAACAACCCAAGTCTGCAGGTCTTTGGACTGTGGGAGGAAGCCGGAGCACCCTGAGAAAAACCCACACAGACACAGGGAGAACATGCATTTTCTGTATATTTGAGCAGCCCCTGTTTTTGGAATCACAGATTTTGATGAAATCTTCTTTCAGGGCATATAATGAGACGGCCGAGCAACTTTGATGTAACATTTAAATCGTGGTGTTGAAAGAAAGATACCGAGCACTCAGAGGGAAGGGTTTCAAATGGATGAATCGCTCCGTACACAGCGCGCTGCCAAAATAGGTCAAGCAGCCATTTTGGCAGAACACTGAGTCATTTGCTCTGAAATAATTCTGCCCCGCTGCAAATGAAGTTTCTCGGTTTTCTATGAAGTCCTTTGACTGGTTTGTTTCCTTATTTAGCTTCTTCGCATTCATCTCCATCTTCACAACGACTTCATGTGCAAGGACTCTTTATTAGCTTGTTGCTCGTAAAATAACACACAAACAACTCTTCTTTTCCCCTCCGACTCTAAATTAAACCCCATCTGTACAAACGCTTTTATCTCTGCTCGTAGACGGATTTTATTATATTTCAGCTTTAACTACTGTATCTGATGTAATGCAGTAGCAACACAGAGGAGCAGGCAGCGTACACTCTGTCACTATAATAAACCTTCATGCTTTATCTCTCTTTTGCCCTTTGGCTTATCCACCATTCATAGTGAGCAGCATAGTACGTCTGAACCACACTGGTCACTGTAGGTCTTTTGTTCGTCACTGGGGCAGATTAGGCGGTTTGCATTTTATCCCTAGGTTGGCACATATCTCATTTCCATGCTCGGTGTTCATCACACAGCTGAATTTGTGAAGCAGGGAAAGTGCACTGCAATTAATTTAAAGAGATGTCTTCCCCTACAGCAAAAACCTACTGTGCTTACGTCAGACGAGAGAAAAGATCGCACAAGGTCAAAAAGGGTTTTCTGGCAGGAAGCTTGGGGCTTTACATTTTGTGCCAAATGGAGGATTCACAAGCGTAGTGGTGACTCATTTTTAAGACCAGGCTATTAGGAACTATTAGGAAAACGTATTATGATTTCCTTGTGGTACTAAAGAGGATATGTAGAATAATAGAGCTCAACAGCGTTGTTCAAGAAGTAAAAATCCAATTCATTTTCTCAATAGAGATTTTTATTATCAGCCATAATATTTGAACCCTCCAAAAACAAGCTATGGCATTGTGGAAAAAATGTAATTTGCTCCTGTAGAGGCCACAAGTCTGTACGATATCAAGTGAGTTTTAAGAAAAAATGGTAACGTCAAGGAGAAACACTACACTACCCACAATCCCCAGGTGCAGAGCCCCTAAGGGGACATGGGCTGTTTCTCGTTCTCAGCAGAAAGTAATGCATGCGCACGTGACATAAGACCCAGTGCATTTCGGTTTGCCATGTTTCTGTGTGGAAGTGACTAGTGGACTGGTGGCCTCGCTGTTACCATGGGAAATATTTACCACAACCACTCAAATCATGTAGTTTATGGGATGTATAGTTCCTTTACTCTTAAAAAAAATTACATACACAGTCTTTAACCTTTCCTTTTTATTACATTTTTCCATTCTTCATTTTTTTCTCAGATTTCTCACGATTCATGCCGTAGCTGGTCGCCCTGCTTCCAGGTTTCAAACTCTTTTTATAAGGATTCCTAAGGATTTTTCTCAATGGAAAAATTTACTTCCGGAACCAGATCTGTTCTAAAAGTGGGCACAGTTATGAGTTAGCGTCGTCTGCCTCAATAACTAAGTTCAAACTACACCTTCATTAAGAAGTCATAGAAGCAAAGCTGTCAATGTATTTTAAATCATTTATAAAATACTGTGGGTTAGAACAAAGCACGGACCCTGTACATCCACGCCCACATGTGTCAGGAGGCCTTTCATTTGGCCACAAGCGACTCGCTTTGCATATCTACTCTGTGACATTTAAATCGTGACTGCAAACATTCCCTGTCACTGATGCCACGGTAGGACACGCCGACCAGACATCATTCACCATGAGTCCGCTCAGGCCGTTGGTTTTTGCTTTTCTCATCAGCTGCTTTCTTCCTCTGATGTCGTCGACAGTCGTTCAAGATTTCAATCATGTGGAGAGGTGCAAGGACTCCCTGTACATGGGGACGCCACCGCGGGGCTTCCTCGACCCAAGGCTGAAGAAGATCTGCCAGAGATACGCAGACAGACCTCGCTACGTGACCCTGTACGACCCTCAGCTGAGGATTCCAGTTTACTCAGCGTATACCTTCAAGAAGACAGAGGGGGACAGACGGGTGGACTACCCTTGGATGTATGAGCCACAGGTCTGAGACTTATATTCACATTACATTCATTCTTGATACATAGGTCTCGAAAAGACTTGAGAGCAGCTAACTTTAATTTTATTTCTAAAGCGCCAAATCACAACATGCATTATCTCAAGGCACTTTCCATAGAAGGTCGAGACCTACAAAGTTATAGAGAAACCCACCAGTTCCCACACAGAGGAAGCACCTTGGTGTCTGTGGAGAGAAACAAACTCCCTTTTTAACCTAGGGAGAAACCTCTGGAACCAATGTGTGAGGCCGTCTGTTTCCACTGGTTGGGGTGAGAGGAGAAAAATGGGGAAGAGAGGAGAGGTGGGTGGAAAAGAGGGGAAGGGGGAGGGGGAGGGGAGTCTCTGTCAGACTGGCAATATGATGATAAGATAAGATAAGATAAGATAAGATAAGAGAGAGAGAGAGAGAGAGAGAGAGAGACAGAGAGACAGAAACACAAAGTTAGTTCTATGTAATGATGTGATAAAAATAAATAACATGGGGGGCAAAGAGACAGAGAGAAGTAGAGAGTGTGCTCAGTCTATGATGAGAGTTCCTCCAGCAGTCTAAGCCCACTAAGGGATGGTTCAGGACTCACCTGATCCAGCCCTGACTATCAAGCCCTGAGCTTGGATAGCTTTATCCAAGAGGAATGTTTTAAGCCTAGCCTAGAGATGGTTTCTGGCTCCCGAACACAAACTGGGAGCTGTTCCACTGGAGAGGAACCTGGCAGCTGAAATAGGCCGTAGATCCACTCCAGAGGTCAGAGGGCGAACAAAGAAAGGGGAACTCAGAGGCCTCAGAGACAACATTGGCTTTATATACCAGCAGAGCTAACACTTCACTGTAACCTCTCCTCCGTCTCCTCAGCTGGCAGAAGTCGATGGCAACGGGAACATGCTGCCCTTCCCCACAGGCTACCTGCACATGAAGTTTGAGGACAGCCAGGCAGTCCTGGACGACTACTCTGACGTGGTCATCTACGAGAGAGCCCACCTGAACCCTGACCAGCACCAGTCCACCCCCCACGACCGTGCCGCCACCTACACCCTGACCAACGTGGTCCCGGAGATCCGCGAGTTCAACATTGGGCCTTGGCGCGAGTACGAGGAGCGGATCCGGATCCGCCTCAACAACTTCTGCCGCGGCACGGCCTTCATTGTGACCGGGGTGACAACCAGGGGCAACATGATCCACCGAAACAACCAGGGCCGCGTGGCCATTCCCGAGGACGTGTGGACGGCCTACTGCTGCACCGAGTACGACCGGAACTCACCGCACGACGTCCGCATCCGCTTCCCGTCCTACGCGGCCCTGGCTAAAAACGCCAAAGAGGGCAACAGTGTGCACGAGATGTCGGTGCAGGAGCTGGAGATCTTTCTGAAAAGCAACATGGACGTTGATCAGAACCTTCAGCTCTTTTATGACAACTGCATCTCTCCATCACCACTTCCTCTCTACCTGCAACACACCATCTGAAAACCACTCCACTTAAACCTTCTGTGTGCATGTCGGTTTCTATTTGTCATCATAAATAACAGTAGACATTTATGTGCTTTTATTTTGTTAAGAAATAAAATTATCCAAGAATTTTCTGTAGTGGCAATTAAAAAAAATGTTGCACCTCAGTTATTCTTTTAAAAAGTTTTTGAAGTTTCTAAAAAGTGCTTGATAACACAAAAGAAACTTCTGCTCAGCAAACAACATTTTCTTTTATCAGATACCCAAACAACTTCAACAGATCTACTTTGTTGGGAGATTAATTATTATGCAAATGTTTGGTATTTTATGCAAATTGTCTGTTTAAATAAAATATCTTCATTTACCGGCCTGTTTTGTGTTTGTCTTACATACACTGTGAAGTAAACTATATATGATACTGAACTTGGGTTGAACACTAATTAAGTTTTCGATTTTTGTTGTGTCAAATGTAAAGAATCACAAATGTGGTAAAAGGCAAAATAACCTTTTGCCTTATAACCAGCCTCACCTGCTGTCGTAATTTACTTTATATGCTACATCAACACATTTAGGAAGAAGTTGGGTTGAATTTCGAAATAACTCCTGAAGTCCTGCACGCATGAGTCTGAAAGTTTGGTCATTTGTAATAAATTGGATTTGACTTTTGTGACGTCCTGATGGGTTTAGTGTCTTAAATTATTTAATCCATCAGGTAGTAATAAAACTCTTTTGAAGATGTAGCAAAAAACTAATCTATAGATTGTTGAATTTTTGTTTTCTAATTATATCAAAAGAAAACTAACAGGATTTGAAAACCCTGACAAACGTAATATCAACATTTTAGAAGGGTAAAATATTTTTCTGAGATATTTCAAAAAATATTTTTTCTGAATTTACAAGACTATATACATTTGGGTATCCAGTGAAAAGTAAAAGGAAGGGTTGTAACATTAGGCATATTCGACTTTTTACATTTTAAATGGTTGGATTTTGGTTTCATCTGTTTTTGAAGATTATAATCTTTAAAGGTTTGGAGAAATTACTTTTTCTATTTTCAGTGTCTAACTTTCAGTTACAAACAGGAAGATGCTAACTTTATTAATTTATTTTTTTACTCTATTTAAAAAAGTATTAATTTGTGTTCATATGGGTTGGAGCCATGTTCTGCTGCAGCACGTTCACCTTCTCTGTACATTACAGCTGCACACTGCCACCTAGTGAGGGAACAGTGGTATTTTCGTTAATGATGTCTTGCAGGTAAACCAAGCGAGTGTTATTATCTGCAGAGGAAATTGGGTCGAGTGCAGAAGAAAAATGCAAAGACATTACCATGTGCATCTGTCATCGAAACAACAGTGAAGCACAATGAAGTTATTATAAGAGAGATGATGATGATTAATGCAGCGCACATCAACCAGAAGACTTATTAGACTGGGAACTAATGAACTGCTTCTTCTTACTGCTGCAATAATTCAAGTCAGATATTCTAAACTAAAAGAATTACTTTGGCATTTCAGACATGAAGAAAAATGAAAAACAATAGAAGACTACTGATGTATTAAAACATAGATGCATAATAAACTTTAAGATTGTTCAGAATCCTCTATGGTCAGATTTACCTTCATTATATATATATATATATATATATATTATTGCAAACAACTTTCAACAGACATTGTCACACAATTGTTGGCAGGGGTTTCTTCTGGAGATAAAGAGGCTTTGTTGTTTTAACAAATTTAGTCTACTTGTGATGTTTAACAATAATAACAAAGACGTTAGGTAGAAATGCAATGCAGTTCGTAGAGCAGTTATTTTTCCAGTGGAAACACAGCTTTGATCATTGTCCAGTTGTTGAAACAGCCTCTTTCAGTTTTTGGGCCCACTACTGTACTGTAATTTTAAACGTACACATCAGCAAAATATGTTGATTAAAAAGAATAATATGGTTAAATTTGGAATAATTACATGCCTCTAAAATTATGTTATTTTCACATTTATTTAACTGTTTTCTACATATTATGATAAAAAAAAAATCAGGTGATGTACTGCTTCTTAGTTTAGGGTAATTTAATATATCTACAACTCTGATATTATTTTAGATTTGATGGTCTTTTACTGTAGCTGTTAAGATTTTTGGAATCCATCTATTCAGTGTTTCCTGTGCCACTGGCTGCCACACAACCCTAAACCAGAATACATCCTCCCTCCTGCTGCAGCAGCTCCTCTCTAAACACATGGCACCTTCTGGTGGGGTTGGTGCACCACTCCAACGTATTTTCAGTTTTCTCAACCTGAACCTATAACTCAACCCTAATGCCGACCACTTAACTTCATCTGTCTGCAGCATTTGTTTCTGAGGCGACTCTGGCTCATCCATTTGTGAAGAGATCTCAGGTTTCCTATGGATGACTCCTCCATGTTGTCTGTTTGTGCTGCACAATGAAACAATGCTCCACTCATCCTGCAGCTAAACCTTCCTGCTGCTCCTCTGCACTTATATTGGGGGTTTTCTTTGACTGTTCGCCCAGCAAATGTGTCGTAATAATAATAATAATAATACATTTTATTTATAGAGCGCTTTTCATGATACTCAAAGACACTTTACAAGTCGTACAATTTGAAAAACTTCTTGTTCTTGAGACCTTGTCTTGAAGCCAACTTCCATTTCTTAATAACATGTCATATAGTGGGAACTGCAACTAAAAAAAACTCCATAGTCTCCACTATAGAGTTAGGGGTGTATCCAGGGGTGGGGCCAGGAGGGCACTGAAATCTGATTGGCCCCTGGAGTTTTTAACGTTGAACTTTTTAGCTAGTCACTTTCTAACAATACTATATAATGATATAAGAATAAATTTGATTAGTTATGTAAACAATGTGCATGAACAAGGAACAATTTTCTAAATATGTTCAATGATGTGTGGCTTTGCTCAAAGCAATAGAGCTAACAGCAAAGAAGGAATGACTTCAATGTGAACCTTACTGAATCAGGAACTGTGCATAGATGTAAGACATATAATTGGCCCCTCTGTGTACATCGTGGCCCCTTCATGGCCCCTCACTTAAAAAATAGATCTACCACTGTGTATAGTCTTCATGTATTTTCATTTCCACATCTAAGGGCTAATGGATTAAGGCATATCTAAGTAGAAGGGTGCCCAACGTTTTGCATGGGCTACAATTATTATGTTTATTCTTTTTTTGGGGCTAAATTAAATAAAAAGTAACAGTGCATTAATATTTGAAGATAGACTCATTTTTAATATATTAATATATAATAATATCCCTCTGCTTCATAGGCTGTTCTTCTTTTCTCCCAAAAATGCCATTTGCCCAGTTGTTGCCCAAACGTACAAATATAGAATTGTTTCTGTGGAAAAGAAGGTACTCAGTTATTTCGACAACAGGGCTTGGATGAATGGATGGATGGATGACTGTACATTAGCATTATTCCCCAGCAGCAGCAGCAGCAGCAGCATATCCAGTATATTTGCCGTGCTGCTGATTTATTGTGTGCATGCTGCAGCTGAATAAACACAGATCAGAGGACAGTCTCCCTAATAAGACCGGCTGCTGCCAAGTTATTTTCGGCTTTGAAATGAAAACCCAAAGATCTTACAGAGCCAAACGTCAGTTCTGGAGTCACTTTTGGAAAACACATTTTGTTACAAATGCTGCAGTAGATGCTGACAACTTGAAAAACAAATAAACCAACAACAACAAAAAAAAAATAACAGTTTGGGATATTCTCCTATAGCTACACCAGACGAACTAAAGAAAGAAACCTGCAGTCAAACCAGCGAGCAGCCTTACTTCACCTGACATGTCTTGTTTGTTGTTTGTTGTTCTTGACACCCACATCAATTATTTATCTCGTTAAAAAAACTAAAATAAACAAAAACAACAATCATCACTTCCTTCATTATGATATTCAATAAATAAATACAAGTAAGGAAATACCTTGATGTGAAAGCAGAAATTGAAAAATTACATTAATTGCAGCTAACCTTTTGCTTTTTTTAAACGTACACTTCAAAAATAATTATAAGACTTCAATACACAAATGTCAATCATTTTTCCAGCAGCAGCAGTTAAACAAAAAACAGTTCAGCTCTCCCAACAGTGTACTTCCAAATCCACAAAGTTACGGTAAAAACTAAGCTACAATTCAACCATAGCAGCTGACTGTTTCCCTTAGGACAGAGTGGAGACCAAACTAGAGCTGAAAGCTACAGTATTTTAAAATTGTTTATACGGTATAATAAACAAAACTGAAAATGAACACTCAATTTGCTCCACTTGTTTCTGACCCGACAGCTGCCTGCTAGCTAAACAGTTTACGAGATTGCCTAACGAACTTGAAAGGCGCTTGTTGTGTCTATTTGTTCTCCGGCCCCCAAGTGGCCAAACTAAGCAAAGCAATAATATAATATCTGACCATGTGACAAAACTGAAGAACAGTAATGGCAAATCATTTTGTTTAAGAATGTCTTTTTAATGTTTTCCAGTTCAGATACACAACATACAGTGTGTAATAGCCTCTATTTGAAATAGAAATATTAACTTTTAATTCTTTCAACCCCTCCTGGTCATTTATGCTCACTCACAGTATCTTGAGCGTCAAGCAGGTTACTGAATCAGACTAAATGAAACAGACAAACAGGTGCAAGCCATCGCTTTACCATTCCAGCATTTCATGTTGTAATAAGAAGATATCTGGATTCCTGTAATGTTTTTTTTTAAATATATATATCTGATTTTGTCCCTTATTTCAAGCCAACAACAAAACTGTAGTGTAAACATGTAAACTTGGTGAGTGTGCTTCCATTATCTGTTGGCTGTCCAAACTTTTGTTTCCCCAAAAAAAAAAAAGAAAAAAGAAGGATTTGTAATGCTGCTTTTTGGAGGCGAGGGCAACTCAAACTCACATCAAATAGCCGGGTCAATAATCATCATCATCGTAAAACAGAGTTTTCAGACAAAATTCCAAAAGTTAGCAAATCAACCAGAGTCTGAAATAAGACCTAAACAATACAAGGGCTTTCACAACCTCCCAGCTACTGGTTATATTGTATGACAATGGTCAAGACTACGTGAGACACTGACAGTTAAAATCCAACAGCATCACAAGTCAAATTTCTCCATTTGTGGTTAGTTTAGAGCACATTCGACACATCTCACTTTTCCTGTCTCATTCCTCTTTCTTCATCTGTTCTCTGCAGCTGTTCTTTGGCTTTTTAACCAATAAAAAGGACCCATTTCGTTTTAAAAGCTTCCTTCATGATTGATGGGATAGTGAACGCTATGCTTAAGACGGCCATATATGCAGTAAGAACATTTTTTAAATCACCACAATATCAAGGCTACCCTGAGCCGTAAGCATTCCTTTTTCGTCTTTATGTCGACCTCAACCATGCTGTGGTTCTTTTTTTTTTTTTCTTTTTAAAAAAATCATTCATGTATGTTAACAGATGTATGCATGTGCCCACAACCTACTGGAATATAATACCCCTTTGAGATCTAGGAAAGAAACATACAAACATACGCATGAGTGCTAAAATCATGTAAGTCATCTAAACTTGCACCTGTTGTCACAAAGAAAAGATCCGGCCAATCACTCAAACCAAACGACAAACATAATATTTACAAATTCCAGTTTGTTCTCTTACACTTAAAAAATGTACAGTTTGTTTCCACGCGTTGGTTTTTGATCTTTTTGTCCTCGCTCCAGTCCAGTGAGGGATGGCAGTCTGGCTCCAGAGTGACGTTATCCTAACAGGATACAGAACCTTTCAAGGAGCGGGAGTCAACCCGCTTGCCTTGCTTTTTGTGGTATATGGTGTATGAGTAATGTCTGTCATTAAAGATTTTTTTTAAATAAGGTTTTTTAGAATGTATCCTCTGTGCATTGACAGATCGTACTGTAGCTGACGAGCTATTTCCTCGTCACCGTTGAATCACGGCTGGCGTTTGTCCAGTGTTGTTCTAATGCCACCGGGGATTGTTGTTTTTTTTTCTTTTTCTTTTCAGAACTGTTCAGCGTGTGACCCGTCCCTGTGTTCAATTGTGCGAAAGATGTGAAATGCGCATACAAGGCCTTCTCACCTTTTGACCATCATAAATACATCTCATCCTCTCTCCCCGCCTCGCAGGAGGGAGAATCGAAAAACAACAAAAGAGCAGACGAAAAAGATAAGTGTCAGGCAGTCTTCAAACACTTGAAGCATGTGGCTTATGTCGGTCGCAGACAAAAACCGTATTTAGACTATTCACGTAAAGTTTCTTTTTTCGTAACTTAAAAAAAGTGCTATCTTCAGGTGAGATTGAGAGACAGTGACTGTGCAAACTTGACAGAGAAACAGAGCAGAACAAAAGAAGGTGGGGGAGAGAGAAAGGCTTTCGTCAGTCCTCCTGGTAGATTTGCAGCACAGCCTCAGTGAAAGGAAATGAAAAAAAAAATAAAGAGGAAATATTTACTCTCTTTGTTATAATCATAGTTTTACACAATATTCATCTCTTAATACTTTAATACCTTTTGAAGTGCCACAAAGTGCAGTTGATATTAAAATAGAATATGAAAATGATTTTCAAAATAATAATACAAAAGAAATCAATGAAAAAACAAGGCAAATCATCAGAACGACAAACAAAGTCCTCTGTCCACACTCTTTAGGAAAAAGAAAACATCATGCAAATATATCCCAGACAGCAAAGTAGTTAATAAAACTTTATATTCTTCTTCTTTTTTTTAAATGAGGATATATTGATTTGATCTGATTTCCCTTTAAAGAAGAGACCAGCCACAGTGCAACATTGAGTGTAATTAAAAGAAAATAAAACCGGTGTGGATCCAAAAGAAAGATGAAGGGGGGGGTTGGCACTTTTTATGATGGTAATTCCTTTTGTAAGATACAGTCAGGACGGACCTCTCCAGGCGGTCCACTGGACGCCAGTGAAAGAGGAACTTTATCACAGTACTTGGCACCAAGAATGCTGGTAAAAACGAGATATCAGAATATCTTTTTTTTTCATTCATATCCTTACAATTTATTAATAATACATCATTTACATTTGTGTTTTTGTATAAAAGACTCCAAAAGGAAAAAAGAGTCTAGAAGTGATTGTGAGAAAGAGGGGAGAGGTGGAGATGAAAGTGGATTATGGCGATAGTTTAATAAAAAGAGCTACTAAGGGAGGATGCAGACGGAGAGATGGAGAGAGAAGCGGTTAAATGAGCTGAGATGGGGGATACAGACAGAGAGATAATGAGAGAGAAACAAATAAAGTAATGGCCATGATTAGAGCCTGTGTGGCGGAGATGCAGCGAGTTCTAATGGGCAGCCTGGATTCCAGGTTGCGTCCCGCAGACCGAGTGTGATTCAGTTATTTCCTGTACCGCCCGTCAGTTGAAGCCCCAATCTGGAAATGTTCTGAATGCATCAGCTCTGAGTGTGCAGATTTTTAAAAAGCAGAACTTTTGGATTTGGGCCTTTAGGTCGCATCATAACTGAAAACAGCAACACACACGCTTGTAAATAGAGGAAATGTAATTTTCAAATTAAAAATGAGAAACTATTTCTTTGCATATAGCGTTCATCCTCTCACTCCCGGGCCTGTCCATACATTTCACACTAAGTAAATTCTCCGAAAACCAGATCACAGAAACAGCTGTCGGGACATGGCGTTCGACACAGGGTGCCAAACCTCACTTCCAGATTGGGCCTTTAAAGCTGCAATTTGTAAGTTTCGAGAAATCACCGCTTTATGACAGACAGCTTGTTGGAGCATATGTCGCCTCACACAAAGCTGCTCGCTACTGTAATATCTCTGCACTAAACGGAGGAAAATGACTATTTGTATTCTATGTTAAACTTAGTTTTACACTGACGCGGCTACACATGCGCGAAAAAAAAAACCAAGCTGCACGCACGATGCCTGACTGATCGTGATGAGCTTGTGATGGCTCGAGAGAGCTACAAGCTTAAAGCTGTGGTCTTGGGGGCTCACATTAAGCACCAGATACTGAAAGGGTGTGTTAACAGGGCAAAACAGTATGTACCTGTGATGACAGGCTTTTGGCAAAGTGTTTTTAAAAATCCGCTCCTTGATTCATGATAACATTTTAGAGGTATTTCACTGCTTCACATCTTACAAACTGCAGCTTTATCTGAGGGCTCGATGCGAAAAAGACAGAGATATAGTAGAGAAGAAGAGAGGGCGGCGAGAGTGAAGTGTGTATGGAACAGTTTGTGTGGTGTGTCTCTGTAAGCCCAGAGTGGGGTAGCAGAGGTTGTGCCTGGTCCTATACACGGGTGGTGGAGTGTTGGTGTGGCAGGGCATTGTTGCTGTGGCTGGGGACGGGTGTAGTGGAGGGGGCCGGGACAGGGGGATAGGTGTTGAAAGGGTGGAGAGGCTGCATGCTGCTGATGGTGCTCGGGATCATGGTGATGGTGTTAGCCGTCATCAGTGGCACATCCTCCGGTGCTCGCCGCAGGGCCAGCGTGTAGTCAGGCGGGCACACTGGGGGCCGCAGGGGCTCCAGGTCGCCGAGGACACCGCGGGACGGGAGGGGTGTGCCGTGCTCCAGCTCCACTCTTTGCTGCTTCATCTGCAGTGACATCAGCTCCTCCTCCTGGCTGAGCGCCAGGTCATTGTGCGGCGGGGACCCTACTACTCCCATTCCAACACCCATGCCCATCGTCGTGCCTCGTTGTGGGGAGAGTCGTCGGTGGCGTCTCTGCATGAGTTCGTGGCGCTTGTCCCGTTTGTAGTAAAGCGCAGCGAAGGCCAGCACGTTCAGGAAAAGAAGCGAGGCGCCCACAGCTACCGTCACACTCAGCTCGGTGGAGTAGTCCCTGGTTGCACTGGGGAATGGAGGAGTGCGGGGTCTCTCTGAACCATCAGGCTCAGGATCAGGAGGATAGACGGAGATTACAGGCGGAGTGGAGTGGTCACCAGGGTTTTTAGGGACCTTCCGGCGATTGGGGCCTCCAGGCGGCAGTCGAGTTGTAAACGAGCTAATGATTTCCTCATGGAGGCTGTGGAGGTGTGGCACCAGCTCCAGCCAGAAGGCCACCTTGTTGGCCCGGTAGTTGTCTCTGACCCGAGGCTTCAGGCCGATATGCAGGTACTGCTTGTCTTTGGAGCTGAACTTGGTCCAGATGACCTCCTCAAAGCGGTTGGGCTTGGTGTGGATGAAGGTGGTGTCCTGAGGAACTGGTAGGTTAGGATCCCTGGAACAGGGGAAGAGAGGCAAGACTCATATTTTTGTCTTAAATTCATAACTTACTATTAGCTGTGTTATTACAACAATCTAATAAACCACAACACAGGAGCTGATACACTGTTTAGATAGATAAAAAATCTGCTGTGGAATTTAGAGGGAAATAGGTGATTTACAAGTATTATACTAGTATTTACGAGTATTATAGCCCAGTGAACCCAGATGTGTGGACTATTATTTGGAATCTCAACAGTTTCTGTCTTCTCATAAACAAACTCTCAATGCGCTTAATGCTGAAGACCTCGTTTTATTTTGAAAACAGCATTCTTAAACTGCAATAATCTCTGTCCACACAAGCACTTTGGCTCCGTATCAGTTTTAATCTCCTTCCATACTTGTAAGCCTGAAAATGCATCACACACACTGTGCGTGCACATGCCGGTGTAAACAGGACGCATTTAGTTGTTAGATGCAGAAAGAGCTAGAGGACAAAGGAGAAGCAGCCATCATAAAAAGTAAAGTGCAGAATTTAACTGCACAACAGCTTCTGAAAGGGGGGGGGAGGGAGCCTGATGAATCATCGAAGGCTACGTCATGAGTAAAAAGACCCAATCAGCAAGCAGTTGGGAGTGTCTGCTTCACAGTTTTCAAACATCTCCGTGTCTGGGCAGTGTGTGGACGGCAGAAGTGTCTATGGCAGAGTTGTGGTAAGGATCTAGCCTAACAGACAGTGTGCTCTTTCTTGGGCTCCGTTTGCCAAAAACTCACCCAACTACTAACTTCACCTGTGAGCTAAAGTGATAAAGGGTCACCACTGTGCTCCTTGTGTGCCTGTGCACTTTAAACTGTTAAGAAATCTGGTAAGTCCACACAATGGAACAGAACTCAGAAATTTGGCACTTTACTAACCCTGTCTTGGCGAAGTTGGTCCAGTAAGTCATGACTACAGCACTGAGCATTACATCGTTCTTGGAGAAGTTACAGGGAAACAGGTCAGTGGCTCCCACCATGGGAATCCCAAACACATAGGGGATCTCATCTCCGTGGGCTGCGTCGGCCCATTCTGGCCTGGCCTCGGTCTGACAGTGGTGGTGGAAGGTGTAGAAGTAGACAGGCGACTGGAACTCGGCGTGCAGCTTGGCGGTGGCGACAGCTGGGGCCACCCACTGATGGTCGGTAAACAGAGCCAGGAGGGTCTTCCTCCGCATGTCACTGTTGTCCCTGTCAGCCCAGTCAGTGTACATGAATTTTATAGTTTCCCTCAGGATATCCTTACCTGGGAAGAAAACAGAAGGAACATGAGCATGTAATCTACATATTCATGGAGTGAGTTGTTTTCTGAAACATGGTGACGGCGTGTTGTTGGATTTTTAAAACACTTTCTGTCTATGTACTTGTCTTCAGCTTCATGCTGGACTCACTTATGTGTTGTGTTAATGCTTGATGATGGGCCTGTTCCAGTTTACAGTTTCATGCTTGGGACACACGACATAGTTGGCTTTCAAGCCATCGTGCCACACTGGCTGTCAATGCAATGCTAAAGAAAAGTATACAGCAAATTGAAACTACAACCACTGCCTCTGCTTCCTCTTTTGTGATTTGATTGGCTATCGTCTGCACTTAAGTGTTTGTTTTACCAGGATTTGATTGGCTGATGCTTCCGTTGCTGCAGTTTGGCTATGCATGCATCTTCTCATTCAAAGTGAATCAGAAGCGTTTGGGTTGAAGTACTCAGCACATACGTGTGAGTCCTGGTACTGCACCAATGAAGTCAGACCAGAGCCGTTGCTCGGGAAGCATCATAAACATTGTTACCGTGAACACTGCTTTATATTATAAAATCAATGCTATCTTATGTCCTACAGGTGATTCCATCACAGCAAATCAATAAGCAAAGAGGATCTGTACAATCCATGACTTTAAAGCAGGGGACATGAGGACTGCTATTGTCAAATGACATTAGCAGGCTAGTGTAGCCTATTAGCTTGTCTACTTACAGCAGTAAATCATTGAAGGAGCGTGTTACATAACTGTCCCTAAAAGATAAATCTACTCTGCAGCAGTGAGAAAAAATGGCAATGCTAATATCAAACCTGCCACATCTTTATTTGTTCAACTCTATTTACTTTTGAAAAAAACGTACATCTGTAATTCGACTGCAATCACTGCAACACTGTTGAGAAAAAGAGATGTAGCAAACCGACCTTCTAAAACAGACAGGCTTTCATGAATATTTAGGCAAATGCAACTTTTCATTAATCCGATTTTGAAACCTTTTTTGTGTAAAGTTTGTTTAATTTAATACGTTTTCCTCAGATTCTTAAATGTGTGGGTCTGAGCAAAAGACGTTCCCCAACTCTGTTCAACCCTGAAACCTTCAGACAACGAAGAGGAAACAGAGTGACGACCCATGAACCTCAACGTGTAGGTTGTAGCGCCCTGACGAGACTCTCAACTTGTTGTTTGAGCAACATTTTTATGAGTTCTCATTGGCAGGCCTAAAAGAGCAGGTTTGATCTTTAAATCAGTGAATAATGTGAAGGTAAAACTGGATCTTACCATCAGGGTATCCATACAGATTGTCCACAAAGTTAGAGATGGTGTAGTCAAATGATGCTGCCGAGATTCCGTCTTCTCCTTCGCTGTCATCCACAAACTTCAGGCCCTCTCCCTGGTTGACGCCCAGCAATATGTCGTAGTTGAGGAACTCGCCCTGGTGTCATGACAAACACACACAGCACGCCATCACAAAACAGAATGCTACAGTCATTAACTCTAATTAGCAGAAGTCAGGGCAGAACTGTATTCACATGCCAACAGCGAGGACATGATAAGCAGGAAATGCAAAGCAGTTCTTCAGTGGACGATACAAAGAGAAAGCAGCTCTGACCTGCTGCATGAGGATCTCAGGGTCATCTGGCACCACGTCCCCGTCCACCACGGGTCCGAAGGCGATGTGATAGCGTGCAGGCTGGATGTCTTGGTCCACCAGCTCCCGGAAACTCTTCCTCCGCAGGCAGTCCACCAACTCGGCCATGTCCCCCAGAGTGCAGCCAACCTTCCTCGCCAGGATCTTTGTGTACATCAGCGGCCGGTAGTTGACTGACCAGCTGGAGATGGCGGAGCCACTTTGAGCGATGGCCCTCTGGAACAGGCCTACGGACCAGCAGGACCATACACAGCAGATAAAGCATTAACAGAGAAGCTACGGTCACTTGTTCTTTCTCTCAGTTTAACTCAGCTTTCTTCCCTCTGACACACTTTTGCTAGCAGCTGATGGGGCCTTCAAGGCTTTGCAGCGTGAGAGCTCTCAATAATGCATATGTTGGAGGAGGAGCGATTGTAGAGTATTAGAGTACATACAAAGCAAGATGAAGCAGGTATCCTGCTGCTTTTCATAGCCGGAGAAAGTCTTTATGAATATTAGTGTAGGAAAATCAAGTGCTTCCATTACATACAACGAGAGACAGCAGAGGGAGAAATGGCTTGATGGCTGTTGTCGGATAAATAAAGACAGACAGAAAAAGAGACGGAGACAGAAAGAAAACTGCTCGCACTGTTGCACCGCTGCACTGTTATGTAAAGTGGCTTGCTGTCCCTCTGTTTTATCTGCAGATTCTGTCATTAATAATTAAGCCCCCCCATATTCTGCATGTGCCCCACCCCCGCTCCTCTCCCTGTGAAATCAATTAAGAAGCCTCTCAGCTGCAGCTCCAGCTCCACTGCTCATCTCATTTCTCCTCTGCACACACGCGCGCACGCACACACGCACAGACGCGCACACACACACAATACCTTTAAAAAACTCTTCACCCTCCAACTTTTTCGGCACTTTGTAGTGTTACAGCCTTCAAAATCCAGCAGAGGGAGATTTTTGCTACAAATCTACATATGCATAACAACGTATAAGGATAATGTGAATGATCATTTATTTAAGATTGCAGCAGTTGTTAACATGAGAAAGAACTCGCTATAACTTTGACCAGTAACATCACCCACATGACCAAACAGTTGAGCCAAACGTACCAAATTCTTGTTAAAGGAATTTAAAACTAATGCAGCAAAATGGGCAACAAGTTTTGATGTAATATTTAAAATTAGTTTTTAATATATTACATTACATTTCATTTAGCTGACGCGTTTATCCAAAGCGACATACAATAGGTATAACACTACAAAGTCTGTCAGCTAAATGCTAAATTCCACGTAGCCATAATACTCAGTCGCATTACGATAAAAGATTTTCGAGAATAGATATTTGATTGATTGATAATTTTACAAGAAAAGAGTTGGAATGTTAATTTTAGTAGAATAAAGTCAAAGTTGTACCCACAAAGTTGTTATGGCCGTATGTGTTCCTGATCTTTGTCCCTGTTTTTCTCTTGTCTCTCCTCTAGCTTCACCCTGAGTAAACTAATCAGTCATCAATGAGGTGCGCCTGGCCAGGGAACTGAGGTCCTTTAAAACCGTGTGTGTCACGATCAGGAGGCTTCCAGAGTGGGGACTGCTGGTTTTGCTGGGCCTCAGCCTGGGATTTTAAAGGGATAATTCACAGAAAAATGAAAATTCACTAACTTTAACATGGCTGTGTTAAAATGAGCAATGTGGAGTATCTTGTTAAGTTATAATTTAGAATAGTTTTTACAAATAAAAAAATACTTCTAGCTCATCCGCACTTTTTTCTCATTAAATTACAAATGTATTCTTATAATATCACGACTTTCTATTTGTTGAGTCAGGACAACAAAATCTACAACATTAATCTTAATCTCATCTTTTTTCCTCAATAAGGACCTAAAACACCGTCGTAGCAATTGGAGTATAGTTTGATTTTATAGGTGTTTGTCAGGAAGCAATACAGCCAGCAGCTGGCTACTTTCCCTTGTCCTCCTGAATATTTTCCGATTCACTACAGATATAACAAAATGTTTCTTCCCTCACATTGAGGAGAATCGGCTTTATACAACACAGAGAGATGCTTTTTTTTATGTGTCCACAGTCAGGCCAGGACAGGGTGAAGGTTAACAGTTCAGTAAGAACATAATCTGAGTTCTTTGTACAGGATGAACTGTAGTTCCCCTTCTGAGCTCTGCCAACCAAGATCACATCACAGCATTAGTGATCAAGCATCTGCTGGGTATTTTAGAGATCCACCATTCAAAAAAAAGTAAACACAGTCCTTAATAAGTAGCATACTGTACTGTTCTGGTTCCCAAACTGCTGCCTCGGGGGCGGCCCAATGATAGTATAGGATTTATTTAGATTCTTTACTTGATTGGAGAAAGATAATTGAAGAAGGAACGTTTTCTCCATGTAGTTCACTGATTAGCCCCATTACAAATTGTGTATTTGCTATTATTGCAGACATTTTACAGCATCGTCCATCTTTTCACTCCATCCTCCGTCCAGATTGACAACCTGGTTTTCTTCCTGACTACTCAATCTATGCAGTTTTTCACGTATATTGAAAAATACATCGCTGCATATAGTAGATGGATGATTCTTTGAGTACTGAATCCTTGAACTTGGGGGAATAATATTGTCACATACCTTTATCTGGTTGTGGCTGTTCATTGAAAGTGCTAACCTGCTCTGTAAGGAAATACACTACCCACAGTGTTCTGATATGCTAATTGTCCCCTTTGAGCAGGCCTATATGACGACTGAAGTTAAAACAACAATGAAAGAACCTTACCCTCGGAGTGGTGCGAGAGGATGAGGAGGTTCACACAGGCGGCGCCGGCTCCGGAGCCAAAGATGGTGATTCTCTCTGGGTCTCCTCCAAAGTGGCCAATGTTTTCGTTGAGCCAGCGCAGGGCTTGGATCTGGTCCAACAAGCCATAGTTCCCCTTAGCAGACTGGTCCCCTGTGCTCAGAAACCCTGCAGGGTAAATTAGAACAAACACAGAGGAGGGAAAAAAGGGAGAGAAAACACAGATTTATGAGCAAACGGAGGAGCAGGGCATAAATCCAGGGGCACGGGATAACATAATCCTGAGCGTTTATTGCCTTTTTCAAAAATATCACACATAAACAGGAGATGGCATCCTGTCATTGTCAGGAACTTGTCGGCCTCCAACTCGATGCAAGTGTGAAGAGATTTCACACAGAAAACTTGCCAAATTACTCATTTTTAATACCCACCCTGGAAATACAACAGAGTTAAGAGAACCTGTCAGCAGAGAGAGGAGAGCAACAGAAGGCATGTTTCACCTACTTCCAGGATACACATTTGCACGGTAGGTGCACACCCACAACAAGATAAAATAAACTGAACAAAATGTCACACATGCACAACACACATAGGAGAATTCTTTGTTCTTAGAAGAGTGAATTACAGGAGATTACACACGTTTCAAGCAGCGCCAAGCTATTTCACCCTGCAACAAACGTATAAATTCTCACATTTTTTACAGTTTTGACTACTTTAATACAGAGAAGAGATGTAAAAAAACGATTTCGGTTAACTACACACTCTCCAGAAAAGTCATTGGAGGGGTGGAGGGTGTGATGAAAAACAATGAAAACACGGCATCTTTGAGAAGAACAGCTATCTCCTGATTTTCAGTGACAAAAAATACTCCTTTTGCTTAGAAATACATGTTTTAATGATTTTCTGCATCACTCTCTCACGTGTATTGACAGAATTTCCCAGTAGTTCCCATAGACTGAAGTTAAGATGGAGGTCATGTCTCAGCTTCCAATTCGGAAATGAAGCCAATATAACCCAACCCGAGATAGTTTTGGGTGTTTTTTTTCTAACTTTGCAAAAACTACAACACCAGTATAACCAGGAAATCTGCCATTAAGCAGTTGGTAACGTGCATAATGCGATTAAGACATATACATGTCTATGTAATGGGACTAAGGTCAGAATACTCCATGTCTTAATTCGATTAGTGCTTATGAGTATGACCTCATTCAGGTTAAATCAGAAAATGCTGTTTACATGGTAGTGTCTTATTCAGACTATTGGCCTAATCGGGTTAATTTTGGAACATTGGAGACAAAGCTGCCTACTTCTTCCCTAATTTGCTCTGGATTTTGGGAAAGAACATGTTTTCAAACAGAAAGACATAACTGACTGAGCTGGATGTTATTGTATCTTGGCCTAGGATAGTTGCTGCTTTAAATCAGTAAATGTGTAGTTTGAACCGAATCGTTTTATATTCAGTAATAATTTAAAACCTGGAGTGCAGACATTAGCAAACACATACAGTGCAGCTCTTTACAGTGAAACAATGTTACCCACATGGGAAGAGTGGCTGACTAGTAAATGTTTACACCAGCCGGGATATGTACAGTAAAACCCAGTATAAACAAGATATACCACTATACACAAGGCCCTGATGTAATGGTCAGTGTGTCTGCATATACTCTACATGGTATAAACAGACATTTATGCTCGTGGTGAATACAGTGATTATTATTCACAATGTTTCCTTGTGTGGGAGTTGTAAAAGACACATAAGTGGCTGAATCACCAGCATCATCTAAAGGACGGACGTAAAGTACAGTAGAGGGAGTCCACACAGACAGACAGATGGTAGGAGGCCGCAGTCAGCACGTTTCCAAGTGTGCTGAGCAGCAAATGAAGTTTTATTGTTAATGATGATAATGTGATGGCGGCGATGATAATGACGGCGATGATAATGATGACATCCCGCCAAATTGACCTTCCTAAGACCATCGTGCTGACACGCGCGTCTCATTCCACACTCTTCACTGTACTTTCAGTGCCGCTAACAGCACTTTAAAGTCTTTTTGGAGGACTACCCTGACACGACTATGATTCATATTACACTGTCCAAATCCTTTGATAAATATCATTACAAATGTTTTCCCACTTTTCAACAACTTGGAGAGTGATTAATGTGAAGAATATGCAGCGGTTGCTCATAATTTTGGATTTACTTTCTTTTTTGGTTGTACAGTAAGGTGGCAGGTTTTAATGATGATGATGTATGATTGCCCCCCGGTAAATAGTTTTAGATCATTTTTTAAATCTTTTAGTCTATAATAATTTCTTACATTTAATGAAAAATATTGAGTGCGAAACATATTAAGAGAAGAACAAAAATTACATTTTTAAGAAAGTAGCCTTATTGCTATATATGCGTTGGTCCTGAGCCTAGTATCAATAGAAATCTCGTTAGTTTAAATCATATCAATGTCACAGCAGAAATTACTTTAAAGGGATTATTCCAGTAATCAAGATATAGTTTGCATGTTTCTGTGTAATTGTATTATCCTTGGATCATCCCAGCAATTGACTGGCTCTTAGCCTGATGTGACTCTGACCTGGTAGCGTATCAGTGCTGACCTGTGTGTCTTATCAAAACCATAGGCATGTGGAAGTGTCTGTGCCGCGGCTGCCCAGCCGAGCGCCGAGCTGCCTGCCACAGTTGCCTGGCAACTGTCCAGAGCTTCAGGCAAAATGATATGGACAGACACTCACAAAAGCACTTGCATACACAAAATCCGGGCACTTCCACATTCAAGTGCACAAACAAGTGCATGCACGCGCACATGAACACATGAGGCAAAGTCACCGCAAGCACGCGTGCAAGAGTGTGTGTGGTAGCATGCTAGCTCGAGTTAGCACTTCCCATCCCTCTTTTTGCAAGGGCAACATGAAGAGAGGTTGGTTTATCTTCCACCATTGAAGATAAGTCAAACGAGTTCCCTCCTCCTCTCCTTCTCCTCAGTAAGTTTTCGTCCTGATTCCACCCCCTCCCCCATCTGCTGAGTTGGGCTTCCTACTGACTTTAGCGCTGAGAGCAGCAGTTTATGAGGCTGAACTCATGCATATTCAACACTTGCTTTAGGTAACGGCCAAGGAACTGTGAGGAGAGTCATCAACCTCTAAGTAAAGATAGGGGCTGAAGACGGGGAAATGAATGGCTCGGAGACAACAGAGGTGTGGTGAGCAACACATGGAGGGAAGTTTAAAAAAGCTCAAAAACATCTGATGATAACTGCGACCTTCGATGTCATGATTACAGAAAATCCTTCAGAAAAGTGTAGTTCAGGAAATCATGAAAGCATAATACTCTTAGTCTTCCTGTGTTGTACAGTACGAGTCATGGTAAAAGCCATTATCCCTTATTGATATGGTTCTGCATCTACAGCAGGAACTTCTTATCAGGAGGATTTTTATTTCATATTTCAGAAGAGATGCGCATTATACAAAGAGAGGCAACAACCCCACATCAAAATGTTGTTTGTGCTATAATAAACAGCTTTATTCTCTATATCCTCTGCAAACCATCTAGGCAAAAACCCCTGCACTATTCACAGATACACAGACCAGAGCTAAAGCGTGGTTCAGAGTCATCTGACTGTTTGACTACTGAACAGAACATGCATCTGCAGAGTAATTTTTAGGACTGAACAGAATGACTGCAGTGGGTCAGTGAACATATTTCTGTGAACAGAGGAGGAAGAAGGAGGGAGGGGTGTGGTGGGATGAAAAAGAGGGAAAAAAAGCCAGAGACATAAAAAGAGGTATTAAAACGAACACTGCCCAAAGCTACCGTTAGATCCTAAATGACCAGAGAGGTGAAAGGAATAAACTAAAGGACAGATATAATTTCACTGGCGATGATGAGAGATGTCAAAAAATCGGAGGGGGGTTATTGCCCTTTTTATACACACGGAAAAGGTGACGGAAGAGAGGAAACATAAAATGTTTCTGTGTATATACGAGTCACTAACTTGATCAAGCAAAAGTAGAGGCGCTGCCAAAAAAGGAAACTAGCCTCAGCAGATGGTGAGTGTCTCCTGGAGACTAAAGGATGTGTTTTGATGATCGGAGTGAAGTCGATCCGATCATTCAGCATTTGTGAAGTAACCTTGAGGATCGTGGACTGTAAATGATTGTAACTATGGATGAATATGACATGAGCTTTCACTGCACCATATGAAACATCTTCTGAGAACTTAACTACAAACTACGACATGATTTTAAAGGTCCTATCAGTAGAAAAACACTGAATCTGAGGTACAGTATAAATACCCATAAAGAACAGGCTTGCAGTGTAAATAACGAGGTTTCTGAAATACAGGGCAATTTCTATTGATGACATGTTTCTATCTATATTGACACTAAAAGTCTAAAGCATTGCTTACGCCCCTTAGAGGCGGCTATTTCCACATTGTAAAAGTCTTGTATAATCATTTTAATTTTCTTATTCAAAGATATACTGCTCTTCCTCTCCACCTCTTGCTCATTCACATTGGATTATTATCATTTTTCTTTTTACACCAATTTGTTAAGTCTTCTCGCCGGCACGGGAAGTTCAATGTGAAGAGCTAATAGGCCCATTTCAGTTATGTATCACTCTGTATGTCAAGTATACGCAGAAATGAAATTATATTGTAATTGGGCTCCCTCCCGCGGAACTGCCGTGCTTTCAGTACACCGCCCATGGGCTTCCAATGTCATTGTATTTATTACCTTACTAATCTCATTCAATTTTTGCTCACTACACATGTCCATTCAAAAAGGAACCAAGCTGTGCAATGAAACCGGGCTGCCGTGCAAATCTGAAGTGCTTAGCTGGA
Organism: Hippoglossus hippoglossus; assembly: GCF_009819705.1. Classification (NCBI taxonomy): domain Eukaryota; kingdom Metazoa; phylum Chordata; class Actinopteri; order Pleuronectiformes; family Pleuronectidae; genus Hippoglossus; species Hippoglossus hippoglossus. The sequence goes on along the minus strand of NC_047164.1, from coordinate 17,488,605 downwards.
TGCTTTAAATGTGACACGGACACGAAGACGGCTCAAAGTTTTGGAAAAAAAAGTTCAAATTTCAGAAACAAAACAGACAATTAAAACAAACATACAACAAGAGAACATACAGTAGATTAATGGTTCATTACATATTTTAGTGGATATCATTTCAGAGGGGCAGCAAGAAGGTTCCCGGTTCGAATCCCAGTTTGTAGGGGGTTGTTTGTCTTCTGCATTCACTCCCGCGTCAAATGACTGCAGTAAACATGGGTTTTAATCGACGCTGATGGAAACGTGACACACGGATGAGCACGCTCATTTGGCAACACAGCAAAGTGAGAGAGTGCGGTGTTTGCGGTGCATTGGTGACGTCAAACATGACTCACTGAGAAAAAAACAGGCAAACTCCTGTTTTGGCAATTACAAAGGAGTCAATCGTCCTTTTTTTAGCAGGATTACCTGCGTTTAAAAAAACCTGCATATCCGCTAATTTTGGTCTAAAAGAGGTATATGTTCTCACTGCGAAACCCTGGTGACCTGTCCAGGGTGTAGCCTGCCTTTTGTCTAATGTCCGCTAGGATTGGCTGCAGCTCTCTCCGCGACCCTCAAAGGTAAAGCAGTATAGATCATAGATGGATGGATATTATATCACCGGTCCCAATTTAATGGATTCTCGGTTATAGTCATATTGAGGCATCTTCAGACATGTATAATAGTATTTGGGTATTTATAGTATTTGATTACATTATCTGGTTAACCTCCTTCTCCTTTACTCTATTAAGCTTACTATATAAGAGATAGTGGGCTGAACAATCTAATCAGTTAAATGGTTTACAAATCTTTGTAAATGAGTGTCAACCACTCAGAAATCATCTAAATTAGGGGCTTTCAGTCAGAAGCTGTCAGCCCCCTCTGTGCCTCAGCTCCCCATGTTGCCACAGTCACTGACTCAGCTGTAGGCTACAACTCCAGCCTAGTTTCTGTAGCGTATATTCTTGTTTTTTTCCAAATTGGACCATCAAAAATATGGCAAATTAGCCATATAGCAGTTCCTTGTTTGCAGTGTATCCATGAATGTACAGATAATTGTCACTGGGTAACTTTGATACCTAGGAAAGCTTAAAAACATGAGGAGTTCTACATGGACGGTATTTTTCTATGATTTCTATTTGATTTAAAACTGGCAGAAATGATACAAGGACACAATATACACATGCTACAAGAACTGTTCCCATACCAGATTTCCTGACTTTATATGGTGCGTAAGATGTAGCTGCGTTAATTATCTTGCTTGTATTTGACTACTCCAGCTGCGCGGCTGGCATGGCAGCCTGGCATGCAGACTGGCATGGCAGCCTGGCATGCAGACTGGTATCAGTTTCAGTCATTTCACCCATGAGTCATTAGAGTTCAATATGAACTTTGCCAATACGAAAGGATTCGTCCTTGGCGTCCGTATTTTATGTCAACAAGCAGAAGGCTCGCACACAATCATCAACTGGAACAGGATAGGGGATGAACAAAGTAACATAAAGTGGCCACTTCTACAAAGTCAAGAAATTCATATTTCATTTGCAGGCCCAACATCTTGGTTTGCAGGTGAATCTAGTCACAATCACACAGCCACTGAGGCAAAATTATTGCCGTACTTTTCTCTGATGCCCTCGCAGTCCACGGAGTGCTCACAGAGTGGGAGGACTGTGGCTCTGTGCAGGGAGTGGGAGGTGCGTTTCATTTGTATTTAGGGATGAGTAAGTTGTGAAAAGGCAGCAGGCAGAAATTAACTGAGAACACAATCTGCGCTGGCTAAAAATATTGTTTATGTCACATTTAATAGGGATGTTTTTGAGAACAAGAGGTCATACGATTTGAATAGATTATCAAGGCTAACTGACTTGACTCATGCTTAAAATGTTTTCATGTGCACGGGCCTGTAAAATTCCGCCTATTAAGTAACGGACAGAATGGTGTTTACTACATGAGCGCATCATTCTTTTAATGACCAATCTGTACTTGATGGGTAAATATAGACTTTAAAATAATAATGTGAAGAGTATTTAAATAGGTTGAACTGGATTTGGTTTAATATAAATATAATAGCGATGTACATGATCTAAAAATGTCTGTACTTAACATAGGTATATGAATTTCTGAGGTTTTAGATATTTCTCTTTGACTAAGTTATACATCATAGTTGGTCACACTTTCCGTATAGTAGGATGTAAAAATTATTACCTTTTTTCTTTTCCAACACCGCTTAGGTTTTAACAGCTCGTTTGTGGTAAAACCAACATTATCAAGACAATGACAAAGACTATAAGCCGTGCTAATCAATATTTTTATATTAAAAATGTATCAAATGTGTTTCTGTATTGCTCCTCAGAGTAAAAAATCACAGAGAATTATCGCCTGAGTCGCCTGCACCTCAGTCCTACAGAGCCATTTTGCATCTGTCATAGTTTTGGCTCTCCATTCTGAGACTTAGGCGTTTCTGTTCAGCCTTACTGCTCTCGTCAACCTTGCTCCAGCTGTGATGGGCAGCTGTTTGCAGTCAACATAATCAGATCAATTTCCCATATACTTGCATTCAGCAGCTAAAGAGACAGATAATTCGGTCAGGCGGCAGTTGAGACCAAAAACAGAACAAGAAGGACTAAATCTGGGACTTTCCAGGTGACCATATATGACATGTAGCGACTTGTAGGCCTGAAGAATATTAAAAGGTGCTCAGGGCTGTAAATGCTAATGACAACAAAAGCTTATGTTATTGTATAAATAGGCAGCTGTTTGCATGGCATGTTGACTGAATCAACTTAGTAAGGCGATGCTATGTTAATGTTGTGTTCCCAGCTTGTAAAAATCTAATTAAAAAAAACACAAATATAGATGTTTTGGTGACAAATTTTCAGAATATGGAAGAATTTGCTTGTTCTGAACTATAAATTCAATATGTTTTATCAAAACCTTTAAGTAACAGCAATGTTAGTACACTAAGTATCACCTAGCACAACTGTACATTTTGGCGGGATGATATCCAAACAAATGTTTAATTTATAACTCCATTTATTCAGTATAAAAGCTGTGGTTATTAATGTGTCGGTATGCGGCTGCTCTTACAAGTAAAAAGCTGAAATTAGGCAGAAAGTGCAGAGAAACGTTTCCAGAAGAAGCGTTTCATCTCTCTTCCGGAGGTGAAAAATGTTCTCACTGCCGGAGCCCACGATGGTGGGCCCTTCCCCAGAGTTCATTAATTAGTTAATTAGTTAATTAGTCTGAACAGATGGCTATGCAACACAAATCAGAAGGCTCTCAGGGCCCGGAGCAGGAGGAAGGTAGGAGAAGGTGAGCCGAGCAGCAGTCGCAAATCTCAACTGTCACCCAGCGTCTGACCTGGGCTGTGCGCTGCAGACATTTCCTCTTCATTCACCCATTTTATTGCACCACGGAGCACATCATAAATTAATGAGAAAACTACAGAAAGTATATCAACTGCTGCAAAATTACATGTGTCTGTGTCGCACTGGAATTAAAAGCATAAGGCGTTGGAGCATATGAAAGGGCACTCTGGTCACATTACAGCAGCTTATATTTGAATGAATACTTTGCATCACTGCAGATTGTAAAAAGCATTTCTGATGGTTTATTTTTAGACTGTTCCCATCTCCCCCCTTCTGTTTCCTTTTCCCTCACTGTCTCTCCATGACTCTCCCTCGCTCATCCGTCTCTATTTCCTGCTCTCACTTCTTCCCTTATTCCCAACTCCCGATCACTCTCTTAAAGGCACAGGCACCGTATGAAATGAGGTTGGCATGTGTAAGCTCCTGTGTGTGCGTAAGTACGGGATAATACTAAAGATTAGAACGTAAAAACTATTAAAATACGGTATGCTGTGTTTCTCACTTTGACTCAAATGCACAGTGTCAGAGTGGGGTGCTATTAAAAATTCACATGGATGGTGCATTATTCATATGTATATTTTACGCACGGCCTGCAACCAAGAAGCTCGCGCGTACTTACACGCCGTCACACGCACGGGGAGATATCGGCGTGCACACGGGCAAAAATGCATGGTTATGCTACACGAATACACACACACACACACACAGAAGGATAATCGCCTTAGTACAGTAACCCATTTAAAGCATATCTGTGAGTGAGAGACAGAGGGAGAGAGAGCACACATTCGCCCACATACCAAAAAATGTTCAACAATGTTAAAGGAATCGAGGACACTGCGTCATCCTTCATAATCACTCAGCAGGATCGCTCTCCACCTCGACGTACATGTACTTTAACGACTGTGTGTGTGTGTGTGTGTGTGTGTGTGTGTGTGTGTGCTGCGCTACGCATGAGTGCACTTCTTCAAACATCTCCGACATGAATCACAGCGACGATGTCAATGCAAATCGTCCAAATTGTAACAAGGTGGAGCAGGAAGGCAGAGACAGAGAGCTCTGAGGAGCATGTCATTCAATGCCTGGAACTCAACAAACCTGATTTCAGATGGAGAGATTGAATCTCACGCTGAACTTTTAATAGTCACGGTTTGTCTGACACAACAAGCTGATATCAAGCCGGAGGAAGCTGCAGGTGCAGGGCCTCATTGCACTAACTCTTAGTTTGCCCTTGTCCCTGTGTCTCTCCGATGGCACAGTCAATAACGGTCTGGATCATGTTACCCTGTGCTTACACTCGCTGCAACTCTTGGACGGCTTCCTAAACTACTCTCATTTCTCTGTTTATCATTATTCTGATATGTTGAAACAGGCGTGATGCAATAAACAAGATCTGATTACTCAACCTGGCAACTGCAATGACTGACACAGATAGTCTTTGTGCAAACACCTCCGAAAGATGATGCCCAGTGTAAATACTTGACTCCACTGACACCCAGCAGCACACACACACACACACAGACACACACAGACGATGCAAGCACTGCAAAGCTCCAGCAGAATGGACAAATAGAATACTCTAAGATAATCCAAAAATACACTGAAAGCAACAGACGCACACTGAAAGTGCCCTTTTCAATGGCTGTACACCAAAGGCACTAAGTGCTCGCTGGTTTCTCTGAAGTCAGTTCTCTCTGCAGAAGTGCATGGTAATAGAACAATTAATTAATTGAAAAACGCAATTTTCAGGGTAAATGAACACAGTAAATACACCTGTTTGTGCTTTTTTTTTTATGAAATCCCCGCTGCACAGAATTAACAACAGTGAACAGATACTGAGAAATGTCTGAGCAACTTCAGCAGGAGAAATGATAACTCAGGATTAACTGCACCTCATTGTGCATGACTTCCAGACTGATATCCCTAAACAACTGTGCACACAAACATTGTTATTGTACAAATACGTTTCCAAGTTCCAGTAATATAATGTAGTGCAGTACGGTGCTATGAGGTGTGTCCTCTGCTAAATGACATGAATCATATTTGGTCAGGGCCGGTCAGGTTCTATGTTTGGGTTTGGTGATAACCTCCAACAAGGAGGTTGTTCTCACCCATATCCATTTGTTTGATTTTTAGCAGGATTACACAAGAACTACCAGACCGATTACCACGGAACTCGGTGGAGGGATGTGGTGTGGGTCAGTGGAGAACTCATCAAATTTTGATGCAATTTAATGGAGTTTTTCCACATTTCCGTTGATTTGTCAGGGAATAATTTATAGATCTTGATGAAAAAAATGTTTAGGGGACTGATATGTATGAGAAAAAAAAAGATCTGCATCTAGTGAATTAAGAAGTGGTTTCATAAGGGGACTGTTGGGCCTTGGTGGAGGTATACGCTATATAATGTGCTATATTGAGTGTTAAATTAGGGTTAGGATTATGGTAATTTATTATAAGGGTAATATGTCTCTTTATCTCTCTAAATATGACAGCCGGCTATGTACATGCATCTGTTTCAAATACAAACTCTATGCAATAACCCCATTAGAACACACAATGACATTTGAAGGAGGGCTGGGGCATGATCTAATGAAGAACCCATTAAACCTTTGGGTGTATGCGGATGAATGGACATATCCCAGATTTTGTTTTCTGTATCTATAACGTTGTGAGAACGGACGTTGATATTTTCAAGGGAACAATTAATGGATCTTGATGAAGAAAATCGGGCCCATTTTTGGAACCGATATTCATGAGTGTGTGAAATTTGGTGCAGCTTGATTGAATTTAAGGAGTCTTATTGGATCGGGTGCTTTCAATAGTGTGCTAGTTTTTTAACAGAGCAGGCTTCACATGTGAGTTGCGTGATGACACATGCCAAACAAATTCATTTTTTCCAAACTTACCGAGCACACCAAGCCGATAGTTCATGGTGACGACGATGACGTTTCCATAGGCAGCAAGGACGCTGCCGTCAAACATGTTCCCTGAGCCCTCCATGTAGGAGCCCCCGTGGATGAACAGCATGACCGGCTTCTTGCGGCGATCCCGAATATCTACACAACACAGACAGAAATGTACGTTGTTATCAAGTTAATTCACTTATGTTAAATTCTTTACCACACATTAAATGTTTGAGAATCCCTGCTAAGCTCAAGTGTCTGCAAGCAACAGGCAGTCTCCTCAGTTTAATCAGACAGCTTTAGATTTATATGACTGCAGCAGTCTTGTCAGTAAAAAATCCATATGGAGCATTTCGCAACCTCCTACAGCAAGTGAGTCACTAGAATAAAAAAGATGTAGATACTGAGTATGAAACATGTTCAGTAGACTGCGTTTCAGTTGGCAGCAAGTTTTTTATGTCTGCCCCTCCGGGCTTATCCTCTATATATTATTCTGTGATGTCTGTTTCCCCCCTCTCGTGCGGTGATGGTACCTTCCCAAACTGTTATGCCCCTCCATGTGTTGAGCAAATGGTGCAGCCAGTTCTGAGGCGCTCTCTTGTTATTGGTATCTTTATGCCCATCAGTGTGTTGCTATGGTTCACTCTGCCAGCATGTGCACAGGGTGCCGCTCTCTCTCCCTCTCGGAAACCACCCCTCTTGCAGTGTCTGTGGTATGGTCTGAGTGTCTGCGCGTGGATAAGGCTGAGAGAGCTGCCAGTGCAGGCCAGTTAGGCTGAGCGTCTGCACTGTGCAGGGCCTGTGGATAATTTGTACGAAAGCCAGACCAAGTGGAAACATAAATAACAGCCACGGCATCTGTTTACCCTGATGAGCTTCAGCACTTGGAGACGGGGAGACAGAGAGATAGGAGGCGAGAACAAGAGATAAAGGGAGGGGAGGAGGGGAGGGGGGGCGGGGAGAAGGGGATGGAAATAGGGCAGCATGAGAGATCTGACAGGGGTAGAGACGTAGATGGGAGGTTCACATCAAAAAAATAAAACGTGATAGCGAGGATGAAAAATATGAAAATGTTGCAGAGCAAGTCATACATAGCGAGGCACGGTAATGAACGCGCAAATTCACACAGGATTCACACCGTATTCTCACACACACACGCACACACACACTTGCACACACACAAACTCTTGCATAGGCAGCTGCGATGTTGAGTCGCTATGGAAACTGCTTCTCGCTAATAGAACTGCACCAGCCATTCCATTGCACCGACTCACTGAATGCTTGTTGCCGTGGTAACAAATTCTACTCACGTATTTGCACACCCGCCTGCATCACCACCTGAATCTCAGGTTACACATGCACTTGGGTGCGTCACTCACAGTCTAACGTCCAAAAACACACACACACACACACACACATGCACTCACACGCACACAATCATACACACACGTGAACACAGCAAAACTGCACATATGGCCTCACACATGCGGACATCTTTTATGGATCACACGAATGTCACAAACAGACTGGCTAAAAATATACGTTTTTAGTCATACACTCCGACGGGCTGCTCTTTTTCTTCTCTTCTCTGGTGCGCTCTGAACCTCGGCTGATTTCCCAGAGGATATGTAAACAAGTTCAATTATCCCGGCATTACCAGGACAGTACAGAGGAGTGACATCAGCAGGCCATCATCAGCCGCACTCGCAGCAACACCGCCATAAACGAAATCCTCAGAGACGGAGAACAGTGACATGCAGCTGCTATTTTTAAGCCTCAATCTCTATTTTTCTCCACTGTAAAATTATTGTTTTGCTTCTGCGTTAACAAAGAGGACTGATGTAAATGTGCTTGATGCAAACCTATCTGTAAAACATCTCAACGTTGCACTGTTATGACACTGTCAGACTGATGCTTTACAGCCATAGATATTTGTGTGATATTTATGAACAATGAAGCAATATTATAAAAAAAAGGAAAAGAAAGGGTGTATTTTTTGCAGAGGTTATTTATTTTTATGGTTGACAGGCACCTTATAGTGTCATTTTAATAACCCGTCACAGAATCTGTCCCTAACTTCACAATGATTTGTTGGTATGGGAATTTAAATGTGTGAAACAGGATGAGGAATCAATAAGGAAACAACGCCAGGACAGAGAGTAAAATCATTGGTGAGCAGCAGCCTTCTTTGTCCTTGCTACTATGATTTTGTTTGAAAATGCTGTTTTTATTAAAAACCAAAACGATTTTTAAAACTGTTTAAATCCCCATCCGTATATATCATAGCCGCATGTAAGCACTTGTATTAACAACAGCTGTTAACAAAGACAACAGGGTCAACAAGGTTAGTAATTGATTATCCATGTTGCGTTCTACACTGGTAGCTGAGGCTGAAATGATGGCAAAATGACCCAATCAGCAAGCAGTTGTAAGTGTCTAGGTCATTGTTTCCAAATATCTTTTTTCCTGCCTGTCAGGACTAAAATGCTGTTTTTAAACAGGGCGAGCAGCGTTTCCAAACTTTTAGCGTCTCGTAGTGTGGACGGCAGGTGTATCCATCAGAGTTGATGCATTTTCAAATAAACACGTGGATATAGCATGTATATATCAAAAGCTGCACCCATCCTCTTTTAAGAATTTGACAAACATCCCATGTGCAAGAAGTGCTCTTGGCTGATTGTATTCTGCCTGTAGATTCCTCACCTTTGCACTTTATTTTATTTCCTATTCATATTCTCTTTGTATGTGTCTCTTTCTTTTCACATCCTGTTTGAAGAGCATGTACAAAAACACTTTGACTGTACTTTCAATGTCTTGCGTTTTTATTGTGTATTATAAGTGTTTGTGTTGTGATGGACAATACAGATTTAAACTGAAGTGAACTATGATCACCTTTACCCGCCGTGCAATCATCCTCCTTGTTAAAACCTGCCGCCTACATTACCCATAATACAGCTTGGCCGCCAACAGTTTGGCTGGTGAGTTTTAAGAGGTGGTTTACATTTAGATCGCAGATTATGTCTTTAATAGAAGGCCCCCTTTTCGAACTAGCCTCTGCTCCATTAGCCTTGATGTGAAAATGTGTTTCCCCATTGAGGTTCTCGCTCATTGTTTTTTTTCTAAGAGGCTAAAACAGGAAGTTAAATGGGTGTCTACTGTTGTACTGGACAGTAAAATTTAAGCAGCTTGCAACTTTTATGATAGATCAACAATTATGTTAGCGTTTAACGACTGTGGCTCCTTTCTGGTTTTAATGGTGCACCAATTACTAAGATTGCATTTAAGTTGTTTAAGCACACACATCTCATTGTGTGTTACAGTAGATCAAGGTCTTTAGTTCATCAAGTGCATAACAATGAAAACTAAATCTAAATCTCTAATATCTGACTCCAGGACAAAATGAAATACAATAGTTATTTTTCATTCTTTGCTTTTTTTAAATTGTGATTTTATAAATAAAAGTTTTTTTTTCCTTAATTATTCAGAACCAACGAAATACTGGAAAAAATATTTTCAGATTTAGCGGAAAGCCATAGAAAAACCCTGAATGTTTTTTGGGGGGAATAAAAGATAAAAAGCTGATGCTTCCTAAAATGCATTTATGAAAGTTGAATAGGAAAAGGTCCAAGTTGTGTAATAGAAGAGAAGTCCCCACACATTACTAGGATGCACAACATTTTTATTTGATCAGGCTCAACAATATATTATTGATATAAAACAAAAACTGCTTGGTTTTTTTTTCCGTGAGGAAACGGGCATTTATAGGTGACCCTTTGGATTTGATAATAAACTGAAGATGTAGATAAAATCTATTAGGCAGAATTGGGTGTGTGAAAGGTTCTAAAGGAGCTCAGTGGGAACAGAGAGGTGATTTGGGGGTGCAGGGTCGCAGGGTGAAAGTGTTTCACTCAGATCCAAAGCCAACAAGGAGCTCACTGTCTCTGCTGCCTGCCTCCAAAACACTGGCACATTATTCACTCCTCTCCTTTCTACCTAACCTGATACTCTCCTCTTCAATATCCACCTCCCTCCCTCACACCCATCCTCAATGTAACATCTCACCTCCCAGTAGAAACTGCCTCCTTTCCTACTTTTTCATTCCTGTGGTCCTCCTCTCATTCGTCCTCTTATGGAAATCTCGATTGATTTGGGCGTTTAAGTATTAAGCCTGACTCAGCACTTTGCACCCAAAACCCACACCCAAGCAATGCAGGTTTTTGCAAATAACTTTTTTTTTTTTATAAATGTAGACGCTAATTGGAGTATTTTTCACCAGCATTTGAAAAACCTGTGTCCAATCCATACCTGAGCAATTAAGTAAGGGATTCAGGCCAACCCGACTACCACCCCACCCCCCCGATCCTGTCAAGATCCATCAGGTGTTGGCATAAATGTCAAGCTTCCACCTGTCTCCTCCTCATCCTCTCTTTCTCTACATCTCTCTCACTTTCAAAGCTCAATAAATGTCATTTCATCATGCACTTGTCTTCATGATGACAGTTTTTTCCTCTTTGCTTCCCCCCCTCGTTGCCCTCCCCCGTGCACTCGCAGCGCTCGGCTTTTTCCCCTCTTTCTTTCATCTCTATTCTATCGTTCCGCTCCTCTCCTCGACAATCCTGGGTGAATCCTTTCTGTTTTCGCTGTTAAGAAACCACACAATTGGATTAGCTACATCTGTCTCTTTTTAAACCACGGCAATTAGAGATGCAAGGGAGAGAGAGGACTCAATAAGCAAATAGCACAAACAGCACCGTGCCTCGATAGACACACATGCAAAAATGGATATGTGAGGCACTCTACGTGTGCATAATTCTATGTACTATACACTTTGACAGTAAGTCTGGGCACGTACACAGAAACATGCGCACATGCTGTCTGCATTGATTTTGGCTGCATCATTAAAGAGAGTAGTGAGGGCATCTCCCCTCGACTGCAGTGAACTTGAAAAATGTACGGCAATAACAGAGACATGCAGAAATCCTCCAATTTTTCATACTTAAAAAGGAAAAAATGGTGAAGGCCCAATAACATTATGAAGGACATTAACTTGGACTATTTCATGAGGACGTTTTTGCAATTTGTCGGTTAATAAAAGCCGTTAACAATGGACAGTGTAATGTGCACATTGAGTGGTGAGTCTAAGATGGTTATTAACACAGACACACACACCCACACACACCATTTCCCCACGGAGTTTCAAAAATGGAGCACGAGGAAAAAAAAAACAACCATGCAATTATAAAATACCTTCATCCCTTGGTCTGTTCATTGTAGACTCATCCTGTTTTTTTGTGAGTGGACCTACGGTTCAGAAAAAAAGAGGGGGGAGGAGAGACAAAAGACAAAATTCAAAAAGGTTGCATTTGTAGGAAAAACAAGAAAAGATCACAAGAGGGAAAAAGAGCAAAACTGTAAGATGTGACGCTCTGGTTGAAATCGTGTGACCGCACAGCTGAAGACAAAAATGTTTACAAGGACTACACACTGTTTCCTGGAAAGATAAACCCCAAACTCATCTGTTTTAACTGCTTAGGATCGAGTCACGGACTGCCTCGTAAATAACCCCAGAGGCCACTTCTCCTCAACCCTTCTCCCAATCAGTCCTGACACGCTGCTGCTTTGTAAAGAAAAATCAATGAGCAGAATCAAGCCATCACTCTTTTCAGTCAGAAAAGGCAAAGGAACGCCAAGATACTTTCTATCCTGCTCAGGACAGTGGTGCAGCCCCGAGGCAAGAGCCCCTGCACGGTCCAGAGAGGGCAGCCTGTTCAAACCCCACACACACACACACACACACACACACACACACACACACACACACACACACACACACACACACACACACACACACACACACACACACACACACACACACACACACGTTTGATATTTACACTGACTTCGAAGGCTTGTGACAGAATACCCCCTCACCAAGGTCAAAGAGGAACCCCACATTAAGCTTTTAATGGTAACGCCAGTTAAATGCTCCATAGGGCAGAGCCAATAACAAGCATTTATCACAGTGACCAACCAATGCCCCGGCGCGTCAACCCCTGTAAGTCTGAACTGATAAGAATCCCAGTAATTTGTTTTTTTCTGGGTTTCTGTCAGCGGAGCGTTCCATCAGACCACAATTAACGCCGCGTTTTCCCGTCGTTCTCAGTCACTGTCTGCGCGTTTTCGAGAGAAAGTCATTTAACACTCTCACGTGCGCACACACATGCGGCCCCACACACGCTGAACAGCCACATGCCACACAAAGCATGTCAACGGTGTCCTTTTCATCTGTTGCTATCCTCCTTGTACCCGGCCCATCTCCCCAGTGGGAAGGCGTTGCAGTCACTCATTTTAAAGAATACTCTATGGTGGGTTGCCGGGGGGGGTTATCACTCTGCCAGTGTGCTGCTGACATGCCCGCTTCTATCAATCTGCAGGACACCTCACAGAGAAGTGATGGCACATACCCTTTCACTTCTCACAGCGCCTCCCGTCTACTGACGAAAGACAACATCACCGCACCCCACAATAATAATAATGCTGCATTTTCACCCATCCGTCTTTATGAATATGGTTTCCTGATATAAAATGTTTATCTGCTGTCTAAATGGAGGAGGATCAATGCTGAATGGATTTGCTGCATCCTCTGAGTACCACTATGCAGGCGCCAGATCCAGAGAGCACTTCCTGCCATAGAGGGAGATGGTATGGTCGCTAGTCGTCGGTTGCGCAGCAGACAGGTAGACAGGCCGGTAATGGATAGAAAGGCACATTATCCCTCCGTCTTGTCAGCACTTCCCCCGCTACTTAGCACCACTCTGAAACCACATCTCGCCGCTTAATGGAGACTTTCCTGATTTCATTCATTTTCTAATGCCCAATAAAGACGTAACCTATATGTGAGGCTAAGCTCTAAACAGACGGCTGGAGTTTGTAATGGACCATCAGACTCCACCCATCACATGGGCACCTCACCTCAAGAGTTCGGTCTTGTCGCTTTATAGTTGTATTGTGTGTCGGATTCTTTTCTTTATAAACAAATATCTGATGATTGTTTGATGAACTGATGATTTTTCTGTTAATTTATTGTTTTAAAATGTCAGAAAATAGTGGATATGATAGTGAAACAACTTTTCCGGCCACTTAATCTGGCCACTATGTTTATTTGGGGGCAAAGTTAGACAGATAAGAAAAAAAGAATATAAAAGGAAAGGTTAATATCGTAAATATATTCTTTGGACTGTTTGAGCAATTGCATGCAATTACAGGAGAAAGCGGGGGCTGTATGTGTGCTATGTAGTCACCTCAGAAACTCAGTAGAGGTTATAATTATCTAATGTCAATACATCAATAAAATATGAGGTGAAGGGTAGTTTTCAAGTTCTATCTCTCCTTCTCTCTCTATCTCTTTCTTTAAAGGAGTGTAAACAAAATCATGTGACTCCTTACTGGTTAAACCTTTCCGACCGCATGTATTATTATTATTGTTGATGACCATTATTCAAGGCAAACTTTAAGTAGAAAGACAGGACTGGCAGTAGCAGCAGTAGCCATCATACACAAGAGAGGTAAGAGTCGCAAGTTGAATGCAAGAAGTACACGCAGCAGGAATGACCCTGATAAATGAAATAACAATAATAGTAAATAAATAAAATGAAAAACACCAATTTCATTTGGATTCATCTTCTAGGGACCATGAATATCTTGGCCCAATGGGGAAATATGAGTTATTTCACATAAGGGAAAAATGTAAATTTTTATTGTCTGACTAATTGATAACAAAGATTTCCTTAGAAATACATGCACCTGGCAGTATTTATCTATTTATGAAATACTTTTTATGTAGAAATAATACAAAGGGTCAGACAAGCCAAAGGGAAACTAACACAGCAGCAGAGAAGCCTGCCAGTAGGCTCTGTCACAAGATGCCACTGGTAAGAGAAATGTGTTGGCCTACACAGGAGCATTTAGCTCGGGATGTCCCAGTACTGTTTGACCTAACGCAGCTCCATCTCTCAGTCAACAGCATTTCTTTTCGGTTCAGTGAGCCAGTGGCCAGAGCGCAAGCTGTCTCCCGTCCCTTTCCATTTCCTCAGTGCAGTAAACGGGATGAAGCTGCAGTATGTCATGTCTGTGGTGGCCTGTCTGCTTGACAAGGTGTCAGACACAGCTTTGGGTCCCCCACCTCTCCACCACCCTCTCCCCTGCATCCAGGCAGCAGCTTCCAGCACATGCAGTCCTATCCCTCGGCTCTCCATCCCCTCCACTGTGCCCGCAGCCTCCAGCGCCATCCTTTGCCTCCACTCTCCTGCCTCCTGAAATATGGTTTTTAATAAAGGCGCGGTAAATGGCTGCTCTAGCAGCAATAAAAATGAAGGATCTCAGGCTCTTGGCTGAGGAGTGTCTTGGGAAAATAGGAATGCAGTGAGACAGTGCTACTGCCTAGCAGCCTGGCCACACAGGAGAGTTAGGGTGAACACTGGAGGAGGAGGAAGGAAGCAAGAGAGAGATAAATAGGGAGTATAAAACTCACTCTTCAGTCCACTAGAACATTTGTGTTATTTACATTATTCCAAGAAGTTATTTGTGTTTAATCTGAGCTGAGGAAGTAGCAGGCGGTAGAGGTGGCCCAGAGAGGGGGGTGTGGAAAGCGTTCATTTGCATTCAGAACAGTGACCCCTTTTGCTGCCATCTGCATAAAGATGGAGGAGAGAGAGGAGAGGAGAGGAGAGGAGAAGACGCAGGGATGGTTTCAGAGAGGAGAGAGCAGGAGGGGTGAACAGATGCAGAAAGAAAAGAGGGCTGCGAATTTGCTTTCATCCAAAGAGTAATCTTTAGTAAGAGTATTTCTAGGTCTGAGACAGATATAGCAGGAGTGAGGATGGGGGGGTGCTTAAGGTAGAAGAGAGATAATATGTGATGTTGCACTCTGGAGATTTATGCATCAAAATCAAGTCGTGCAGGCCATATCTGGCAGCAAAACATTCAGAACCAGGCTGTGTATGAATCTGTGCTGCCAATTCATTCTGGCCCATCTACATCCACTGTGGGTGGGAATGGAACTCCTCACTGCCAAAGCATCGACGTCCAGGCTTTAAACATGCTCGATGTGGAAATAAGTTAGTTGCTAGCTAAGAAAGCTTAGTTTATCTAAAACACTATAGGATGGACATGGTCTTGGGCAGCTGCAGACTTGGACTCTGGCAGTAGATATGCTTCTATGTTTGCTCAAATTGAGGATGTGCATATTCACATTTTTTGGAAATCAATCCAATAGTTGAAAAGCCACAAATGCCTTACTGTGACACTTGGACTAGGCCTCATCATCTGGGCACCATGAATGTATTTACCAAAGTACAGCTGAATCTACCTGATAGTAGAGACATTATCCAAAAATAAAGTAAAAAAACAACAATGTCAACCTGCTGGTGGCGCTAGAGGAAAGGTCAAGGGATCTGCAAATTTGGTGAGACTAGTCCTCTGGGGAGCATGAATGTCTGCAAATAAAGTCATAGCACTCCTTCTGATACTGTGGCTCTTGATATATTTTAGTCTTGACGTAACAAGCGCTGGTGATACATTACTAGAGTGGATGAATACATGAATGCTGATCTGAAGGCCGACAGGTGGGGACATCGAAAACCTCTCTTTACACAAACATGAATTGGGTTGCAGTTTAAAAGCAGTTCTTACTTTAGCCGTTTTCAGCCCTGAGCTCTGATGAATATCTGGAGTTCGGTGAATGTCTGCAAGCAGCTTCAGTCTGGACATCACTACTCACTGGAGATACATTGCTGATATGTAAACACATGAATGCAGCACTGAAGGCTGACAGGTGCCACATTGAGTGCTTCTTTTTTAGGAAATGACCAGTGACATCGCCAACGAGAGCTGTGTTGTGGTTTAAAAGCAGCTCTTAATTTATCATATTTGTACATTTATAAAAAAAATAGAGACAAACCACAAACTAATGAACTGCCACTCACATTTGATCAAACCCTCAGAGTTCTGATGAAGCACATTAGTTGACTGTTTGGCTTTTAATGAACCTAAAATTCCAGGTTTATTTAGACCTGAACATTTGATGTCATTGAGAAATCCTTCCCATTTAAAACCAGGTTTCGAAACCGGCTACTATCTGATGCAACTGCAAGTTTAACACCGTGTAAACAATCTGAGGCACCGTGACAACAGTTATGCACGTGAAAAATGTTGTGTTTGATTTCAGGGGCACTTTCACTCTCCCTCAGTCTCTATTTTTCTCCCTCACACACGAGGCACAACAGATCCTCAGAGACTGCATCAGCCTTGTGTAAGCACTGACCCCTGACAATAAGTGACAGATTCTGACAAGCACACAGGAGTACATGTAAAATCTGTCTCACTCATTTGCACATCTTTTCTCCAGGGAATAACACGGGAGACTCTACATCATCCTCTCGGAGTATGTGGCATATGCAGTGTACAGCATTCATACTGTACAACTGTAATGTATGTGCACTGTCCAACATGTTCAGGGTCATTTCAATCACATGACAATATTTGTTGCTGTCCTCTAGTCTAGTCACTTTACACTTGATATTTTGCACTAGCAATTAATCTGTTTCCATCTGTGTGTTGGGCTGTGGAGCATGAACGAAATAATTCAACTGCAATACCGACACACGGTCGTTGAGTAAGGTACAGTTTTAGCTTTAATGTTAAATTACAACAAGCCACACAACTCTGGACTGAAGCTAATCTTCATTTGAGAAGCGGAAGCAATGATGAGCAGCCGCAGCAATGCATAAACGTGTTTTCTAGGGAACTGAGGTCTCAGGTGAGCCCATTAACAATAGACTTTTTAAGATCGTATTTTGAGCAAGATATGCAAAGATACACATTTTTCCAGTGTTCTTTTATACCTGCCCATCTGCTTTCTCCAACACTCTCCACAGGAGTATTTATGCACAAATTACACCCAGATCACCCGTGAACAGGTGGAGGTTTTTCCTTAAAGTGATTTTTGACTAATTTCCCCCCTGGAGGACTTAACAAGGTTGTCTTTGGTAGCAAAAACCCGCTACACAGCCAGTACCTACCGGTAAGAATCACAATGCAGATTTCAGTGCCTGAGCTATGTACTGCAAGAGTTGTTCTGCTAACAGGCAACAGTAACACCCCCGGCACATGTGCTTAGTTAACATAACTCAGGTGAGCTTGTGACATTTGTCTATAATTAGCTTGCAGCTACCTCAAACTCTGCTAAAGCTGAATGTACGAAAGTGTGGCTGTATTTCACGTGAAAAGATTCCGACGCTGGGACGTGCAGCAAATGTTGTAATGACTGAGTAAATGGGTGAGATGGGTGAGATGGGTAAGATGGGTACTATTTTATTCATTATGTGTTTTAGCTATGTCAATTTCTTAGGAGATTTGCACTAATATATATTTGTAAAGTACCGTCAACAGTTAATATGGTAAATTTCAACTTCCAATTTAGCTTAGCAATAAAAATACCTTCTTATTGTCGACGGTCGTTTTGTGCTTTTTTACCTCATTGGGATCTTCAGTTTTTTTACTATTTCCTCCTATGAGGCCTTCACAAGGATTTTTGTTATTGTATTGTTTCTATTACCCTTCTACTAACCTATAGCTGCTACAACAGCATTCGTTTTCAAAGCCTATAAGCACAGACACAACTGTGCAGCATCCACGCAACACGAGCGTGAAGAGTAAGTCAAAGCATGAAACTGACACGTGCGTCCCGACCCAGCGGTCACGGAGGTTTAAAGCCACATGCCACCAATACTAACAACACAGTTAATTACAGCTCTTTGTGTGCAGTTCAATACAAACTGCCACACTGGAAAATACATCCTTGACAAATGAGTTTGCCAGCTTAAATCCGGTATGTGAGCTATTGAATATCAGACTGTATTGCTTCTATTTAACAGTAATGGAACTTATGGCAATGTGAATGTTAGTCCTTCAGCTGAATGATTAAACAAGCATGCAGATAAGTCCAGATAAGCTACTAGTTGACTATTAAAGATAAAAAATGCTTTTCCCCCCCTATGGGAGGCTCTTGAATGGACCTGCAAGGTGCCGGTCCCAGAGGGGAAGGGCAAGCCGAGTGGAGACACACCGCATGTGGGTCTGATGATGTTAATTTATGAGTTTTTTTCGTTGCAGGAAATTAATTTATTCATCATAATTACTTCTCCTTAAATGTGGTTTTCAATATCTGATGAAGAAGCTGTGTTTGTGAATATTCATGAAGGGTATAAAGCTGGAGTTTGAAGGGTGCTTGTGTTGCTGTGAAGGTTTCTTTGGTTTCTTTCACCCACAAGTCGTGATTGGATTTAAATTACAGTGCAACGTGAAAGAAGAAAGAACCACCGCAGATCAATAAATAAGGTAAAAAATGTCCAAGGATAGTTATGATATACACGTCTTCTCTGATGTTCTCATCTTCCTGCAGTAGAGGTAGACAAGCTACTAAGGACTAAAACTAAAAAAACTAAAATTAGCAAGAGATAATAGAATATAAGAAACAGTTGAATAAAATAAAATACCCACTTTTTCCCCCCGTTTTATAGAAAATGTGTAAATACAGGGGCTTTCAGTATCAGTATCATTTCCCTCCTGTACAGGCTGAAGGTACAAAATGTTAATGGTGTCAGGGAGTCACTGTTTGATTTACTACATCAGTGGTTCCCTTTGTTCAGTCACTCCAAACACGTGTGACTTACTCTGCGGTGCTCATGCAAAAGGTTAATGTT
Organism: Hippoglossus hippoglossus; assembly: GCF_009819705.1. Lineage (NCBI taxonomy): Eukaryota > Metazoa > Chordata > Actinopteri > Pleuronectiformes > Pleuronectidae > Hippoglossus > Hippoglossus hippoglossus. The sequence continues at coordinate 17,469,561 of NC_047164.1, read as the reverse complement.
AGCAAGCTAATACAATTACAATGATGAAGATATAATGTTCATGGATGATTTAAACAAATTAGTGTTAAGTCAAGTCAAAAATGCTGCATGTCACAATGTGGCTAATTGGTACAAAACGGCAATGGAACATGCTCGGTAGTGTTCTAAATATTTGATTTAATGTTAAAGTTAATTAAATATGAGCAATAAAAGTAAAGTGAATCTAATTGCCTCAGAGACTGAGAGGGAAGATTGTTTGTGACTGCATCTCAAACAGTATTATACTAACTAACTAACCAATAATAACAGACTGGCATTAATACAAACACAGAGGTTTATCAGTAGAGTCTTTCCAGTTGGCTCATGTGTAAAATGTTAATTCCACAGATTATGATCACAGCTAATTTATCAAAATGACACTATCCCAGGAAGTGCTGACACAAACATGAAATTGAAAATGATCTAAAAGTAGAAGTGCTTTTTTATACTTTCTCTCTCAGTTTGATGTATATTTTTTTCTGACCAGTGCCAAATCAAAGGAGCAGTTTAATGGCTCATTTATGGACAATGTAAGATACGTATACAAAATTGCTAGATACCTATACGAAAGCCTACAGAGACTTCTATCCTACCCTGCGTTAATTGCATCCGTATTTGTGTATGTCTTCTGAAAGCGTGGATATAAACAAAACAGACAAAATAGAGCAGTACCACAGGAAATCACGGGGGGCAGTGTAGCCAATAGTTCAAAATATATGACCATACGATACAAGAAAGGAACTTCTTGGGGATATACTTTGCAAGTTGGTAAGAAACTAGAGGCGTCTCAAGTGGATCTTTTGCTTATCAACAATCCCAATGTAAAGGACATATGGAGGTACATGGGCAGTAATGGCTACATTGTTTGAAACAGACAAATCTCTTTTCATATGTAGAGGCAGCATGAATAAAGTGAATCTGCTCCTGTAGCTAGAATACGAGTTTAGGGTCACTCACCGTCTTCAGTGGGCACGTATATGTTGAGGTAAAGGCAGTCCTCGCTCTGGTTCTGAACATAATTCGCTGCAGCATCCAGGTTGTCCGTGAACCACACGGGTAGCATGATCTCCGGTAAAACCCCGTGCACGTTCTGGGGACACACGGGCGCAAATTGGGTGGCATTGCGGATCTCTTGCCAGGAGCCTGGAGCTTCAGGAGGCTGGAAGCGACGCTCGCCGACGGGCGCGGTGGCATACGGCACTCCTAAGTACTGTTCCACTGGGCCCAGGATCTCATTGCTCAGGTCCTTCCTGATACCACGGACCTTTCCATAGCCGGTGGACACTATGGGGTATTTCAGATCAACCCGTTGACACGAGGAGAGGGTCAGGTGCAGCGCTAGTCCTGAGAGCCACACCAGGCAGAGATTAGCAATCTGCTGAGAAGTATAATGATGCTTCCCACCATAGCCTTGGTGGCTGGCAGCATTGAAAGGAAAAAACAACATGTCCAAAATAAAGGCTCTTTTAGTCCTATCACTAGGATGTAGACAGGGATCACAAACTCAGTGGGTTATGGGGGATAACAAAGGCAAAAAGAGGGTGTGTGAAAAGGGACAGCTTAACGGTTCTCCTAGGGTGACATGGTGAGGCGGAGGGTCAGGTAGCATTCTCAGGTAGACTCTGTGGTCTCATCCGTCTTCCTCCTCAACGCTCCTGATGGGTCCAGAGCTGCAGTCAGCGAGCCAATTACACCTGGAAGACACAGACAGGTTGCAGGTTTGAGTCGGTGTGTGTGTGTCTGTCAGTGTGAGTGTGAGTGTGAACAGTGTGATCGTTAAAGCCTGTCAGTGTGTTTAAAAAGGCACAGGAGGACAAAATGGGTGAGACAATTTTAACCAAGATGAATTGTCTGTTAGCTCGTAAAAGAAAGGATAACGACACTTTACTGCAGACGACTCCTTTATAGTGCATTTATAATACCCCGTGGTTAAACTCCCCTCCAACAGACACCGAGACATCTGTTGTGTCATGTGATTTTGTCGTCTTGAAGATGATCGATTCAACCTGAAAGTATTGATGTCAGCGAGAATTCAAGCATCTGTGCTGAATTAGCTTCGGTGAAGTTTAATTCTGTTGTGGCCCAGGTTTGCTAATTCTAGAAGAGCAGTGATACATCTACAAAGACAGAAGCAAACCATGCAGATATAATGAACCAAGAGTAGAAATGAATCGGTAATGTCGTTTTTTTTTTTTTATGTGAATCATCATTGCTTCAGTCACATTTATTCAAAACTTAACATACTGAATGCAGACTGTAAACGGTGTATGGTGAACCTGGATATCTGCTGTCTTCACTGGAAGCCCCAAAACATCGGCCGTTGCCACCAGAGCCTGATTCGTTGTCAAACGATACCGATGGGCTCTGAGATTGATTCGACAAAATGATTGAAGCCATGTTTCATATTCATCTTGTAACCGAATGTATTTATTGTACAACAAAATCAAAGGAACTGCCAATACCCTTCCAACAGATTTGGAGGGGACTTTTAATCACATGTCCAAAAGCGGCTCGTGTGACGCTTCCCTGCTGGGGTGTGAACTCTTGGGTGCAAACGCACGGCTGCATTTAGAGTTGTAAAGTTGTGATCATATCACCACCACCCCCTGCCACAATGGGGGTGCAAACTGTGGAGAGAGCCAAACACTGACTATAAATGTTATTATGGTCCATAACTATGATTAATGCTCAGGCCAAATATTATTCTGCCTTCTCGTGCTATGATGAATATTGGAAACACCGGTTCCCAATTTAGAAGCTGAACTTGGATACTCATGGGTTTTGTAAATTATTACCTCAGAAGACAAGCTTACAATGAGCAGGTTTAATAGCCGAAGAGTATTTGGTCTCGTTGCAAAAACTTAATTTGCAGTCCAAAGGGAAACTTTTTCAATTACCGTTGTGTAATGTGGCCACTGCCTCATATTTTCGTCTTCCAGATAATTACAGTAGTTTGAAGTGTAAAGCAACACTTGTCTTGAAATTAACTTCAACCCGCAGAGAACACAGAATAAATAAAAGCGTGTTCACACATCATTCTGAGGGGTAAACAAGCCGAAACCCTGCTGGCCCTGCATCCTTTTCAGCCATCCACACTGTGTCGGAGTTAGCCTCTCCTTCTCAACTCAGTTCAGTCGGGTTCTTGCTTCCACATCATTACAGATGAATGGGCAGTGCTTATCGCACTCTGGCTTTGGGAGACAGAGCCGTTTAGGTGTGATAAAGGCTTTATGTGGTGCTAACTGTTGGTTGAATGCCACCTCATCCCTCCACCCTCAACCCTGCAATATCCACACTCCACTGGCAGCCAGCAGACACAGGGGACAACAGTAAAATACAGCACAAAGATTCTGTGCTACATAACAGGATGTTCAAAGTTAGCGATGTGAGCGCCAGTCTGCTTCATTGTAGAGCAAAACAGTAACAAGCTGACTGGAAAAAAAGCTCAGTTCATAAAGCCCTTTGAGTGACTGCTTCTTATGACAACTCTGCACATTCTGAGGAGGAGGTAAGATGTGTCAGGACACCCTGAATCCCTATTAAAAAGAGTTACTGTGCACGCATAGTCGAGCTGAAAATCCAACTTAGAAAAAGATTAATGTGAATTATACACAGTACATGGCTTTATACCCTGTGTTGTCAAAGAGTCCGTGTGAGAGGGGGGTAAGATCGCGTGATCCAGACAACCCACTTGACTTATTTGGAATAGGAGGCGACACAGTGAGAGAGACGTGCTCATTTCCCACAAATTGTTCATCTGAATTTTTTTCATTATTATTTCCCCAGCCAAGGTAGGCTCTGAGGATCGATGCCATTGTCACATCTCACCGCTTTGCTCGGCATTAAGAATGTAAACTGGGGGAAACAGTAAGCACGTCTCTGTCCAGCACCTCTAAATATCACTAATTAACATGTTCTTTCTAGAAATAGTCCTGCGTATAATCCTCACGACACCGCAACTTGTCATTTTTCTCTTTGGTGTGACGTACGATTTGTTAAAAGAGCTCTTGTTAGCGTTGCACTGCCGAGCTCGCAATGGACAAGGATAATAACTGATGCAGCAGAACCAGAGACACTAGACTTAGAAACACACTTTGATGTGCAAAATCAGCAGAGCTCCCCTTTAATTTGTGAGATTTTAAGCTACTTGGATTTTGTTACTTTCAGACAGAGGATAGCTGTTTGCCCTTTATTCTAAACTAAGCAAACCGGCTGTACAGCAGTCAGATATGAGAGTGGTAGTGTCTCAAGCTTCTCATCTAACTTTTGACAAAACATGATTAGATCAAGACACACTGAAATACACAACCACACACAAATCAATAATTATACAATATAAACTATACAGATACTGTCTAAATCCTGCATGTCCTTGTAGTTTAGACTACACAACAGCTGCTGTCCCTTTATAGCTCACATCTGCTATATTCACATACACAGTGTGATTTTAAAACAGGTGTCTGTGTTTGTAATGTGTTGGTAAATATGACTGAACATACAGCACAAGCCCAGAGTTAGAGCACATTCAATATGCACAGTAGTTCCTGGGATGCATGCGTGTCCATCAGGACATGATGGACATGATGACCATTAGGTATGGTCAAGTGTCTACAGCCTGTCACATTGTTTTCTGTACAAACCCCCCACCCCCCCGACTGCATGAGCAGCATTCACACACACATGCACACATGTGTAAAATCTAATGAGGCATCAGATGTTGCATACGAGCAGAGACTCGACCGTGAGCACAAATTGGTCTGTTCTCAACCTCTCACATGTGACTGGCAAACGGTGCTAGCTTAACAATCCTAACATCTGTTTCCGTTAACCATCCGTGAGCTGAACTGGCATTGATCATGCATCTCCAGCACATAAAGTGGGACAAATTGAAAAAAAAAAAAAAACACATCGCCAGGTTGATATGAGTCTGTTTTCTGTTTTGTTTTATATAATAGGTAGTCCTGTCAGATGGAGCTGTTGGCGGAGGTAATGACTCTCTGCCAGTGGGACACTTTTGTGAGCACGTTTAAATGGGATGGTCGGAGTGGTTTGAGGAAAATGCTTGTCCTGGGATTTTATATTGCTTTGTTTCCACTGTGAGTGTTAAAACTACATGCACTACTTCAGCTGTCAAGCCGCTCTCCTCCACTAGTCAACATCTGTGGATGACAAGCAGCTTAGCAAGCCAGAAACAGAGTGCTGAGTTTTTGACTAAACTTGCTTGTCTGCGATCTACTGTCACTGACGGAGAAAAAAGGGATCTCTCAGTACTGAAATGAAACTAAGCTCTGGTGGCTGTATATGTTGTATTCCCTTAAATCATGTATAGACACAATATTCCATTCCTATATCCTTTGATATCTAAGGGGAAAGACTACATCCCTTTTGTAATTTAGGGTTATTTTGCAAGTAAATCCACATTATTTTATTGTCCCATATTGTGGGTATTATTATTTTCTCTGAACCGACATATGCTACAGGTGTCTTCCCTTTGTTTTAGCTGTTTGTGGAAATAAATGATGTGGCAGCACAGCGTGTCACCCCTTAATTGGAATAATCTGGTCATACCTTCTACGACCAGAGTCCGGGGGACAACCTGACAAAGTGGCCGACTTTATTGATTCCTTTGCTACTGATGGTGAAGCAATTAACAATCTGAAAAGCTCAGAGGCACTGAGTACTTCCTTAGTAATAAAGTCCCTACATTTTATTAAAGGAGCTGAAAAAGAACCCTTTCTCTTGTTCCACATCAGCACATCACTTATGCTAAGCTAACTCAGTTTGTCAGTGCTACCCAAGGGGTTCTTGCTCAGGTCACACTTCCATTCCTCAGCAGCAGGAGGATTATTCTGTCAAAAGAAAGTGTTCAACATGTTGGGAATCAAAGCAAAATGTACAAGACAATAACACCACTCTTATGTGTGTATGGTAAATGTTCTGCCAGCTAACTTAGCTTACCACACAGACTGGAAACAGGAGGGAACAGCTAGCCTAATGTCTATCAGGGGGACATATACTCGTACCAACATGTTTGGTATGGGCCTTTCGGCACGCACGTGTACGGAACGAATGCAGCTACTGCTCATGCAGAACTTTTTGTGTTCGTGGAACTCAATTTGAAACTCTGTGTTTCCCCAAGTGCAGTGCATACCCAGCTCCCCATTAAATTTAAGCAACTTCTTGCTAACAATTCAGGCCATAAAATGTGACGCAGTTTTCTGTCAGAACCCGACCGTGAGAAAACTAACCAAGTTTTGTATTTCCTGTTTTTGCTGTACCTCAAAACAGAAGTACAATCCAGAACTGTGATTTGTGTGTACTATTACATCCCTAGTAAATACGAGGGCTAAAAATATTCTAGATAGGCATTCACTTGTGATTTGGCCCTGACCACTCAGCTTGATGTAAGAGTAAGACATTAATACAGTAGGGAGGGAATGATTCCTCTTGCAGGTACAATAACAACGGCTTATACCATTTTGGTTAAAACAGATATTCTGAGACATTAATGTGCAGCTAAGATGAATATGTTGTCTCTTTTCACCCTAGACATTGAAGCTGTCCAGAATCTGCCCCGATTGGACAGACTGCACACTGGGTGATGTAGGAATAGGGGATGAGGGGAGAAAGGGCTGACACTCTTGCAAAGTGCAGTATTATATCAGAATCCATTTACTCAAAAGCCACCACTAGAAAAATCTGACATCGTCTCTCCATTGTGATCTGTAGCAACTGTATGAAGTTGGGAGGATGCTGAGGTAACAGGGGCTAGGCGTCATCTAGTGTTTGGCAAACTAGTTCAATTTTAAAATGGAGTACTGAGAGGGCTGTTACAGCCTATTCCTGTCAATCAGAATCCCGTTTGATTCATTTGCTTATAGACTCATCATCTAGTTTTAGCTCACATCTTATGAATATATTAGGTAAAAATAATGTCACTTAAAATGTACTTTAATTACATAAAACAGTTTTTTGTCTTCAACTATGTGACATGTTACATAATGAAGACTGAAGCCTCTAAAGACAAGGGACAGGCAGCAGACGGTAATAGGCAGAGATCTGGCAGACTTTATGTCAATCGAGCTTTAAACCACATTAGGATTATATAAATAGGATCAATGTGGAACCTTCTGAGATGATACATGTTGTAATGTTTTTTTTTCCAAGATATTAGTGTCCATAGAAATTGTAAGGCACGATAAAGTGTAACTATTCATGCAGTGAGCTATCACCCATGTAACTTCTTGATAAAAAAATCATATAATGTGTGTATTGTAATAGGTCTTTTTTCTACTACTATACTACTACTCTAAGTACATTTTTCATGTGTCTGTACTTTACTGATGTAGATTTTTCTTTAGGTACATTTCTTGTTTACTCCACTACATATATCAGAAAATATCTCTACTTTCTACTCCACTACATTTTTACAAAGCATTGGTATTATTTTGTCTTTGATCCGTAAGTACAGTGTCACTAGGTCTGGGTGACAGACACATACTGAATATACTTCATGTGAAATCCTTTACGTACATTTATTTAAATTACATCTCGTTTCCCAGGCGCTCATTCTTGATTTCTTATTAAATCCCTCCGCAAAATATCACAAATGTCCAAATACATGTTAATCTGCGTGGGAAAATAAACATTTCAGCTTGGAAGTTCTTGTCACAGTGTTAATTTCATGATGACCCCATAATTGTGGAGAACCGCCGCATTGCTAGTGCTGAAGAGGGCTGCGAGCCTCATCTCACAATTTATTCTATTTACCATAAGCTCTCCAGACACCAAAAGCAGCTCAATCAGATACCACAGCCGCTCCATCTGCCACCGCTTCCCCCATCCTCATCATACTGCAGCCCAAAAGAATGTGGGAATATCCACAAGGAAGTAACACTTTCCACATAATATAATTGCAGTTAACCCAAGAAGTGACTGCGAACACCTCAGCTCAGCGGAACGGATCCTGCGTGAGCGGCGGAGGCCAACCTCAATTTAAAACATAGGTCAAAAACAGCTAAATGTCATTACTGCATATTTCTTGATTGCACTGCTCCGTGACTGCTGCCCAGTAATTAACAATCTGAAAATACCTAGTGAGAAAAGAAATCACGTGTTTGAGTAGAGGTCAATAAACGTGTCCATAGTGAAGCATCAATGCATGTTAGTGAAGCAGCAGCAGCAGCGGGGATCATAAAGCAGCAGGCGGTGGGAGCAGATAGGAGACGTTGAGACAAAAGGCCCTCTGTCAGTGCTGGACCAGAAAATCAATATGTTGCTGTTGGTCACCACTGTTCTCTCTGCTTAACACCTGTACATCACATGGAAAACCCTTTATCTTACAATGCTCCACACCAGCACGCAAACGGAGGAGGATGTGTCGACAGCTACTGACCAGACACCCTTGGTATGGGTGAACGCCGCCGCCTCTAGGGGGCTGTTACTTTTTATTTATCTGCCTTGTCTGTGTGTTTGGTAACTGTGAGCGGGAGGATGTGTCATAATGAAGCAAAGGCAGTGTGCACAATCTGGTGACACACTAATTAGCGATTATCTAGGTGAAATGCTAGCTGTGTTAGCGTGTGCATAGGTGTCTCTGGGCAATGCACACAGTTTGAGGGAGCAGTCTGACAGCTGCTTTGCCCCAAGCCTAAAGCTAATTTAAGAAGAGAATGGCCCACTGAATTAAACAGAAATGGCAGCTTAGCCATATTAACATGACTGCCCATCCTCGCGGATGTTCTGCTAAATGTGGAAAGCAAAATAATAATAATAATAATAAAAATAATGATGCCGATGATCATCTTTGTTGAGCGAGGAAAAAAGGGAAAGGTGGTTTCAAAGATGAAGACAACACATAAAAGTGTGTCTAGAGGGGTGCAATTTAAAAAGGAGATTTACAGGATAACACAGAATTAACTAGCTTCAATCCTCAGGCGGGCACGTACGACGCTAAGCCCCCCCCAGCAAAACTGCAATCAGCTTTATTCTTGACTCGAGACTGAAGGAGAGTCAAAAGAGCCCGAGGAGCTCAGGCTGACAGGAAACTCACAAGTCTGAATGTAGCTACGGGCCAGATGTTGCTTTAGCCTACTTGAAATATGATCATTGAAAAGTGACGACACCATAACCAGAGTTTGCACAAAATATCGCACGTCGCGCTTCAGCCTTCTCTAGTTTGAAGGAGCTACACCGGTGCATTGGTTGACAGCTCAGTGGTTCCCAGTGTATCCCATTTGTCTGAGGGCTGTCAAGTAATGCACTGTCACTGCGCGCCTCATGTTCTGGACGTGGGTGTGTTATGAACATTTTGAAAGTCTGACTAATTCATTACTGGCCCTGACAGCCACATCCATCTGACCACCAAAAACCCCTTCCTGTATTTGAAGAAAGGACGTGTAGGAAGTTTGATGGAATAAAATGCCTTAAAATAAACGTGACAGGCTGCTATTCACAAGGACATTACAACGTTGGCACAAGGAAAAATATCCCAAACATAGTGTTGCGGAAAGGACTTTGCTGTTCAGTCAGTAACCCTACGGTATGACAACCTGTTCAGGGTGCACCCCACTTCTTGCTCAAAGTCAGCTGGGATTGGTTCTAGCCCCCCGAGACCCTCAAAAGGATAAGCGGAATAGATAAAGGAAGGGCAGATGTTAAGTTAGTACTTGCTATTAGAATTTTAAGCAGAACTTGAAATGTTATAGTTTTAAACACTAGGTAGTTTTTACAACTGAAAATAACAGATTCAAAATAATTTTGAAGAAAACGAAGAGGACATTGTTGGAGGAAACAAAGAAGAGGAAAATAGAAAATAACAGAGTAAGAAATCTAACAAGAGTGTATATCAGAGGATATTTCACTCGTTGGCGAGAAGAGGCCAAAGGATGAAGGACAGATATTGACCTTGCGTTGTTCTTATTGGTCGATAAATCAAATTTGTTCTCGTTTGCTATGTCTCGTGCTGTTCTGTTTGCTTGCATTAGGCTGTGTAAATTAAGTTGTCGACATTCTAGTTTGCCAAGTAAATCTATTTCGATAGAGGTTTAGCAAGTTAGCCAAACAAGCCTTTGGATAAAATCTCTATCTTGTCAAATGTGGCTTATTGGCTTCGGACATTGCCAGTTTCTTCTCCGTCAGCTTGCCAACAAATGCTTGTGTGCATAGCTGTGTGCACAGGGAGGCTCAGACTGCAACTCGTAATTACGACAGTGAGTTACGCATCCCACCTGTAGGGGGAGCCAGATTATCGTAAAGAGCAAATTTTGCAATGTGAAGCTTCAAGTCAAATCCAAGTAAAATAAAATGAACATTATGGTTTAGTCAAAGTAATCCACCTCGTCGCATGTTGCTAATGGTATTTTGCAAATGGAATTCGTAATCGAACAATTAGATAATTGAAATTAAATGAAAGACAACAACTTTCAGCCAAAAACAACCATATTTACCGGCAGCAGCAAACAAATGTTTTGTTGTTGAAATCAAGACGTGATGTTTTCTGTTTTTAAAAGGCATATCTCAACATGATCAGTGTTAAATTAAGTTATTTCTTGTTCTATATGTATATATGAAATCTTTGCTCCACTGAGGAGGGACTAGAGTAGTGAGGTTTTAAACACTTTTTTCTTCCAATTTTGACATATGTTTGGGTTAAGGTTAACTCGTATCTGTTAGTTTGCATTTAACTCATCCATGTGTCTTTTTTTGGTGGCTGCATGTTCGTACTGCTCACGGCAAAACCGAGGGAGGGGAAAACGTGCATGGTTGTGAAAGCGGAAGAAAAAAGCCGAACATGTGAGTTCAAAAGAGGCCACGAGAAGAGGATGGCTTTAAAGAGGGCACGCAGCAGCACGAAGCGATGACAGGGAACAGAGGGAACATAACCGTCATGGCTAAAATAGAGGCAGGTGAAGGCAACAGGGGTGACATGCATGGTTAAGTGGTTTGCTTAATGTCAAGTTACGGCTCATCCTCTAATCCTCTTTCTCAAAGCTCCGCCATACTGGCAGTTTGTGAAAATGGCCTGGCAGCTGAAGATGAAACCTGATGGAAATCTCGTAAAAATCTATGTATGTGTGATTAGACCATAACATGTTCATGGAATTACAGTAAACACTAACGCTGCCAAGAAATGCATATACATCAATGTCCTTATTGCTAGCGTGACTGCATGACAGCGAAACATTATTCTTTGATATTTAAGATGAAATAAAAACACTTTTATCGACATCTTCACATCTTGTTTGTTTCACGGGCTTTCACCTTCTGTCTGGGCTTCAGTAAGTGCTCAGTTGGTTTAAGGTCTGACTGAGGTTTGGCCCCAGAAAACTCCTTGGCTGCATTTTCTTTATGCTCACGATCGATGTCCTGCTGCATCCTCCTCAATTCGGTCTGTATATGTATAGCAATGAGATGAGAGCCACTTCCTTTCTCTGAAGCTGAAACACAGCACTTTCACCTCACAACCACTGCTTCATTTCACACCAAATGTGCTGGAGTGGAATCAAATCATGTCACCGTCCCAATATTTTTCCGACTGTGCTGTACATATTTTTTTTTAAACAACCGTTCTGCCTTCGAGTTTCCCCTCGCGACTAATTCCAAACCAATTCGATTTCTGTCGTGTCGGAAGAGAAGCAGCACGGATGTTTACTGTGATTTTATAAGCCACGCTCTAAAAAGAAAAAAGATCTTTTCTTTTCCAGGAGGCAATCATCTTGACTTATCTGAACAAGTACAGTATGTCCTTTTTATATTTTTAATATTTCTTTATTCACTGCTGGGATTTATTGGCTTTATTCAATAACCTGCCGTTTGGATGATGGTGAACTAATTTGTAAAGTTTTATAAAGCCGAGAAAATGACGGGTTATAGAACTTATGTCAAACGACAGTAAATATATTATATATATTTTGTACTGAAAGGGTAAAAGTAAATGTTTGGTTCCTCACATCTCCTGCCAGGGGTGCATTACTTAATGAGGCTATTCTCAGTCAATTCATCATCAGCATTGAGTTTAGGAGCCACTGACAGCCCTACACGACAGTGGGGACATTAATGTCTGCATAAACGGCCCTGTGTACTAATGAAGACATTAATCCAGTTGTTGTGTTTGTCATATTAACACTGGTCTCTCACCACCTCATCACCTGCAGCCTGTAAATAGCCAATATATATTGTCAAAATCCAGCTTCACTTCAACTAACATTGGCCATCTTTGATAATCTGTACTACGGAGCAGGTTATCTGCTATCTCAGTTAACTCTGGATTTCCTTATCCAGCAATGAGCTTGTTCATGTGGCAGAGGCGGAGTCTTTGATTACGAGCGACATTGTCAAAACCGTAAATTACGTTCTCAATATAATAGGAGAAGAAATGCTGATGGCTGCCGGTAGAGTCGGTGAAAGCAACATCCAAAAGTAAAAATCAACAATTTGACACATAAATGAGGATCACATAACTAGAGAGAAAAACAGTGGATAGACATTTTGATCTGTGAAGTGTTAGTCAACAAAGCAGATGGATTTAATAATGTTATGACTGAGTATTTCAGTTCTTTGTCTGAGGATGAAAAAACTATTATAAAGATGTGAAAGAAGTTAAAGTGACTGTTTCGGCCGCACAACAGTGTGTTGATGTTATAAAATAAAATACAGCAGACTTTAGTTTATATTTCTCATCCCAGCTCTTGGTTTTCTTCACTTACAAATGTTCTTGAGTCAATGATAAAAAGGTAAGTAGTTGTCACAAAATGTCTTGAATTTTTGGTGTCAAATTCTTCTCCGTGTATACTGCCCCCAGTTCGTGGGTGAAATCACTTTTTAGATATTTAATAATTGAGCTATCAATCAAAACAAACACACGTCATGCTAGTTGTGCTGTGATTTCACCAAAGTGTGAGTGCTTGGGGATTTTGTTCTTTACTTCATCCTTTGCGTAAACAGATCATTAGCATCCGCTTACTTTTGGTTGTTGTCAAAATGTGTTGCAATCAGGCGTTTTGTTATACCTGCTGTCCCCACGCTCCCCGGTGGAAACTGCAATATGCTTTAAGGAGCATCCTGAGTCAGTGTGGGGCTAAGAGACACATGTCAGCCACACCTGCTCCATTCTTACATAAGATCACGTGAGCACAAAGAAAAATACTGGGCTGGAAAGAGCACACATGGTTGACATTGTACACACACATTGGCATAAAAATACCCATTGTTACACAAGTGTGCAGTCAGTTTGGGGGATAGGGGAGAGCAGCTGCAGCCTGGATACTGCACCACTGGTGGCAGATAGCGGCTGCGCTAGAGAAGCGCTGTGAGATTTCAGATGAAGTGAAGTGCAACAGAAAGGTGGGAATGTGGAGTTATATTAGTGTTGATATATATAGAGATGAAATGAGGCAGTGGATGTATCTGTTAAGGTGCATGGAAGAGGTAAAGGCCTGGTTACAGCAGTAAAGAGATAAATTATCGAACAAACATAATCGCAGTGGGAAACTCAATCAATACAAATTTCTCGCAACAGGTTAAACTTTGGTGAACTTGATGCGTTACTTGTACATCAAGCGTCGGCCAGCCGCCCTGACAGAGCTGACCTTTGGAGCGAGCAGAGAAATAAAGAGTCCAAAATGGAGGACGCCATCATAGCTGTGTCCCCTTCGTCTTGTTTTTACTTAACCTCCTGTGATGGAGCATTTACGCCTCTACAACAGAGGTATGCTTTAGGGACGGCTACGAGTACAAATAGGTGGACATGAAGTTGTTGTCGATTTAGTGACAGTGCTAACAAGGTCAGAAAGCTCGTACCCAGCATCTAGTAAAACATTTTATTGAATGAATGATGTAGTCCAGAGAAGCTTGGATTTTTTTCAAATGTCTGCTTTTATTTCATAGTCATTTTATGAGACAGTCGTGTTATCAACCCCCCTCTAGCCTTCATATGTGTTTCCATTGCATGCCGTACATTTTGCAGCACTTTTTTTGTTGCACAATTATAGCTGGCACTGTAACATCACAATTTCATAACTCTGCAGGGGGCTTTTAATTTGAAACAATCAATACAGGAATTGGTGACACCTGGCAGAGGTACGAGGGAGTGAGAGAAATAAGAGAAAAATAAATAAAACGGCAGATTCAACTAACTTTAAGATAGATAGATATTTATTACCACTTAAAATTCACTCCAACTGCCACTGTTACCATGGCGGCCACATCAGTTGGTCCCTATTGGTCACTATAGTCATTACCTCATCACTCTCAAGCAGTATAAACAAAGCCTTTTTTAAGTCTTTGTTGAATAATAACTTATCTTTTTTTATCATGATGATATTGCATGTGAATATTGAATGTGTGTCTGGTTTATACAAGCTTTAATCAAAATGGAATGTTATATTACAAATGGACAATTTATAAAAAGATAAATAAAAAAATTACCCATCGACTTTATTACTTTTTAATGTCAGGGTTGCAGAGCCGGAAGGATTTGGATGTTTTTCACTGATAAATAATATATGTTCTTTACATAGACATATACAGATAATTGAATAAAGACTTTCTTTAGTTATTCTTTGTTGAATGCTCTAAAAATAAGATCTTCCAGGACCAAATGAAAATCTATGACACCTTTAGAATTAGAAGTATCATCACATTATTGGAAGATGTTGTCTATATAAGTCCTATCTGTTTTCCAGTCCTATTTTAGGGAGTAAACTACAAAACAGATCAGAACAGGAAATACCTCAGTGTAAATTCTGTGATTTATAACTAAGTCAAATGTTTTAATTGTCCAGTATATTACACAGCATGCATGAGAGCATTACACCGAGCTCCACTGGACTGAAAACATTGTGAGAGGAAGTGGAAAGCTGAGCATTAAGGACTTAAGCTTTTGGTTCTGCAGATACTAGAAGTTATTTTTGAAATCATAAAACCAACACGTAATAGTCCTTCATTTTCTTACTGGACGCTCGTCCTTCTTTAAGTTACTGGCATTTTTTGGGGTTTGCATGCTTTTGTTTGTTTGTTTAGTTGGTGTCATTCCCTGCTGCTGAAACCTGGTTCCCAAACTGCCGGTTGTAATGTGCTGTAGTCCAGTCGTGTTCTGAGTATCCAAACACATGAATAATTAAAATGTTTCAGAGAGGCCAGGATAACATGCATATAGTGTTTTTCATCTTTTGCAACACACCACTATATTTTTTTTCCTCTGAAAATAAACCAGAGGGCTCTTTACGTGTAAATGCAGTTACTCCTGCAACATCGACAGGAGATCCCAGAGAGTAGCCATCTAGAAGGACATTCAGAGAGTGGATACTTCCGCCAAGGCTAATGCATCTCGCCATGTTAAAGAAAGTGAAAAAAGAAATCCTGGATATGCCCATTTATCCAGATCTTCTCCAGAAATTGATTGGGTTCTTCCTTGGGTCACACCCCACACCTCCACAAAACGTAATGGAGATCAGTTCAGTCATTTTTTAGAAATTCTGCTGACTGACTGACTGACTGACTGACTGACTGACTGACTGACTTGGGAAGGCAGGCATGTTGGTTAGTGAGGTTAGTGACAGACAGGTACACCACACTCCTTACTGTTTAAGGTTAACATTTTCAACACTATTCAATGTGTTCCAACAAAAATTACCAATCTATATAAATGTTATTTTCTATTGGTAGTTGCAGAGTCCACCTTTCCTGCACTGGATTCAGCTACTGCACTGGATTCGGCTGCCTACACAGGGATTTACAGGAAATGATGCAGAATATATTCCAGAGCATTATTATTTCACTGATAACAACCTTAGTGTTTACTGTACACACTTGCTACCATATTAGAGTTGTATGAAGTCAATGATAAAGCAAATGGACTGGCTTTTATTCTGAAGAAGTCACAGGAAACGCAAAGCACCTCTCACAAACACCACTCGTTCACCTAAGGGGAGTCCAAAACGTTTTATTTTTGGCGTTTCCAGACAGTGGATCAGTTTTAAATATTGCAGGAGCAGCCATGCAAAGTGAGCTGTTGGATAAAGCTGTCAGAAAAGCTGCAGGAGACAGGCCGCACACCTCCACCTTCTCTTAGAGGTAACCGCCACTACGCAACTAACTGAAGTCTTTAAACAATTTAAACGTCTTTATTTATTAGGTTGCAGTGTAAACAGTTTAACCATGATGTAGTTGCTCTGTACTAATATTGTAAAAATGAGAGTTAGAAAAGAATTTGGAATGTGAGGAAAAAATCAACCTTCACTGAGGATAATCCCCTGCAGAAATAATCCAATATTGATGGTCCTGCAGAATCATTAACATTAAGAATGTTTTATGTGTATTTTCAGAATATATGTGAGTAATGATGAAATAGATCATGCTTTATTACACTTACACTGGGTATACAGGTCCAATCCCTATTAAATAGTGTGTCTACAGACATAATAAATGCCCTTTTATATTTATATACTTGGCTCAAAACAAGGAAGGCACTGTTGTCAGTTTTTTGGTGATCTAGATGTACATCATTGCAGATGCAGACAGTTTTTTAAACAGACGATCAACTCGGCCCAACAGTCCCATTAAGAAACCACATTTAAATTCACTAGATCCAGATTTGTAGTATTTGGATCAGCACCAAATTGCACACACTCATAAATATCAGTATGTCGGGGTTTTTTTATTGTATCAAGATCCATGAATTATTTACAGAGAAACCCTATCTCACAAAGCTAAAGGAAAAAATAATATTGGATCTGCCCACTGATCTGAATCTGCACCAAAATGTAATGGCTTCTTCCCTGACCCATAACGCATCCGTCCACCAAATTTCATGACAATGCGTCCTGTAGTTTTTGCATAAACGTGCTTACAGACAAACCAACAAATAAATGGACAGGAGCGAAAAAACCTCTTTGGCGGAGGCAATTAAAAAGTGAAACCTTTAAAAGTCAAATCCATATGTTTGGTGGATAATAGGTGATTTATCTTTGACCACAGACAGTCATAACAATGTGTAATACAATCATGTCATGCAGCTGGTCCTATACAATGCTTGTTTGCGGAGATGATGGGAAAGCAGCCCGAGAGTTCAGCCACACAATCTGAAACATAAGCCTCCTTTATTGTCTCACACTGGGGAGAGTTTTGACTGGAGCTCATCATTCATCTGAGTAAATACGTACAAGTTCACTTTCCTCATGCTAATCAAGCTGCCGCAAACAAAGAGAAAAAAAAAAAAACCTGCTGCTGAAATTTAAACGTTGCCTAAAGAAGACTGTCACGCTCGGTGGAAAGCGTACCTTGACAGATGGGCTGGCCCCACTGATGATGTGTAAGTTAGCATAAATAGAGCACGGAGACCCGCTGCATGTGATGTAACTTTTATATAAACCACACATGTGAACAGTAGTAAAGCAAATTCTGTTTCGTTTTATGAAAAACATTGACGACAACATCTTAATTGCAGATAAAGCAGGTAGGATGAAAAAGCTCTGCACACAACGTCCAGTACACAAACAATAAAAAAGTGACCGTATTATGTAGAACTGTTTGAGGAGGACACACTAATGACAAGGAATAATTCTGTAGTAGCTTCAGAGCATCAATACAGGACAAGCAAACAGCCCATTCAAACGGGCAGGTTTAGAAAGGACGTTCAGTTTCCTGTTTTCATTGCCTTTATAAGCTGATACAGAAAAAGTACATTTAGACACAATGCAGCCTCATTAAACCTGATTACTCAAGATAACCCAAAGTAGTACAGTACTAGTGCAACAATGGCTAAACAATTGTCAGTATTGTCGTATTGGTTTAGGGAGAGACCTGGAATCCTGTGTGCCATCAGCTGATCACTATCAGACGACTCTTACAATCACCTATCAGATTGAAACAAGGTAATTAGGTGGTCTTGATAATCTGACAAGCTCACACTCTCTCACTCCTGTGATTATTCATGTCACTGCCTCTGCCACCACACAGAAGCAGCCATGCTTGGATTTGTCCTTTGAATGAAAGACAATTTTCCTCCCACAGCATCTGGAAATCAATTTACATTAAATTGTTCTGAATGCTCAAATATAAGTGTGTTTCTACAACCTGACATTTTGCAAGAACACTGTATAGTGTGGTGACCACGGTGTAGTCTCTTGATCTTCACCAAGCTCAAGTGTTTTGTCGTTGGATATACTGTAAAGTACAAACGTAGGGTTCTATATAGTTGCCTTTATGCTAGGTATTGAAATATTGCAGTTTACATATGAAAAGCAGGCATAACATAAATCAAATTAAGACCTCTTGTTATATTCAAGTAACAAACAGCCATTATTCATGAGAAATGACATTCAGCCTGGTGACAGAAATTATGCAACAAAGAACTCGATTCTAATGGTTAAAATGTGCTGGCAAATTATTTCTGGTATCAAATTAAACTTTGGTAAACTTTGACGTGCAAATTTGTGCCACTGACCAATAGCGAGTCACTGTGTCAGTGACAATCTTTGAGCAAACTTCGAATCAAAGAGCCCAAAATGGAAAGTACAATCTTTGCCGGAAAAATACACTTTAAGGTAACCTGCTCTTTTGGAGTATAAATTATATGCAGAAAGGTACACAGGGTTCCTGCAGGTTTCAATAATTCAAATTTGAGAATTTTAAAGACTACAACAAATAAAATGTAAGACCTACTGTATGTCAAGTACAACAGATATGAAGGAACATGGGAGGAGTCCCAGAATTACTTATACTTCCCTATATTTGAAGATAAGGTGAAGTAGCCAAGAAGAGAACAACTCTCTAGTCACCACATTATCTTGCACAATCCACCCAGAGACAGTAGGTTTCTGTCTCCTTACCCACAGCCAAGCCGAGTACTGCGATAAATTCTAACCAGGGTGTTAGTAGGCAATTATCAGCTCCACTTTGGTCTTGTTTGCAGTTCAATTACTGTGTAAATATCTGTATCCTTGAGAAGGGACAATACACACTGAGATATTACAAACTACACATGCATCTTAATTGGAAGTAGCAAAAAATGGAAATTGACAGAAAGTTCTACCAAAATATATTTAAGACCAAATCTGTAATGTTTTCATGTATTTAAAACTTTTTTAGGGCTAGAGTTGATATTTTTCATTTTTAGACTTTTTAAGACCCCCGTGGAAACCCTGATTAAGACAGGGGTTGTTATACAAAAACATCCATTAGCTTTCCATGCCATTAGCGACCGAGCTAATGTCAGTTACAAAGATATGACAACAACATGGCATTATTTCCAAAGAGGACTCGATGAGCCTGTATTTTATGGATATCTGTGATGTCAATGTAACCCCCTCAACCTGATGCACCCACCCAGTTGCCACATCTACCTTAGCACTAAAACAGCCCCACTGCTTATAAAACATTATCAAATAATCACTGTAATTTAAATGATGTGGAATTGCATGTTTCTGGGTATAAGCTGAGCCACATTACACTGCAACAATTCATCTGTTTAAACAATTTTACATGAGCTATAAATGTTTTGCCCTTTTTTCCCAAAATTTTTTTTATTCATTCCTCAAATTCTGTTTTTTATTCAGCCCTTTACCGTATCACAGCACAGAATCATGCTGCCCCCCCGAATATAATGCTCTTTAACACATACTTCACTTGAAGGGCGCTCATTGAGCCCAGAGATCTTCATCAAGGCTAAACAACATAAACCAGACTTCAGAGCAAAAACATACAAATGTATAATAAATAATTTGGATCTGCCCCATAACGTAATGAGCTCATCCCTCACTCCTGCCTCATCCCTCCAACACGTTAAATGCAAATCGGTTCAGTACTTTTTGTTTGATGCTGCAGACACATCAACAGACACAGGTGAAAAGATAAACTCCTTGGTGGAGGTGATTATGATTTTGTTATGCAAAAGGAAATGGATTTTTTTAAACAGGTCACAGGAAATGTTGTACATTCGCTGCAATGAACGTGCAAGAGGAACATTTCTTTATTTTTAGATGATATGGGATGATGTTTTCTCCCTCATGTTATTGTAAAAGGTAAATCAATGTTAATTTGTATTCAAGCTGCTGGAGCTAACTTTTATTTACCTCCCCTTTCTCCCGCAGCCTACTGATTGTGAAAACTACAGACCAATCTTTTTGCTCTGCTGACAAACATTAAGGTTTTCTGCCTTGAAACTGAGTTCTCGACCTTTTGAGAACATAGTAATCATCAGTACAGGCCTTTTTGTTACTAATTTGGTCTGAACTCAGCGGAGGGGTCTTTTGTTGGAACAAACATGGGTATTTTTGAATTAACAAGGGCAGACAATAAGGGTCCACTGAGATGACTAACCCTGGGCCCTGAATCACCGGAGCATCAACAGCACAGCACCATGGTTTAGGATTGATACGATCCACTGAACCTCTGACTGGAAGGAGTTTAGAAAACAAAAAATGGCCAAATGTTCAAGCATACGAGCGGCACATCAGCAGAGTGTGTTTCCATGACTTTGTCGAGATCAACAGAAATCGCAGACTAAAGCCGGCACGTGTCATTTAACCCACTGACTGCAGTAATGCATCAAACAGGAGACAGCATTGTTAAAATTATCTCGCAATTTCATTTGGAAGAAAAAAAAACTAATTACAGAAGCCTTGTGGGATGCCTGGTTTTTGCACGGGGCTCACACAGGGCAGTCGCTTGAATGTTTAATTAAAGGTCAAGTACAGTCCGCTTTGATATGTGGCGCCGCAAGAAACACAGGTCCTCACAACAATGTTCTGTATCTTTTTTTTTTTTAAACCGCTCAGTTTACCACGTTTATAGCAAATCCATACCTCAACCTCTTTCTGTCACTTGGGACAGACAATAAAGTGTACCTATCTCAATGTGTTCATCCAGGAGCTGACAGAGATTCTGAGGTGGCTTTAACCCATTTAGACCTGATGCAACATACTGGTATGCGTGTATATAAAATTTTACGATTATATATTCTGAGCACGGTCACCGATACTCGAATGCGAAGCGAATATCATGGGAATATCGAGATGGAAAATATAGTTTTCCCAGATATATTTACTATTTTTAAATATTCTTTAGGGAAAAGGCAATAAGCAATACAAATTTAATCAGATTCCTTTTTCAGGAAACCCACAGGTTTTATTTGGTTGTTTTCAAACAATGCTTAGGTTTTAGAGTACTTTTTTATTTGGCCCCTTAAGTGTCAACGGGTTAAAAGGGTGTTGCTGTACTGTCAGTAAAAGGTAAGTTTATATAATCCTCAGTGGCATGTCTTTGCACCTTTACACAGATTTTTATTCAATGTTCATTAAAGACTAAACGTCCACCATATTGAGTGAAAAAACACTCTTCACAGCTTTGTCTTAAAATGTCTTTTGGCCGCTAAATTTGTCTTTGGTAGCTACACTGGGTTTCCACAAAGCATTGAGTGCACTGCCGAGCACATACTCCAATGTTCTTTCCACTTAAAGCGACAGTTTACTTCTGCACTGGAGGGACAGAGTGGGTGGAGGGGGTGGGTGGGGACGTGGGTATTAACATTTCCGAGAGCACCATATCTCAAAATTTGCTCTGGCATCGAAGTTCCTCACTTTATCTCAAGGCAATGAAACGTGCATTAGCCAACTTCATACTGCAGCATTAACTGGCTATCATATTCCCATCTGAAGATGCAGAAACTAAGGCGTTTAACTCATAGCAAATGGGGCTGCCATTCCAGAACAGTATATCAAGTAGGCCACGACTGCCCGTGCGTAACTCATGTCAACGCTGCCCGCACCTTTATAAAGAGCGCCAGCTGCCTAATGCCTGCACCGTGTCAGGAGCAAGGTGAATTATGATCATCCTCGTCAATGATACACTAACACCGCTCGAAGGAAACAATTCTATTTTTTTTTCTCCGAGATGCCATGTTTGACAGCCCAAACAAATATCGGAGAATGGACTGTTACGGCTGCTGAATGGATCATATCTGGTGAATTGAACTTTGCAATTCACGAAAAGGTCACGTGGGCTGTTTTAATGGGCTCACACCTCAGCTGCTAATAAAAGAAACATTATATTTCCAGATATTTGAATGGGGTTTGGTGTGATATTCCTCCCCAGACTGAACGAGACGGGGACGGCACTCACCCCGGCTTATCTCCTGGATGACTGTTATGTGATATTGTTCAAAGGAGGTTACACAAGATGGTTACCATGGCATTTGCACAGGCGTTTCTCCAGCTTTACTTTGCTCGCGGATAATAGGTCAGGTCGAGCTATTCTCCTGCTTTTCTCCTCCTTGGTTGTGACGTGACTAAGAGCTGGGTCATTTTAACCTCCCTTTTCTCTGACTTGACATCTTCACACAGAAATCAACATCTCCTCCACCTCTTCCATTATAGCGGCTTCACCACTAATCCGGCATGCAGCCAGTGTTTCACGTGAAGATGCCATAGCTTGCTGAGAAAGCTCATGTGAGGACCAGAAATATGGGATGGATTTTGATCCTGTTTTGGGCAAATGATAATCTAATGTTTCAGCCGTTCCGTATGTGCCTTGCATATCTCTAGATATCTTTGAGTAAACAGGCGACCAATGCTCTGTCACTGCAGTGGATGGAAATCCTCAATGAAGTGACATTGTCTATCACAATGAACACGTTCACAGCAACGAGCGCATTTACAACAGTCACAATGACAACTAATTCTCCAGTTCAGGTTCTGTGTACTGAGTCGAGCTTCACCGAACTTTGAATAAAAGAGGTGAGCAGCTCTTTGTGCAGCAGCAGTGGTGCAGCTTCATGGTTCTGTGGACTCAGTCCTGCAGCATCTCTTTACCTGCCAAGGCTCAACTACTGCAGGTCACTTCAACTGTTTCAGAAAGAACGCTGCATCCAGCATCACCACGGACCAATCAAACAGCCGTTCCAGACACACAGGTTAGAACAGACACTAATTCTTAAAACAAAACATGGTTGAATGGGAAAATCTAAAGCAACAAGTGATTTTTCGTTCCATAAATGTGCAGCTTCCCATGGTAATAGGTGCCTTGCAGCAGTGACACGACAGGTTACATCCGTCCTAATATCAAACCTCTATGTCCAACAGAAATCCCAGATCCCAGAATTGTTCCTGATACATCTCAAAAGACTCCCAAGTCCAAGTCTCAAACTGCAAAATTGGTAAGTGCACAAGGGCTCTTTTGTGGACCTTCTGGACCCGTGATACACACTTTCTGTAAGTGCACAATCTGCAGACTCCCCTCGGGACTGACCCACAATTCAGTGTTGTGACATAAAAAAAATAAAAAACAGGATTGACAGGGAAACCCCAGAGGCAGCCTTGTTTTTTTTTGTTTTTTTTTTAAATAGAACGAGGATCAGATACCTCTGCTCTGAGTGCCACATAGTGCAATACCATACTTTATAAATCTATTTGGAGCTCTTTAAATTCTATGGAGTCCAACGCTTCGGTCATGGAGTGGACACTGAGATTTTGTCTGTATTATATTGAATGACTTCAGTCGGAACATTTCTAACTGTGATGAACTCTAAGGTGTTCACTGTAAAGATCGACATTCCTTAAAAACAAGTCTTCACCAGCGATACCTGCAAAGATTAAGTTTGGCCAGGAACAGAAAATCTCTCCAGCCTCCAGTGAGGCACAGCCTGGATCTGCTGTTTGTACATTAACTTCCTCAAAGCGAAGGTACTTTGAATGCAACTGATATGAGAATGTACAAGTATCACGCAATTGCACTTCCAATCGGTGAATGCGTCTTTGTTAGACAGCCACCTGTTTATGAATTTTTTATATTACTGCTCGATACAGAATGTAATGTTTTTGGAATGAGGAGTTTGTTTTAACGAAAAAAAAAATAAAGTGACCAAACAGCAAATTGTAATTAAGTATAAATTATGGAAATTGAAATAAAACACAAGCTGATGTAAAACATGTAGCAGGCACAGCAGGAGTAAAATAAAGTAATTGCAGCTAGCTTTAACAAATCACTGCATATTTTAAGTTTCTTATGCAACTTTCTCCGCAATTTTGATTTCTTAAACCCAATAAAACACATGAATACCATCCGAACCCAAATAAAAACAGAGACACTTTAAATTCCTGATAATGTCTCGTCTCTGATGGACATAGAACTAAATTAAGGAACAAATGACACCTCTGTTAACCATAAGTTACCATCTAAATTTCTTGCAGCACATATATGGCTGTAGCATTCAGCCTATGCTCATAGAGCGTGCAACGAGCTGCAGTTCAGGGAGCTAAACACATTGATTCTGTGCAACAGCAAAAAAAATTTTTAACATTTGGAAATGTTGATTCATCTAAGCAGCAGTGCAACATCAAAGAGCAAAGGGAAACTGTGATATATATATATATAATCACCTGTTATTTTGAGCCCTTGTTAGCAGCAGGAAGACATGTCGCAAATCAAAGTCTAAATGAGGAATTCAGGTATATTATTTGTTTTTCTGGCCTAACAGTCTATTCCCAAATATCTTTAACCCAAAACGTAACCATCCATAAAACTTATCTGTGACCCTACGATGGCAAAGTACAATTATTAAACTTTAAAATATCAAGCCTTAGTTACATTTCTTTGTCATAATGGTTTGATAATGACATCTTATTATCAATTATTGTCAATTTTTAAACGTATACATATCGGCTGAGATATCAGTATCAGAGAGTTTTACTTCCTCACATCAGTATGTGCCTCAGCCTTCAAAAATCCATATCGGTTGGGCTCCACTTTTGAACGCTGGGCCTTGGTGATGGATATAAGCACTGATATGTGACAAAGTTGCTCTCTCTCAAAAAACAGCTGTATGGATGACACAACAGCTGGACATCAGGCCTGTTCCCCTTTAAGAAAGCTCAACGTCCATGTGTGAGAGAATATCTCAGCCAACACTCTTGGCCACTTCACCTTCCTCGCTCACATATTACCCAAACATACTTCATTAAACATTAAGACTCCACTTCTTTTTTGTTCTGGACTCTGGGTCTACACTTCGCGTCGTCATCCAATCCATTAAGCAGCCGCTCTTTCTATTTTTTTCTTACACAACATTTATCTTTTCTATTTTTGCTCTGGACAAAATGTGGTCGCAGTGGAATTAACTTTATCGACCCTTTACTGACGGGTTTTGGATGCAGAAATCTGCGAATGGTAGCAATCGCAGCGTATTTCCCTATATAGTTAGAAAAACAGTTTTAACAGGCAAAACCCATGTATCAACAGGTTTGGTTGATTATATAAAGTGTTTTATGATATATTCGGTGTCCCGAAAGACCATCTGTATATTCAATTTGCCACCAAAGCCTCCAGGCCCACTCACTGTTGAATGCAAGAAATGCAACAGAGACACAAAATGGAGCATGGTCAAACAAATTCCAGAAATAGAATATTCAAAATTATCACAGAGGGAATAAGGGTTTTTTAAATTTTTAAACGCTCCCAGGAAACATTTTATTTTGAGATTCTCTTTATATTTTTGCACATTTTTAGTACTGGGTCTCCATTCTTTGCTTTTCAATATGCGCCGTGTCTTTTCTCTTGGATGCAAAGACAAAATTTGGTTTAAAAGACGTTTGGAAGTCCATAGAAATCCTCCATGTCTTCAGCCATATTCTGTTCGGTTTGTGTAACTGTCCAAATGCCAGTAACCAAGCTGACGTGAGGCCGGCCTTTGAAGGCAATCAAAGCAATTCCAACAGTACACGGACAAGAGTCATACTTCTTCTTCCACAAATTCTGCAAACAAAGTCTACAAAAAACACTTTATTGGTTTTCTGATGGATTTTAAATGTCACTCCTCTGTGGCTACAGGCACCATATATATATATATATCCGCGTGGATAAAAAACACACACATCTATTCCCTAAAAATGAAAATATACCATTTCTCATCCCTGACCTGTCAGAACAGAGGTCCTGTTGTCTGCCATTAACTGAGCACTGCCCAACCACCGCTGAATATTAATGGAGCCTCCCCTAGATCATCAGTGTGTGCATTTAATTCACAATCCTATCTGCATCTTCTAGGGCACCGACGTTGTGCGTGCTTGTGCATGTGTGCGTGTGCGTGTGTGTGCATACTGTGTGTGTTACTCAGCTGTTGTGGGTTTGTTCATGAGAGAGGACATCTTCTGAGTTTGAGCCCTGACACACACACACACACACACACACACACACACACACACACACACACACACACACACACACACACACACACACACACACACACACACACACACACACACACACACACACACACACCGCTTGAGATTAGTTACATTACAGCACAGCAGCGTGTGTCTAATTAAGCAGCCATTAACGCATTTAATAAAGGCTTTATTCAAACAATCTACACCTCCACCAGCACCAGCAGCAGTGAGA
Organism: Hippoglossus hippoglossus; assembly: GCF_009819705.1. Lineage (NCBI taxonomy): Eukaryota > Metazoa > Chordata > Actinopteri > Pleuronectiformes > Pleuronectidae > Hippoglossus > Hippoglossus hippoglossus. The sequence continues at coordinate 17,443,152 of NC_047164.1, read as the reverse complement.
CAGAAAAAACTGGAGCCCCCCCCCCCCAAAAAAAACGAGAAGAGCAGCCAGTCCCGCTGATTCCAATTAAATCACACGAATGTCATCTCGTCGGCAGCATGGCTCGAATGACAGAATACTGATGCCGAGCGCACAGAGTCGAGCGATCGTGTTAGGATGTGACAGCTTATCAACAGGCAAGGCCAATGGAAGGCTCCCGCTGCAAGGAAGAATAAATACGTGCTATGGCAACAAAGTGCTTTTTTGGAGAATTGACACTCCAAAAAAAAAAAAATCCCCCCCCCCCCCCCCCCCCCCCCCCCCCAATTCTGACAGTGCGTCAAGATGGATAACGTGCGCAATGTGCGAAGTCACCATTGCGCACACATGACACCCGTGATAGACGGGAGAAGGGAGAAAAAAGAAGAAAAAAAAAAAATCTCTGCTCACGTCTGCGGAACATATGGCTTACCTTAAGGGTCTCGATGCAAAGCACCGGAATTATGGTGATGACGAGGATGATGATGGTGATGATGGCCCGTCCATGCGATTCTTCAGCTCCGTCCTCGGTCGGTGTGTCGATGATGATGATGAAGAGGAGCGTCTAACTAGGCCATTTCTTCCCCGATCGCAGTTGTTTCTCGGGAGGGCAGCGCGTCGCGGGGTCTCGCACATCAGCACAGCTTCTCGGCGTCCGTCTTCTCTCTCCGGCTTTTCCCAAAAAAAGCACACCTCATAGTGGCCCCCTCCTCCTCTCATCCCTCTCCGACAACACCCCGCTCTCCTCCTTATCCACAGATGTGTGACTTTTTTTTTTTGTATTCTGGTGTTGAGCCGCAGCGGCGGGAGAAGGAGGAAAGAAAGAAAAAAAGAACGACTCTCAGTGAAACAAATGCGTAACGCTATAGCGTCAAGACTGTGCGCGCTGCTCCGCGAGTCAACGCAGCGATCGGTCCTCTCTCCCCCATTTGTCCATGCTGATAATAATCCACCGTATATATCTGCACCGCCAGAGGCCTTCAACACAAAAACACAACACAACACACACACACACGTTCAACAACAACAGCGGACAGTTGGAGTTAAAGCGTGAAATTTGCGCTGGAAAGACACCCACCGAAATCAGGTGTCCAAATCTGTCTCCTTTACGCGCTTGCGTGGTGCCTCTCTCTGAAAGGTCTCACTGGGTGTCTGATGCTGTGCGCGGAGAACAGAGGCTCGCTCTGTCAAACATCTTCCGTTTAGCCTGCATGGTTTAAGAAAAGCGGGACAAACATGTCAGTGAGGTGCAGGGGTATTATTTTGAAGCCTGATACATGCGCTGGAGGAGAAGGAGAAGAAGAGGAGGAGGAGGAGGAAGATCCCGCCGCCTGTGCTTCAACAGTCTCTCTCTCCCTCTCTCTCTCTCTCTCTCGCTCTCTCACCCCCCCTCTCTCTCTCTCTCTCTCGCAGGACACAACTTGCAATATTTCAGTCACACAGCTCGTTGTCATGACGAGGAGCTGCGACGCATGAGCCCGTGAACGCGCACCGGATCTGCTGGAAACCGTCATGTAATATAAAAACATGAATGTCTTTGCAGACACAGGGTTTTTGCTTCTAAATGAGGATCTTCACAGTGCTGACGTCAGATAGCTTTTTTAAAGATTTCAATAAAAGCATTTGTGGGCTTCACACATCCATTCCATACATGTATCCCTTTAACAGATTCACATGTTGTATTTTATATTTGACATTCCCTTTTATTGTTTTCTCAAATCTACCTATTCCCATGAGTTCATGAGTTCTCTCAAGATTCAAAGAAATTCTAAATACGGTGTAATTTCACGATATGCTTCGTACATTATTTGTGCGGCATTTAACTCAATGATTTCAATCATGACAATCGTGATAATAATATGAAACGATTCATTCATTATATGGTTCCCATGATTCCCCATAACGCCCTGTTCAATATGTGTTGATTTACAGGAAAGTTGCTGGAAAAGACCAGGAATACTCTTTCAATTAAACCTGCATTTATCGATTTCACCACTTGGAGGCAGTACACACAAACTGGAAGCCCATCACAGTCATAAGCATTTAAAGGTCTAGTGTGTAAGATTGAGGTGAAAGGGATCTTTTGGCAGAAATTAAATTTATAATAATCCTAATGATGTTTCTACTATGTGTTTCATCTAAAGTGTACGAATTATTGTTTTCTTTAGCTGAGAATGAGCTCTTTATATTTACATCGGGAGCGGGACCCCTCTACGGAGGCCGCCATGTTTTTTACAGTAGCCCAGACTGGACAAACTAAACACCTTTTGAGTTTTTATGACAACTGAAGTCTACCACAGGTTCTCTTTCATGTTTGGAAGGGGTGGGTGAGATGAAGGGTATTCAGCTGCAACATGCAACTTCACCACGTAATTCAACACAGTGAACCTTTAAATCGTTGAGGTGAAGTTATTAGCCAACGGTCGCTTATTTGCATGTACAGCCAACACAGAGCAGCATTTTTAGTTGGTGTTAAACTTGTGTTTTTGTCCACCTGATAAATGTAAATCTGATAACAATCCTCACTTTAGCTCTGTTCTCAGATATATCTGTCTCTTCTGCTGCTAAATGTCCAACTACAATTCAACAGATTATCGCCCTGGCCGATATTCAGCATCTTTACAATCACAAGAATTGTTGTTTCCGTTTTATTTATCAACTAATTGAATTAATACATTTTTTAAAAAGTACAGCTCTGTGGTGTTGAGCAATGTCCCAACCACAGCTCCTTATGATTGATTACACATCATGAGTAATAGCCTATCAACACTGAAGGCTACTGTGTACACAGAGGGACAAGAGAGGGATGTATTTGCAGCCTGGAGCAGCTCCAGCAAGTGAGAAGAGCGGTGAGTCGAAGGTAAGGCGGCAGATAAAAGCCAAAAGTTGCGATAAACATCACAGTCTTCTACGCCAAAGTTTCACCAACACCAAAATCTAATAGACGATTCTATTCATTGATTAAACACCGAGCACAAGAGAGAGCAGGAGAGTGACAATTGCTAACTTGTGAGATAAAGGAAGTATCGGATGAGAAAAGTGTAAACAACTTTGGGATTAGTGAGAGTGTCGCAAAAAGAAGGAGAGGTCTATGAGTGCTTCATAGAACCAGATGCAATGAAATAAATAGGAAAATGATTAGTTGAGACAAAGAGCAACAAATGCAGCCAGTAAATTATACTTAGTGTAGCGCGTCAACACCTGAATGACCACTCACTACTGTTACTTCAAAGAAATTAATTAGGCTGCTCTATTAGGCTGAAGAAAAATACAAAGCAAGTCAGAAAAAACGTTGACAAAATTAAAGCACATCTTTAGGCTGCATTGAAATAATGAATATATGCTGTTTCTGTATGAACTGCACCAAAAGCAATCAGTCCATTCCAGTCATGCCCTTAACACTAGTAGTTCATCGAGAAATCCCAACTGATGTAGTCCAATACAACAGTCCTGCGATAAACCTTCTCATTGAAGAATATAATCTTCAGTTTTTATTACCTCCGCCAAGGAGGATTACGCAAAAACTACTCAACTGATTTAGCAATGTGAGATTTCATCATTTTCCTTGACTTCTCAGAGAATAATTCATGGATCTTGATGGAAAAAAATTAGACATATTTAGGGGACTGATATTTATGAGTGTGTGCAATTTGGTGCAGATCCAAATAAAAATCTGGATCTAATGCATTTAAATGTGGTTCCATTAGGGGACTGTTGGGCCTTGGTGGAGATATTAACTCTACTGAGTGGCCTTCTGGGTAAATTGCTTTATAGAGTTGTTGATTTAACTGTATGATCATTTTGGAAAATGTTGTGTGTAGTGGTGTTGGGCTGCAATATGCAGAGAGATGTCTCGGATGTTTAGCTAATCTTTATTAACTTTATTAACTAACTAAGTTTAAAATGTTTACTACAAATGTTCATGGATTCCAAGTATCTGTTATCAGTTTCCTTGATAACTAATGATCAGATATCTGATTACTGTTTTTCTCAACTAATAGAATGCCCGGTGTAGTGCTGACAAGTGAAATTGTCCTGCCCTTGTGGATGGGATACTTCTTGTACAGTTATGGTTACTTTAACCAAGTTAATGCTGGTGCACACCTGAGTTCAGTGGCTAGAGCGCAAGAGATCTGTGCAAGCAACAAAACGTCTGAGTGTAAGCACACAGTTTGAGCACAAGCAGAGCAAATCTACGCCGTGAAAGCCTTACAAAAAATCAAAGTGGAGCGAATAAAATCTGTTCTCTGAAATACCACACACTTAAGTAACTAAAATTAAAGTTATTATTGAGTCTAACGTGCACAGATTTCAAACTGATAGTCTTGAGAGTAATGTGATACAGGAACAGGATTTCACTCCTCAGCTAAAGGCTATGAACCGCAGCTTAATATGGGTCAGTGTGAAACAAGTCTCCGTGGCCCCTGTGCTGAGGGCAACTCTCAAGTGTTATGTTAAAATGAGACGGGAGACTCTGTAGGTCCTGAGGTCCCCGGGGACAACTCCTCATAGGTCGGGAGGAGATTAAAGCACCAGCAGCTGCAGGAGTAACATCTGCTGACTGAATATTATTTACAGCAACAACACAGCATTATCTGTCTGGACCTGCACTGGAGTTTTTCTATCAGAAACTCTGTGTGGGGGGGAGAGAGTTTCAATTTTTTCTGGATTGTATCACAAGCCTCTCCACATCACCTGACTTAATGGGAGAAAAGTGAAACCACTGTCCTACTGAATTTAATTGTAGGCGTGCATTCAGCAGGGAGATATCAGCTCATTGTTTCCTAAATCAAGTTGGTGCACACTGCTCCTGTGTCCTTGGGTCAGCTGAGACGCAGTAGACGGTGAGAAGGGATGAGACAGAAGGATTGGAAGAAGGCTTTTCAATGTTTACTCAATCAAACGTGGCAATTTGGCAGTTTCGAGTCTATGTTGTTCTGAAAGACAAAAAAAAAAAAGTCGACTTCATACCCGTGGTCAGTAATTCCAGTGTTTCCACTCAGTTACCAGTGAGAGGATATACAAAAAACCACAATGTAATTTTCTGCTGCTAGAGGGGTCTCGCAATCAAAAACAATAACAGAAGACAGAGTTTGGTGATGTTGTGAAGTAGCCTGGGATCACTGGAGTTGTTGTTTTCACCACGATTGCAGGCAGCTTCTAGCCTCCTATGGTTTTTAGGTTGCATGCGTTTATTCTGAGAGCTCCCCGCTCCTCTCCAAGACAAACTGACCAGTAGAAACACTGAATAAAGCAGTTTCGTGTTATCGACTTAGCTTATCACCTGTCCCGAGGGGCCCAGAGCTGAGCTGCCGCTAATGTCTGTTCAGCTTGTTCCTCTGGTGACTTATGATCCAGACGTCTGATGACTAAAATCCCCTCCACAGGCCATTATCTTGGAAAATTACAGATTTCAAATTTTTATGCAGAAAACTTACATACTATTCCTTTAAAAAAAAATTTAAAAAATCCTCAACCAATTCAACCATCTCTTTGAATGTTAAATCTAATCACCCTTAACAAAATAATTTACTGTAGACTTTTGGGGGAAAATGAACAATGTAACTACAGAGTTTAATAGACAAACAGGAGAGAGGGTTTCTGCTGTAACTGAACCAATCTGAGCGTGAAGGCAACACACCAGAGACTGAGCTGAGCCACAGGATCCAGCTCACACATGCATTCATTAGGAGACAGCACATTTTAAACTGTTCAGTGTTGGAGAACAGCGCACTCTCCTGGACACAAGTTGATATTGCATTATCGAAAACAGCACTGGTGTTTTAGATATTGTTTTCAATGTGCTTAGAATTTGTGAAACAATGACTGTTTAAAGTGCTTTACATTTAAAGGTCATCAGTAAGAATTCTCTGGGATCTTACTTTTAAAATGAAACAACTTAGGAAAACAAGCCACAAACAACAACTACTTTAAACCATTTAACAGTCAATGAAAATGCTTAGTTTTTACACAACACCAATTTAACTAGGAAGATAAATACATCATATCTACTTCCATCAACATAACAGCTGATCTGCCTCTGTAAAGATGTTGTGATGAAGGTACAATGGTTTTATTTCTGTCTCACTCTGAGCAGATGTCTAATCACGTCATTGGAGCATCTATTTTGAACTATTTTATTTTGAGTCTGTTTGGTTGCCAGTGCATCGCTGGGTGTGACACAGTCCTCACTCATGTGCTACACTCGTTCCCTTTTTTATGCTGTTCGATTTTCTATAGTCAGCTGCTAATGACTGATGTATCCATTTGCTCTGACCTGATTTTCCGTGACAGTGCCATAGAGTAAAGGTAACCTTGACTGTAGGTCAGTTTTGCAGTAGCACAGGACAAGGTGTTGCGACGTCGGAAACAAATAAAACAGATGCAAAGAATAACACAAACTAAATTCCCTCAGCCACTGCCACTATTTTTTCCATATACTACAGTAATTGTAATGATTAACAAAAGCCAATAACACCAAAATTGAATGGGTTCCTCCCTGACTCAGACCACATCCTTCCAGCAAGTCTCGTGCTGATCTGTCTGGCAGTCTTTGAGTTATCTTGCTTAAAATCAAACAAACCAACAAACAAAGAGACAGGGGTGAAAACACAACCTCCCTGGCAGCGGTAAATATGTAGCGGCCAGAAGAAGCATATATATATATATATATATAGATGACAATATGATTTATTTTAATAGCAAGAAATCGCTGCAGTCTCAACCTCCCTGTGCTGTGTTTAGAATATGATTTCCACGACTGTGATGGTTTATATTATCAATACAATTTACAGGAAGGAGGAAATGTATAATGGCGTACGATACAGAACAGGACAATATGATAAAATAAATCCCCCGTGACACTTTGTGTTGTCACCCAGCAGATATGGGTCATTTACATATACAGTAGTTTTGCTGTTTGAAATGTTTGATGATTTCTCATACGAGGCCTTGATTTCAGACTAGAATATAGAAAAGCATTATTCACATTTATGGCCTGTAAAATGAACGTGTTTGAGCTGAGATGACAACTGCTGCTATAGCACATTGTGACAGATTTTATCAGCTAACTGATGAAGCTCATGATATATCCATGTGTTGGCTGAATACCCTGCACAGGAGGTGAAGTGGGTCGTCCACCAAACAGAAGGTCGGTGGTTCAATCCCCGGCTCCTCCAATATATACTGAAGTGTCCTTGGGCAAGACACTGAATCCTCCCATGTTGCAGCTGTGCCAACAGTTTGTGAAAGATGTCTGAGTGTCAGTGGGAGATTTTAAATGTTTCCTGATGACTCACTTTATGACAAACATTCAAAAGGGGATGACTACAAACATGACATTATATTTTCACTTGTGCCAATGAGGTTATGTTTTCATCTGTTTCTAGTTTCCTCGTGGTTTGCAGAGAAGAAAATCACCAAATGTGCCTTTGTGTTGAATCTGATGAGGGTTTATTTCGATGTCCATGAGAAGAATGAGCATTTAGGAGAGCAAACGAGTGAAACGTCATCCAGCTCAATCTACAACAGATCAGACAGAGAACATTTCCAACCTGATTGGAGATAGAAATGGGACCGCAATGATTCGCTCCCTATATTTAACAACCATTTAATCTCCCTCCCTCTCGCTCTCCCTTTCTCTCCCTCTCGCTCAGTCCCCCTCTCCATGCAACACTTTACAGTCTCCCCATCCACAGCTATGTCTTTAATGGGATGAGGGAAATCATGTTAAAGGATTTAAAACCTCTGCAATGAAACGCTGTAGCTCTGCCAAGCTCGCTCTCTGTCGCTCAGCTCCTCATTCTGTGTTTCTCCTCAAACACTCTCGTCGATCTGAATTACTTAGCACTGGCTCACAGTGTTCACTAACAGAGACTCCCCCACTGGGACGCGGTAGAGTAGTAAATGTCTCTGTGTGTGTGTGTGTGTGTGTGTGTGTTTTCAAAGTGTGTACAGTGTGGGCAACATGAAAAGTTTAACAGACCAGAGCTCTCTGCTTCAAAAATCATTTGTACCATTAAATATTGGGAGAGAAGACTCTGCTGCTGTCCCAATCTCTGGATTGAAAAAAAAACAAAAATACTATCTAGTTTGGACGAGCACGACTTGAGGCTGCAGTTGGAATCTGAATGGTGAGACAGAGGGTACTGCATGTGCAGCCATGCCCTAGTTTCTTCATTGTGTCCAAATTTTGCCAAAGACCTTTTCAAATCAGTCGAAATCCAATTTGAGTGGATTAAATACTGACATGACAGCACAGTGCAATGTTCTGGAAAGAGCGATTTGTTCTATTTAGCAGTTGTTTAAATATAACACAGATGGACACAAAGGCCACGTGGGTCATCATCCATCTACAGTATTTAGTGAAGTAGATTTGATTAAAATATTTGCTTTACTTTCCTTCAGTTAATTCTGTTTCCGTACTGAAGGGATTAAATGATGGCATGTTTGGGTCACACTCTTTTATACGGGCAACAAATATCGTTACTGATTCATCATTTTGTTTACAACAAGGGGTCAAGGTGATGTATTCAGATCGTTCATTCTGACCGACCAACAGTCCAAACCCTAAAGTAATAAAACATACATCATGGAACAAATAAAAGAAGCTTATCATCAGATTTCTGAAGCTGGTGTCAGGAGATGTTCATTTTGCTCAAGAAGTGACTCAAACATTGAATCAATTAAGAAAATAGATAAGTGGTCTGTCGATCAGTTAATAAATTGATCACCTACTTATTTCCAGTAATAAATCTCATTTTGTTCAGAAGTGATGCGACAAATAATCTCATATTATATGATTGGCAATAGTTCGATGCTTCAAGACTCCAAATCAGATGTATTGATTCATAACACGGAATAATGGTATGATATTTATCTTAATACAGATAAGTAGAAAAATCTTTCACAAATACAAAAGTATTATTCTTTTTTCTTCCATTCATTTACTTTTCCATTTGGTAAATGAAAGAAAGAAAGGCAGCGTCTGAATCAAGAAATGCCCTTGTCGTGTTCTCCAAGGATGCAGCAGACCTGTGAGTCAGTTGCGTTTCCTGTACAGCAGGAGGTGCTGGCTGACTGCACTCGGTTTTTCTCCATGTCCCTGTAATCCTGTAGTGGCTCTGTCAGTGGGAGATAGTCACGGTCTGTGGGTAAGACTATCAAGGAGGAGAGGGAAACCAGGATCGAAAGAGGAAGATGGGAGGATACACAGGGAGCGGCAAGGCAAATAGTGCTTTAGTCAGGTGTTAAGATGAGAGGTGGGGACGGGTGGGTAAAAGTGAACACCAGTGTGTGTGTGGGTGGGTGTGTGTGTGTCTACGCATTTTTGTTACGTCTTCGGGACCTCTACAGTATATGCACCGACCTTGTCAGGACCAGTTGTCCTCAGGGACAGGGTTTCCCTGCCATAGACGCAGCGCCAAAACCAAATGAAGAGAAGAAAGAGGAAATATCATATTTCTGACTATTTGGTTTTTAAAAAGGAGGTTGCCTTATGTTTCTCTTTATATTGCTAGGCTAATGAATGTCTTTGAGCGAATCCATCCATCTAACCAACCATTATCAATACTGCTTTGTCCTTTGAGGGTCACAGCCAATCCCAGCTGACTTTGAGGGGGAGGCAAGTAATACCCTGCACAAGTCGCCAGTGTATCACAGGGCCAACATATAGAGAGAAACAGAAAACAATTTCTCTCCTTTCTGCATGTGTTTAGACTGGGAGAACATGAAAACTCCACACAGAAAGACACCGTCCGAAACTGGGATTCAAACCAAAAACCTTCTTGCTGTGAGGCAGCACAAACAGTGCTCACATCACTGTGCGTCCTCTGAATCAAGTGTTTGGTCCAGTTTAACCTGTATAGAGAGATCGGCTCGCCCTTTAGAGCTTTGGGGTCAAACACAACCGGATACTCCTTTCTCAGGGACGCCCACAGGCTGGGTCGGTGCGAGTTAAACTCAGTCCTGTCTGCCTGTGGGTTCATCATTCAAGCATTTCCACTCATACGCAGAATGGCCTCCATTTCTGGCACCCCCACGACTTTGGCCCACAGAGCTTTGATGTCACCAAGCGCCCAAATTTTTCCCACCGTCTCCTCCTCAAATGCTTTTATCTACTTTCTAGCCCCCTCATGGAGGTCAGGCAGTCTGGAGATCAGCCCTTCAAGGTCAAGTGTTTGCTAAGGAATATACAGAAAGTCTAGAATCTGAAAAATATTAACCCAGGGACAATAATCACGCAGAGGAGTGAGAGTGGAATCGACTCACCACACTAACTCCAGTCAGTGAGTTGACACAGTCAGTCAGCAGACTAGTGGCCACTGGGACAGTGAGCTGTCTACAGTCAGTCTACGGAGGTTCAACCGAACGTTGGGTCTCTGCAGCCAAATGCAGTTAAGCTGTCAGATATCTATTGGAGGAGAAGAAAGTTGTAGAACAAATCCATTCACTGTTATACCTCTATACCGCTAAAAAGGTGATCGACTTCTCTCCCATTGACAGAATAGTGGAGTTTGACGTGTCATGTTCGCGGTCACGAATGCTCGAAAACCGAGGCGCTCTCTCACCTTGCCGTATCGCCAAATGGGCGAGTTAAACCAGGTGTCATGTTTCCATCACTGCCAATCAGAGCCGGGCCTGTGAGTTGAATGCTGATTGCATCCATTCCCATTAAAGGGGAAAGCCAGATGTTAGTGGGATTTTTTCAACCAGTGGAAAAGGGGCTTTAGTCATGTTTTACCAAGGTTGCATAATGTATGTCTAAATATTGTATTAATTAAATGGTCAAAAATGATGCTAAAAAAATTGTTTCCCACAAGACCCCGTCACGACCAACCTCTCTCCCACCTCTGAAAGCATATTCTCTCCAGAAAGCTGGAGAAAACCCTGCTCATGGGCACCAAGTCCTGGTCCTAATGAGGTGAAACAGTAAAGGTCCTGGTCTAAGTTCGTGGGCAGACACCATAATGTCCTTGCAAGGGTAGCTGCACCAAATAAGGTTTGTGTGTGTGTGTGTGTGTGTGTGTGTGTGTGTGTGTGTGTGTGTGTGTGTGTGTGTGTGTGTGTGTGTGTGTGTGTGTGTGTGTGTGTGTGTGTGTGTGTCTGGGGTGGGGGTCTGCCTGTGCTACAGCTGGTTGGATGATCTTTATGGTTATGCTTTGGTTGGGTTGGGCAGAGCCAGTTTTCATCTGACTGGCCTCCTCTCTTCTTTCTGTCCTTTTTCTCCGTCTTCCCTGACTGGCCCCAGACCAAACTTTGTTCTAGTGTTACACCCTCCCTCCCATGCACCCCCATGTCCATTTTCTCTCCCTCTATTTATCTCTCCCCCTCTCTCTGTCTCTGTTTTCTTCTTATCACTCTGTGAAATACTTCCTTATCCTATTCTCTCCCTGAGGCCTTTGTCTCTTGGAGTTGCAGGTGAAATTAGAGGGTATGATTTCCAACAATCAGCAGTATCTGGTCCACAGCACACACACAAACACACACACGCACACAAACTCGCCCTTCCTCCATTCACCCCTCTCCTCACACGATTCTCCACCATGGCCAGGGGCAGAGGAACACCAGCAGTCTCAGGGAGAACCCTCCCTTCGTTCTGCCTTCTACACGGGGTCACTTTCATCTTCTGATCGCACGGAAAGAACAAACCGACACGGAGGAAGAAGAGGCACTAATGAGGATGAAAAAGCAGATGAGCGAATTCCGGTCCTGTGTGTGCCATGTAATGTGATGAGAGAGTATTGCATATGTGGAAGGGTGGAGAAAGTTAGGGTCAATGGAAGAAAAGGAAGCGAGTGAAGGACAAAGAAGAAGTAATGCTAATGGTGGGGGGGGGGGGGGCGAACAAACCTTCTCATGCACAAACATGGACGCACGCGCACACACGTGCACGCTCGCACCACATCGCACATTGAACCAATCTGCCACGGATAAGAAGATTATGCCTTTGAGTTTCCTGGAATGTTCTCTGCTGTACCCCCTCAACCACCACCGCCCCTCCCCCACCCACACAAAACACTGTCTGTCCCTGTTTCCAGCTCTCCTTCTCCAGGCTGTGGTGTAGGACTCAGGGTCGGATGCCCCGATCTTCCACGGCTGCGGTTATATAAGCGTGGCCCCGTCCTCCCCCGTGTCCCCAAAGCTGCCCACTGAGCGCACCGGCCCCGACTCAGTCACTCTGGCGCCGTTTCCACCAGCCTGACGTTGCCCAGCCTGCAGGGAGAGTCTGTTTGCAGTCAGTTAGCCCCCGTACGACATCTTTGACACCATCTTATTTGCTTTATCAGCCTCACACAGCCAGCGTTTGCTAACTGTGAACAACGCAAATCCAGAAAATGCTTGTACCTTCTGGCTGCTTCTGATCTTTTTCTCTAATTTCGTGTAGCATGAAGAAGCTTTTTGTTATTCTATAAAGTGCTGCACTCCACGTGACAATCACCCTCTGACGCTGAGAAGAAGGGAAATAAACTGTAATTATATGTAGAACACTTTGCTCTGAGGGGGGAGGGCCTTTGTACAGACGTATGAAGGTGTTTTTCACCTCGAACCGAGTGTTTCCTTTTTCCCCTCCTAATGAAATCAATCCATCTTTCAGTCCGTCCTTGTTTCTACTCACTCGCAAGGTGCAGAACCCCCTCCCGCAACGCTCACAATGGTTTTTCTTCTGCTCTTCCTCGTCTATTTGTTCCCCGCGCCCATTAATCTCCATTAAAGCAGTGAGAGTATTAATAGTTTCTGGGGACAGAATAAAAAGAGGGAGCATTTGGGGCGTCGGAGGGGGCAGATTACAGCGGTCAGTAAATGGTTTAGCTGCAGTTTTCTGTGGGTGGATTTTGTTTTGTTGAGGGTCTCATGTACACAGGGTAACTTTATACAATTGTGGCTTGGGCTGCTTGCACATGTTGCTGAAAACACAAAGGAGGGGGCAAGAAAAGATTTGCTTTGCTCAAAGACACTGGCGCTCTACTGCAACACCTTGTGGCAGTGGCAAATATTGTATTAATTCCATAGAGGAAGAAGCCCCTAGAATTGACTAATGTTTTGCCTCTGTCATTATTGTTGTGTGACATTATCAGGACATTCATGTCAGAAGAGAAGCAGAAACAAGTCGCTTGTAAAAACTCAGAAAACATGCAAGTCGTGGACATCGTGTTAGGTTTATGCTCAGTGGGACATTTATTGTGTTGCTCAAAAGAACAGGATTGAAGTGCCCTCAAAATGTTACTTAAAAAATATCAGATTTTTTGGCTTCTCCTCTCATTACAAAAATCGATTCCACTACAATTAATATCTTCATTAAAACACTAAGACGGAAATCAAATGCCAAAATAAGAACCATAATTTGGCATATTAGGCATCTTGACTATCAAACAGAATTTTCTGTCAGTATCCGTGGTTTTGATTAGATAAGTTGAAAAATAATAATGATAATTCCAGCTAGGAATTTTTCAACAACCTAATCTGTCAATTCTTTGCAAGGCTGACGGTAAATGGTACATGTTCAGGTTTGCTAACTGGCTAAAAGATTTATTTTCTGGCTCTGACTTGATATTAATTAGTATTCCCTTTGACTACATTTCTTTTTTTTTTCCGGTTCGAAAAGGAACTCTTGGATGCGATATAATTGGCTGTGGCTCAGAACCTTTGAAGTAAAATTGCCTGGGTGAAGTCGACTATTGTAAACTGGATTAAGAGTCAAGGGGGTAATAAGTAATCAGTTTTCCATCCTCAATCAACTTTCACTCTCTTGCTCTCGTTAGACTTCCACTCTCCTTCTCTGGTTGCGTCAACCATCTTTACTCTGCTCTGCGTGTTCACTCCTGAGGTCAGCGCCGTTTTATGTATTCCTACTTGAGCAGCTCTATCAGGAGACCTTCACATGTGGTTCTCCCTACTAAATAAAGCACCCAACCAAAAAGAAGCATGGGCAAATTAGTGTATTGCTACGATTTGCGATCACACAAGGAGTCGCACGGTGACGCCAAGAATGAAATGAAAGAAGTGAATATAAAATGTTCATTAGCTCTCAATTGGTGGCATCCTTGAATGAAAGACTCACAGACATGCACACGCACACAGCGGATGACGCATAGACAGATGGAGAGAGACAGAAAGCTCGAGAGAAGAAAAGAGACTCGTAGTGGGGTGTGACAAATTACTCCTTAAGCCATGACGCACGAGATGGGCTGCAGTCCGAAAGCCAGAGAAGTAATTAGACGAGGAAGCCCTCTAAAACTGGAGCGCTCCCACACGATCCAATGAGAGCAGTGTACAAATAAGTGGGAAGAACAAAAAAACAAAACAATAAACGAAACGTACAACATTAGAGTACATAGGTATTTGTAATACAAATAAACAGTTTATTGTCACTGGACGTCCAGTCCTCAGGTTTATTAAGTCTACTGTACAAGTCTTGAGTGTGGTGCTTTTTACGGCTCCTCTTTCCAACCGTCTGTGACTTGAGATTCATCTCAATTTATAATACTTACCGCCAAAAGCTTATGAGGTCTACTTTAGAGGCAGATTCAGTGGGCTATTAAACCCCCATCTTACCAGGATGTAAATTTTTACTGCTCAATTTTAAAGCAAGAGCTACAATATATGCCGCTCCTCAAACAAAAGCTTCTGTTCCACAGATCCAGAAACAAACAGCTCTCTGTAAAAATGCCCAGAGTTTCAAGGTATCAGTTTGAACACTGTGGAGTTCTGGTGCTTTAGATTGCACGTGCCACAGCGGCTAAATGAAGACTAATAATCAGTGAGGAGAATTCTCTGAGGAGGGTTTAAGTCATTAGCCATTATCATACCAGTGGATGTGTATATTGATTTTTCTGAGTCAATATTTGCAACATTAGACCCATTCGAATAGAAAGGAGGGTTTTCGGAGGATCCAAAGCTAAAATGTTACACCAACTATTGAATAGAATGTCATGCACTTTGGTAAAGACATACAGAAATTAAATTTGTCCCACAATTAAATTTATGACCAAATACCTGGGAAACTAATAAAGTATCTGCCTCAACTCTACTCTCTGTCTAGTGGTGATTAGACTATGTTAATAACATTAAAATTAAGATAGTGTGAAATATCGTACCTGCTAACAGTTAGCATTGAGACCATGCTGGTGTCAGCCTCTACTCATGTTTAAGTTCACTCTCATAGTTTCCCTTATTTCTTTGAATTAGTTCCATTCCCCTCTATAAAAAAAACTTAGTGCATTGCATAAAAATTGCCCGACTTATTGTATATGTCAATAATGCTCACAGTAAAAAAGTAAAAGTAAAATGCTAAAACTAGAATAGTCCTTGGAAGAATCCGAGACCCAACAAATTGAATCAAGCTGCACAAAATGAACACACTCATAAACATCAGTTCCCTAAACATGCCTGATTATCAACACCATGAATAGTTCCCTGAGAAATCAAAGAACACTTTGGAAATTGCTGCAATGTAAAAAGAAAGTGATGAAAAAAATCTAAGGAGTTTCTCCCATATATACACCGCATCTTTCCACAGAGTTTCGTGGTAATGTGTCCTGTTGTTTTTACATAATCATACTTAAACACAAACATACAAACCAACCAACAAATAAATGGACAGAGGTGAAAACATAACCACCTTAGTGGAGGTAAAAATTAGAGTACAGAGGATTGATATTTCCATATTTCCATCGTATATATAAGAGTCAAAGAGAGACAATTACATCCACAGTCTCTTCTGATTAGCTGTCATAGCAATTTGAACTTTGTCTGTGTGTGTGTGTTTGTGTGTGTGTGGGCGCACAACAGCACATCTGGACTCTGGATTCACTCCCCACACATCCACTTGTGTTAATGTGGGAGAGGAGCATCTGTGGGGATATTTCTGTGTATCTAATGGCGAGAGTAAAAGGTATCACATTAATATTTTAATTGCAGTCAGTGTCTAGGCTGCTGTTGAGAGACGGGTTTAATGTGGTGACAGACGAGGGTTAGGGGGTAAACAAGGACTTGGCTGCGCTCCACGGTTACTGAGAGGACAGAGTTGGTGGATTAAACTGCAGTTTGGGCTGAAAGGCACCTGGCCTGTGGCGGCATGGATGCAAATCCAAGGGCTTGGACGCTGTGTACTCGTTTGCCATGATGTCCAATATCCAGTGTCACATTTCAAACCAGCAATCACATTACATAAACTGTGTTCAATTCAGTATCATTGGAGGGAAAATGCAGCTGTAGCCACAGAATCCTGCTCAGTGTGTTTCCCATCAGTCGGCCGCGCGGGACAGGTGCTAATGAAGCTGCTTTTTAAACAATTTGAACATCCTGGCGGGTCAGTGACTCGCTCTGTTGCCTCACAGCATGAAGGTGCCGCTTCCTCATGGGTGAGAATGGGACTGTGATCGTGTTAATCTGTGTAAGCCTTGTGATGAACTGCCAGCCTGCCTAATGCATGCTGGGATAAGCTCTCACCCTCGGTGAGGTGGAAGGTAGAATGTCATGATCCCATTTTTTTAATCTAATCTTCTTGAATTACACGAGAAGCGGCACGTGAAGTAAAAAACACTAACAATTCTCTAGTTTAATAGAGAAAAGAGCAAATGCCTCCTTAAATTCTGATACCAAAGCTGCACCAAATTGCACACTCAAAATATAGAAATCAGTTCCTTAATTGTACTTGACATTTGTCATCAGGACCCATGATATTTACCTAGGAAATCTGTGAAAATGCCAAAATATCCTTGATCGGCCCCCTGATCTAGACATGCACCAACAGGTTTACTGGTTATCCATCTTCTAGCTTCTGCGTAATCCTGCTTAGAAACAAACTAACATCCTCAGAGGAGGCAATCAAACGTATTCTAGTTTCTCTTCAATGGCACAAGTTTGGTCTCTGCAGACCCAGGACTGATTCATCCATAATGCATTCCCTCAGTTCCACTTAAACAACATAACAGGGATTGGCACAGGTTCCCTACAAAACACACACACACAGAGACACACACGGGGAAACTCAAATTGGACCCCAGCCTATTCCTCAATACAACCAAAGCTGGATTTAAAGTTGGCAAACGTGTGATAAACAGTCTGCTCTGACCACTAAATTAAAGGTAACCCACTCCCATGTAGCAAATCTCTGAGCTCACAGCGGAGCAAGGATGACGAGCGCCGACAGATATTTTTTAACCAAATCAAACCCGGCACACATTTCCTGATGAAAAACATGTCTGACTCATTTCAACCTGTGTGCACTTAAGATCCACAAGAAACAATTAGTAATAAAAACAATCATAAATATGAGTATGAGCATGAATATATAAATATAAATGTTCTCCCTGAGAATGGCCACTTAAAAGGAAATTCTCATAGAAGAGAACAGTTTGCTTTTCGGATATGTTGTGGCACTTTACATGACATTTACTTGACATTTACTCTTGCATGTCATTTATAGGGATACTTTACAGAAAAATAAAAAATGAACTCATCATCTACTCACCACTAAGCTGATGGAGGGGTGGGGGAAGTGTTTGAGTCCACACAACACTTTTGGAGTCTCAGGGGTAAACAGTGTTGCAGCCAAATCCAATACAATTGAAGTAACTGGTATAAATTTTTCAAACATAATAAAACAACAGAAATAAGACATAACATGCCTCCATACTGTTTGGTGTCATTCATATTCGACTCGAAACGGTGTCACTCACATCATGTTTTAAGCCTTAAAGTTTGCAACCGGAAGTGCCGATGCAAGCGGATGTAGTGATGCTAACACGCACCCCGCGCATGCCCTTGGGCGAGAGCTTGTGTGGAGTGTGTGCGTGCAAACATGAATTAGATTTTCAGTTTTCCAAAGCACGACATCAAAATCAATGAAACTCAACCTGGATGACAGTAGCAGAGATGTGTCTTAGGTGCAGCAGCTGAACTCAACGGAAAAATATGCAGTTATCGGCTTCACATTTGACATGTGTATTCTTAATGGTCCTGAAAAGTGCAGTGTTAAATTAAGTGCGATTTGGAAACACAACACGTTCAATTAACAAAATTTTATAAACAGGCGACCAGCGCTCAGTCAGTGGGGACTTGAGCGGCTGAAAAAAATTACTGTAAAATACTTCATTGCAGATAAACCAGGTAGGATGAACCAAAAGTTTTCCAATTTCACTCTGCACCATAAACTGTTCATAAAAAAGCTCTGTAAACAACATCCAGCACACAAACAATAAAAAGTGACAGTATATTGTTTGAGGAGGACTCACTTATGACAGTAGACTCCGGAGCATGTTACAGTTTGTGTTTCGAATCCATTGCCCATGTGGACTCCGGCGATACACACTGTCATGGAGTCTGAAACGCGAATGACTGTGTCTTCCTGTTTACAGCTGCCCCGAGCAGGGCTGTGTCATGACCGCCCTTTTTTTTTTTTTACATCATAAAAACAAACATGACAGCCTGTGGCGTTGCCTCTGACTGGGCCATATGTAGGGCATGACTTGTGGTGAGTTGATAATAACAAAGATCTGCACGGTCTGCTCACAATAGCACGAGCAGGCCCTATAGCAAGAGACTTGACTGCAGTATCCATTAATCCACAGCGGTTTCCCACTGGTTCAAAGGCTGTCTTGCAGCGGAGCTGTGCAACTTCAAAGAGTACTCTCTTGTGAAGGGTAGCAGTGAAATGAGGAAGTCTCGGCTCAGCTATCTACCAGGCTGCAGAGGAGTCTCTGGGATTCACCAGGAAGTGTAATGAAGGTTGGGTTTTTAATTGAAATGACCTCTGCGTTGGCGACGTGCAGAAGGTGAAGAGAAACAGATGCTTCTGATTCTAGCCCTCTAATGATATCATCAGTCCTGTGAGGGCACGGCTGCCTGCTGCGGCTGAAAGCGGCACTAATAGAGCAGTGAGAGGGAAACAAAGAGGTGACATTTGGGCCGCACAGCTAAACAATGAGCTGAATATCGATGCAAAACTGTAAAGCAGAGACATGCTGAGTTTCAGGGGACAATTTGTTTTTTTGCATGGTCATTTGATTTATTGTTACCATAAAAATACAGATTTCAGCTGTTGTCTCAGAATGTCATTTGGTTTTAGTAACCGTGTGGTTGAGGCCCCAAACTTTCCTCCACCTGTATAATTAAAGCCACAGTTATTTATTCTGAAACTTTAGAGAAAGTATAAACAAATTAATCGACATGAGCAAGATGAAGTCGAAAGTCGAGGTTCAAAATGGTGGTTTTGATACATTTTCAGTTAATTACGCAGCCCTACATAATAGTGTAACAATAGAAGGGCTGCAACTAATGAATATTTTGATAATCGATTAATCTGTCGATTACTTTTTCGATTAATCGATAAAAAGACAAAAGCAAAATTTGACCCTTTCCAGTAGTTTATTGGAAAAGTAACTTTATCTTCTTGTACAATGTTGTTTTTATATGTATCACAGACAACTGCACCTTAATTATGATGATAATTCCAGATTCAGATAACTACAATTAATTAGTCTAGACTAGTCATATTCCAAGTTCAAGATATCTTTAATTCGCATCATTTTAAGATACCTAAAATTAAGTTTGAACTCGTCTTGAATTGTACTAACTTGAATTGTGACTACTCAGGGTTAAATTAGAGAAACTAGAATTAAAGATCATCATATAATATTAAAGTATCAAGCCACTTACAGCATCATATATAAAATATCTATTTAGACACCTGAGAACTGTGATGCTGTGAGGCGAATTTAATAAACCGTTCATGCCATTCATTCTGCAGATCATTGTCTTGTCGTTTAAAAGGTCAGGCACATTTGTTTTCCTCTTAGTTTTATCTCTTCCTTTCATTGCCTTGACCTTATAGATCTCCACATCGGTAAAGGTCGTGTGTGTTTCGTGGAGGTTCTTGAGTCTTGACTTACATCATCCATCCCATTCCTGCATGTGCAGAGATGGATTTAGGATTTTTCTAAGGCAGGGGCCTTAAATGGGCCACGATTTACACAAAAGGGACTAATTATCCAGTCCAACTCCATGCAGTCAGTAAGGTGAACAAACAAGCAAAGCCAAACATCATTGAATATATATTTTTTAAATGTTCCTTGTTAAAGCATATGTACTTCAAGACTACTGACAGGAAAGGGGGCACCTCAGGGGCCAAACACAGCTGCGGCCAGTGCCCCCCCCTGGATCTGCCCCTGGGCATGTGCCATCCCACTGTGAACCCAATTGGCCCTATATCAAACACCCGGCAAAAAGTGGCGCCAAGCACTAGCCAGGTGCCTGCACTGGTTTTAGACCGATGCAGTTGTCACCCATGTTGTTTAAATAGCAAATACACTTGCACCCATCTGAGTGCCCATCGGCATGCTGGTCTTAAAATGAGGTGTGGTCAGGTGCCTCGTTGGTGCCTTGCTACAAGGCAGCGGAAAGCGATTGAACTCTTGAACGGCAAAAACCTGAGCTGAAGTCCCCGGCACAGTATTTAGTTATTATTTTAAGAGCGTGTTATCAAGATAGTAATATGATATTAATATAGGTGGATGGACACGCATACACTCTGTTACAAAAACTGATGATCTGCTCACCTGCAAATTGTTTCCTCTGCAGAGAAGCACTCTCTCTTTCTACCTTGAAAATCCACTGTTATAATATCAATCTGCAAATGTGCAGGCGTACCTGGCTTGGAGGATGGCACTCTGATTGGCTTATTTTATGTTACTAAAACACACCTATGATTGCATAAGAGACTCTTTTGACAACTTTTTTTTCCTGCCAGTAAACGAGCATAAGTGGATTTGGACAAACTAAACACACTTGCACCCTGTGCTTCAATCATTAAAATAGAGCCCATTGTCTCCAACTGTAATCTGACTAAAAATATCCACTGTGCCGAACCACTAAAGCTTTAATATAAAGCTCTCAAATATACATTTAATTAAATAAATTAAATAAATTAAAGCATACTTTAGGATTAATTATATGGGTATGGAAGTCTTTAAGTGGATTTGTTGAATGGCTGCTGCCTGATAAATGTGACAGATGAGAATAACAGCTGGACGTGGACTCTTTAGTGACCATGAAAAGAAAGGCTTGGCAGCAGTATCAATGCCACAGAGGAGATGTGTGTCCTGGACGGAGATCAGAGGTAGAAACAAAAACCTATAGCAAGATGAAACTGTAACAGACTGTGGAGCGAGAAAAACAATGTGTCAGAATACTGCAGGTTGGTTCGACTGTAGCTGAACTGAAGTACCTCTTGACAAAGATCACACAGAGATGTAAAAACAAACTTCACTCACATTTACACCTGTCTTTCAATGCTTTTTGTTGATGGTTAAAATAATTTCACGCTTAAAACATTCACACAGCAAAGTGGAATAAAAGGTTTGACATATTCAAGTAGAGTGAACAGCAAAGCACAGATGACATCTGGCAGTCGACAGCCATAGCTGCTCTTTGGAGCTGTATTTGAGACCACCTCACTAAGACCCTGTTCAGAGTTCGTATTAACATCCGTCCTGAGTGATCCGCTCAGCGTTCAGGTCTGCACGCCCCTGAACGCGTCTTGAGATTTAATCACTCACATTCAGAGGTGGTGTGGGATGCATGTGGCCTCATTCTTTTCACAGTGTGGACGCAAATCCGTCCTGGGCCACATATGAAGGACATCCTACTGAGCTGACCTCCTCTGACTGGTGTAGTTTAAAGATATTTGTATGCTTCTTAGTGTGTCCATATATTGATTTGTTTGTGGCCACTGCCATCAACACTGATCACCACATAATGACTGATATTCTTACTTAAATGGCAGAAATCTTTCTTCATAGCTGCACATTCATTCATTTAGTTCCTCCTAACACAGCTCATTTCTTTAGACGGGGGAGGTGACATCCGGGCATAAATGGACACATTTGGGATTCATTTTACCGTCAGATGTAAACACACATACTAAAGAGCTGTTAACAAAAAAGAAATTCAAAAACTGATTAAACCTGACAGCAGTTTTGCCAGATGTACAATAATTATCGTATTTGTACGATAATTTTGCCCTCTGTACGATGTACAATCAATAATGCATGATGTACCATAATTTGATCATTTTGTGACACTTAGTATTATCAGTTGTACTCTGGATAGTAAAATATGGATCACGTCTGTGTCTACACATCTCTTCTCACGTGACGTCTCTTCAGCCAATCATGTTTGTGATATGACCGTGACTCGCATCTCGCAAGCTTAACACAAGTCCTTCCTGACTCATGTTTCAAAATAAGAGCCTTGTGCCTTGAAAATGATTGTTTCTGTACACTGAATCGACTCGGAATCTCGACACAGCTTCGAAATGTCGGTATTGAGCTTCCCATCCCTACTCTGGTTGCGTACGATAATTTCCCTCAAAATGGGATAATTTTAAGTTTCTGGTAGGACACTCCAACAATCCCATCTGGCAACACTATATCCGTGCACACTGCTCTATGGGGCTGTATTTGAAATATTACAGTGTGGACAAAAGAGGTAGACCACCTGCCTGAAACACCAGCAATTATTTCCTTAAAGTCAAACCTCCAGGCTAAGAGGTATTTTGTACAAACATTTGTTTCTTCAAATCTGTTTAGTATTATTTGTATTCTGAGGTAAACAGCTTCAAGAGAAAAACATGTTTTAAATTGCTGATCTTACTTGTTATGAGGGGGAGTTTGCTGTGCTCCTCAGTCGGCCTGTTTGTTGTTTCACTAAGCCTCAGAATCTTGTCATAGACTTGGCATGTACGCAGGGAAGCTTTTGCTTAAAAAACATTAATACTAGGCTAATGAGTACAAAGGCGTTCCCAATGGAGAACATGTCTGTCCACACATGAAAGAGGACTTACCCATGAAAAAGGTACGTTCACTGAGAAACATTCGGGGATAACCTGGTGCTAGATTGACAAAAATAAAACAAATGGTAAAACCCTACTGAAACTGTGAGTGGTTTTGATGCCAGAAGTTACTTCTGAGCCTTCAAGAGGTGTTTTGAACCTTATTCAGCAGAACATCTGTAATTACCATATACATCTGTTTCTTTGATAGGAATTTTGCTCTAAAGTGCAATATTTGGTGCTGATCCCTCAAAGGTCAAGGTCACCGAAAAAAAACATTTTTACAAGATATATACGCAAATAATAGAGAGAAATATTGATCAGAAAATGATTTTTCCATCACATGATGTCATATGATAAATGACATGAATAGGTGCATGCATATTTTAAAAATACAATAATCAAATTATCTCTTCACTTAAAGCTTAGGCCTATGGAACATTATATGGTAGGAATTACATCATCCTGTCACTATGAAGTCAGAAAAAAAAAATCACATTGTGTAATCATGCATTAACTTTTGCAGCTAATAAGATTAGAGACACAATTTAGATGAACCAATCATTCATCATCATATTGTATAAATTACATCATGGCCACATCATTTTCAAATGGCATTGTTTCAATATAAACCAGAACAGCACTCAAGGCCCAGCAGTCCTGTTAAATTCAATCAAGCTGCACCACATTGCACACGCTCATGCCAGATTTCTGGACATATTTGCAAAATAAATAAAACAAATGGTAAAAATGTACAGAAACTGCTCAGTGTTGAGAGCAGGTGGAGTGGTTTAGGTGCTAGAAGATATTTCTGAGCTGAGGTGTTATGATCCTAATTCAGCAGAACATCTGTGATGGGAGGAACCCATCTGATAACCCCAAGGACACATACAAGCTTTCACCCACCGCTTCTCTCCCCCATCATCCAACCCTGCAATTCTGCATCCGACTCTCCTCCCTGAAGTGAAATCATGTCAGTTATATCACTGGGTGTAAATAACTACTGGCAACATCCACTTACAGAATGACATGGGGTTTTTTTTATACGCTCACTTATTTTGAAGTTGGTAGGCGTCATCAAATTCTGAATTTTTTCCGAAAGTGTCACGGTGACAAAAAACGAGTTACTCTGAATGAATAATTCTTATAATCTGCAATAAGCTGTCGAGCGGTGAGATGCTGAAAAGACAGTTGGGACACATGTGAGACCTCCGGAAACACAAGATCAATATTTATACTGAATACATAGCCAATCTCAAAACTCACTTATGTGACCTGATTTTGTAGCACAAAACTCTCTTGTTCCTGCATTCCAGCTGAGCTCTGATTCTCTGTGGATCCTCTTCATATATGCATGAATACACCACAGTAAATAATGAAACCTGCAGTATTAACATACGCACACACGTAAACACACTTTGATTTTCTACGTTTCTCTGCACTGTTTGTGTTTACTGCGAGTATTCTAAGAGGGATGATGAGATTCGGCTCTAGCGAGATTAGTTCATAAATCAGGAGTCATTATTTGCCAACCAAACATTTCATCTCCATTTCTAATCCACGGAATGAAAGGTCATCCTAATCTGACATATAGGCCTATTTCTGTTTTTATTCAGCTTCCTAAATTGAAGGGGGATGAAGATTGTGGAGCGGTGCAAAAGAGATTGAGGATTGAACAGCAGAGATCCCGGCTCGCATTAAATCAGACTAAAATATTACTGCTGCGTCTGACTTGACAGTTAAACGTCTCCTCCACCTGCAGCCGGTGACATGAAACAAAACATTTGAAAGCATTTGGAAGGTTAGCTGCAGCTTTTTATGCGAGATGCCAAGAGGAGTGAAATTAATATCATAATTCAACATCAAATGCCAAGTGACAGACAGTTACATTTAGAGGATAAAAGAATGCTATAACTTATTTCATGCTGACCATGGTGTTTAGGCAAACTCATATTTTCCACATCCGCCGCTGGTGCTTTTAAAATTATTCAAATTTATGTTTTACTAGAATTTCACATTCACAAGTTGGTTTATAGTCATTCATACAACACAAGATGTGAAAATAACTTTTGCAAAACAAGGTGAGTGTAAAAGTTTAAGGAAGCCGGTGAATAAATAAAAGTGAACACAGTTCAGATCACACGGGAGAGAGTGAGAATGTTAGGGTGGTGGTAGCTGAAGCAGCTCGGGTGACAGTGGGTTTTAAGAGTACAGACACAGAGGCCTTCTAGAATCTGCACTCATCAAGTTTCATCTGAACGTACTGATCGAGAGGAAGGTCTAATCCTCTGGATTTACCTGTTGAGACATTACCTGAGGCAATGATCAAGATAAAGGCAGAGAGACAAGACAATATCCTGCATACAAATAGAAACTGGAAGAGTTGGGTTACATTTTTTTGGTTTGTAGAAAAAATCTGAGAAAAGTTAAACCTTTAATATAATTTTAAATATATCTTATTAGAATGCAAGGAATCTCTCTATGTCTGTATCTCGAAACCGCTCATTGAGTCTACTTCAAACTTGGCAGGTATGTTGATGGGCAAAGCACTGGTGAATTTGGACCAGCAAAATGTTCAACATGGCAACTTTAAATGATTTCATCGATCACAGCAAAGGAGATCGATTCCCCAGTTCAGGTTTTTTGCATACACATTCAAGCTTAACCAAACATTGAACTTTGAAATAAAAGGGCGCTCTGAGAGCACATACCTCCGCCAAGGCTAATGCCCGATCTTGCCATGTAAAAGCTGTGATTCCCATTTATATCCAGACTGTGGCGGTCTTCCATATTTTAATTTGTCCTGCCATAGTTTCATAATGAACCAAAAAAACGGACACTTCTCATAATAACGTAAGAGATCTCAAACTTGTGGTTTTGCTCCGCTATTGAATAGTTGTGTGCAGCGCTGTAACACTTCATAAAATGTCATAGGAACTTGTTCAGTCGTTTTTGCATAATCCTGCCAACAAATGCTGATGAAAAAAAGCCTCCTTTATTGGAGGTTGAACAGCTCTATGTGCAGCAGCGGGGTAAGTGCTGAATTCAGGTCTTTGCTCTCACACACACACACACACACACACACACACACACACACACACACACACACACACACACACACACACACACACACACACACACACACACACACACACACACACACACACACACACACACACACACACACACACACACACACACACACACACACACACTTTTGATGAAGCCTCACTCACTGACAGAAACATTGGAGAAGCAGAAAGCGTATACGAGCATATTGCTTATTTAACAAATTAGGCGAACTTCCATCATTTGAAACACTTGCTATGAAAAACATAGCCGTGACAGCAACGATAACATTATTCATGTCAAAATAAAAGCACCGGCACAGATAAAACGTGCATCCCCGTCACTGATATGCAGCAACAGCACGTAATTTACTCTGTAGATAACTTGAAAAACATCAATGATGTGGTGAAGCACGGGTTCCATGAAGGATGGATTCTCGACAGACACAGATCAAAGCCTGGGAAATAATTCATTTACAAGCAGATAAAAGAAAAGTAAACAGTAAACTGCCACAACCTTTCACTCCAGAGACATCGTGGGTGTAGTTATATATAGAACAATGAAACAAAACATTTGTATTTCAAAGAAAACCAAAAAGAACAACAGTAATTGTTGCATCTATATAAGGCAAAGCATTGCATTGTGGGATTGTGAGCAGAAAGTAGTGTGTGCATGCGTGATTTTATTTTTCTCATTCCGTTGTGTAATCTTTGTCTGTACTACATAGTGGATAAAAACACCCACTCATCTAACAGTGAGTGAAGCGCACTATGTAAACAGTGGGAAGAGATTCCAGGCACTGCCCTCGAAAATCGGGAAAACAAACAAAACTGGGAATCAAAAAATCACTATTGTTATAAATGTTCTTGTTTACGTGATGCACAGAGTATAGATTCGGTTATAGAGAATAGGCACAAGGTGTTACAGAATGAATCCCCACCAACGTGTTTTATAAATCTCAAATGATCATTTTAACTCCACATATTGTAACTAACATGCAAAACATAAAACGTCAAAAGAATCTTCAGTGACACCACTAGACAGTCAAATGAGTTTGACGATTCTTTAGTGAAATACATTAATGCTGGTCTTAATATCACTTACTAAATTAAAAATAAAATCTACATTTATGGGCTGAACATGGCTCATGACGCCATAGAGGCTCATGACTCATATAGAGTTGACCTTTTGGGACTTCTGTAAGTTATGGTAAATATTTGGAGAAGTGAACACCCTCGGCGGCCTGCAGAGCACACAGACGCACACGGCTGAGCTCTGATGTCATAGTGGACGATCCCTGCCACAAGTTCTGGAGCTGAATTATTCAGGAAGCGGTAGAGGAGCACTGATGTGTCTCTGTCATCAAACTCTTGAGTTTTAAATCTCAGGTGAGATTTGGGAAGTGGCTCACAGCAGAAAGTTGGTTTAAACAGAATAGCACGTTGCTGACAGGCTCTTATATATTCAATCTCTTCGAACATTTTCATGAAAATCTGGCATCTGTCAATTTTAAATAAGTTTTCTGGCTCTGTGGCTCGCATCCGGAGAACAGTTCATCTTATCAGCTACACACTTCTTGTATTGTTAAGAGCCCACAGTGTTGAATTTAGTGCGATTTGGAAACTTGATATGTTCAATATTAATAAACTTTGAATAAACCGGCGACCAGGGCTTTGTAGAAGTGGTGCTTGGGACTCAAGTGACGTTGTTGATCACACGCATTCATGACAACATGCATGGTCGACACTGGCAACTGATCGTCTTCACTTGACCTGACTCAGTTAATGCAGGCCACTTGTTCAGTTTCAGAGAGAAAGCTGCAACCAGCATTACCACAGGCCAAGAAAACAGCCAATTCCAAACAGGCAGGTTGAGAACAGAGACCGCACGACTCTGTTTAAAAACCAGGAAGAAATCGTGGTACAAGTCTAGTTACAGGCAGGTTATATCAGCAAATACATGTTCAACACAGTTATCTTTTTGCAGACTCAGGCTCTTTTTGTGTATGTTTGTGCATATGCATTTTTATATAGGGCTCGGAAATATGACTTCAAATCAATATCACTATGATCTCAAACTTTTTGTTGCCTTATGTTACATGTTTAACATTGCTCTCATAGTACTTTGACAAGGTCTGTGTTGGAAACATGTTGAACTATTAAACCTGGGATATTTTTTCTAATGAAGTGCATATTTTTATTTCTACTTTAGTGATGACTGAATGTAGCATTTTGTTCCCTTGTAATATGAAGTTAACATTGTAATATTAAGCACACTTCATTTTTCTTCTAGGATTTCTTTTAGCAGTGGGGGCCGGCAGCCCTTACGACCACAGGGTGATGTGTGTAAATTGAATAATTAGTATCAATAAAATGGGTAAAATACTGGTAATAGATTCACGTTTCTGATTCACCAGTCAACACAACAATACATTGAATATCTACTGCATTAAGTTGGAAAACTCAGCATAACTCAATGCAACGCTTAAAAGCGAAAGCATTTCAGCCGTGCATTGTTGTAGAAAAGCCAGACTCCCAGCAAGAGGGAATCAGGAGATAGTGTACACAGGAAACAGCAGAATCTGCATCTGTCTCAGCCACCAGCTAATTCTCACGATTAAAACCTAATTACCAGGGACTGATCTGAACGGGGCTAAATAAAGAATGGAGCTCGGAATGATATGTGCTACTCAAAGCTAATGAGCAACTCACCCACGGGTCATGGACATTGGAAATATTACTTCTGTGTGCAAGGAGCTGGCTTCAGATTGCACATGGTCGCATAATGGAGGAGGGGAGGGGGGGGGGGGGTGGATTAACGAAGAATACCTCCTGTCATCTGTGGACAGCGTGATGAGCTGAGCGGGGGATTGAAGGAGAGAGAGAGAGAGAGAGAGAGAGAGAGAGAGTGATAAAAAGATGAGGGAGAAAGAGACAGAACTAGGCCAATTGTTGTGATGTGCTTAACTCTTCCTGGCTTTGTGTGTTTGTGTACACATGCCCGTAAGTCTGTGACTATTCAGCATAGCCACTCTGCATCATTGCAGTCTGGGCTGACATGCTGCAAGACATCTAATCACACTGCTACATCACTGCTTGTAGTGAGGGAGGATGACAAAGGTGAAGAGACATTCTGGCTAATTGGTATTGTATTTATTTGGGCTGTAAACAACAGCCATTTGCATTACAAGTTAGTCTGTTACTCTTTCTGACAACAATATATAACAATAACAATGATCCTCATTTTCCCAAAGGCCCGAAGTACCTTTGTGGGAAAACCGAAATATCTTGTTTTGTCCAAATAACGAGCCAATAATGATATTCGATCATTTATCGTATAAATCTGTCAAAAGCTGAACATATTTGTATCTGTAGGGCTTGGACCAGCAAGAAATTGAGACTTTGAATTATTGATATATTATGAATGAGTATTTAACTGGTTATGGAACTGTCTCATTTAAATATTTATGCCTCTTTATGACCTACAAAAGCAAATAAGACGATCAGGGAGAAAATTGTGTTTTTCTATTAACTATTCTAAATGTCTGTGGTTGTGTCGGACCACCAGTCGTCAGGCGAAATGTTTCACAGCAGGGTTAGGGTTATTGTAACGGGACTAAAACAAGATAATAATGTTGTCATATTACAGTTATCAATCATGAAGCAAGAAAAAGATATATTAACTCATCGCTGTGCATCCTGCAAACAACCGGGTGTCTTTTCTTCACTCCTTCCAAAACAAATGTACATGCTTTTATATCTAAGACAGGAGACGGTGGAAACAGTACCACTTTTGTCCACAGAGCTGCCAAAATCAACAAAAATGAGAGGTTCCTTGTAGGGGTTTTATATAAAGTAAAAGTCCTGGATTTGAAAGTATACATGAGCAAAAGGTGCATTTTATATAACACAATTAGATTATTGTTGCATAAGTAGCACTTTACTGCTAGAACTTATTTTATACAGTTTGGAAGTTTAATCTTTGGCTTCACAACCTGTGGGTCAGGGTCCATCCAAAGGGTCACAAATAAAGATTGTAACATAATTAATTAAACTGATTTCTCTTAATTTTGCTTTGTGAAATATTAGATCAGTTTATTTTCTAATAACTCAAATAATTACAAAAAGATCTTTTGAAATTGAAATGGAAAATTACTTATTGACGTCTAAAACAAAGGTGATATTAAAAAACAGAATTTATGTAGGTGGTCAAAAGTCAAAGTTGCCACTAGTTTAATTGCAAAGATGTATTCTATTTTTTATTTAAAAAAAATTTGAATGTACAATATATTTCTACATTACTATTTTTGTAATGCAATATCTTATTCTGAAAAAAATAACTTCATAAACCTAATGGAGAGAAAAGGTATAATATATAGAAGTTAATATATAGACGTTAGCAGCATGAACTGCACAAAGTACAAGTACCTAAAATTACATCATACCTGAGTAAATGTACTTATAGTTACTTCCCACCACTGACAGAAATAGAGACGTATAATCCTTAAAGCAAAAGCCCTCAAATTTCAACCTCTAACCTAAAGTCATAAACTCATCTCATCTCGGAAAGATTACCCAGCGACTTTCTTAGGTAACACAGAATGCAATCCAACCTGAGAACCATTATCCTGGGGACCCAAGAAAAAACATTTTAACCTAAAGCACTTTACCAGATGTGCTGTTAATGCCCTCGGCTCACATGTAAATTGATGCGCACGCAGGGATTGTGTGCTATGGATTGTTTTCAGCAAAACATCTGCATTTAATCCCCTTTTGTGCCGTGTTCAGATGATGAGAATTCATATACGGTTACGTGACAGTATAGGCTTCTTTGCTATTTTTAATTCTCTTACTTTGATTTTCATGCAGCGTTACTATTTCCCTCCACTTTACCAAAGATATGTCAATAATGACACTGGCACCGAGGTAGCTCGCACACTAAATCCTGGATATGATTAGATGTGAGTGAAAGAGCCTTGTTGAGAAGTGAAGCTATGGGTGTGCTTAATCTCTATATTAAGGAAAAAATTGAATTTATATGGTAATATATTGGACATAACTGGGATCCCTGACATAGTGGGTGTCTAGTTGCTAGTTGTGCTGTTAATACAGGTGAGAGCTCTTATAAAGAAATCAAATTGTTCTCGTCTGAATGAGTCCACTTTTTTTTGGGCAGGAAATTTCATTATAATGATGGAAAATATTTCTTGACCTTGAGACACTGTAATGTCCCATGAATCCCCACTAATCTCTCTTTTGGTAGAACTTGGCACGTGCTTGTGATTGGACAAAGCAAAACGTAGAACAACCTTTGGCACGCGTGTGTAATGTTCCTGTTCGTCAGGAGGCCGATTCGTTACGAGCATGATGACGATTGCGGCGGAGGGACGAACCACTAGAAGAAAAAAAATGAATCTCTTTTCTGTTTTCTCGTCAATACAAAGTGCATTATCTCATCTGTGTTTCCCTTCTCCTCCGCCTCCGCCGCATGCCCCCCCCCCCTCCCCTCCTGTCCCTCCACGGAGACCAAACATCCGGCTGTCACCTGTCAATCAAGCCCTGACAGACAGTGACCTTGCTCGGCATTGTTAGAAACGATTTGAATCGACCTTGCATTTTCAAGTTGCTTCCGCTGCTGGTTTTCCCTGGAAATTGGCCTGTAAAAGAGGTGCCACGCCAAATAAAATTAGATTGATTGGCTCTCAGATAAGTTGATTCATTAGCTTTGAGTCGGCGGGACCAGATGACAGATGATAGTGTTTTTTACTGTATGAGCAGTTGTATTACAGATTCGAGGAGGGAAAAAATAACAAGCCTTTCACATAATGGCTGTGATTTATCATGTTAATGCCCTGTAATGGACTGGTGGACTTTAACATCGAGTGCAAGCGAACACACGTAGCCAAAAGAGCACAGGCCGTTCGTTTCATTCTACAGAATCAAATGTGATTGTTTTAGACCTGCCTCATTTTCTTCTCCTCCAGATGCCCCGTTTGTTTTTACATGAGGACGTCACAGAATGAGTAAGGTAAGCACAAACCTTGCTTTAGTTGCAACTCGACAGGATCCGAAATGCTTGACTGCAGGGCACTGTCATTTACCAGCGCCCACTTTGCAAAAGTACGCTGGCATAATTCGTGCTCTCCATTGATACTTGTGGAAGTTTGGTTTGTTTTTCCCAAATATTGAAAAAGCTCTTATGTCAGCCCTTGAACAAGTATCCAAATGGAGGCAAAAAGACTGCATGCACTTCCAGAAGGATGCAGGTGAGGAGAGAGCAGGGGTGTGTGTGTGTGTGTGTGTGTGTGTGTGTGTGTGTGTGTGTGTGTGTGTGTGTGTGTGTGTGTGTGTGTGTGTGTGTGTGTTGGCAGGTTAAGCTGTCTAACTCAATCTGTCCGACCTCATGTTTCTGTCAGGTTTAGCGTTAAGCCAGAAGTCAGACGCTAAATGCCATTTTTGGGTTGGGAACAAAGTCACATTTTTTTTAATTTATTTTCATTTCATATGTTCAAGAGCTGAAGGAAACAGATCAGGGAGAGACTGTGGAGGTTACGACTGTGCGGGGGGGATGTCAGGGAGGGAGACGAAGAGGAGGACCGACTGGAGACGCACAATTAGAGTGGGGAAGAGTAGAAAATATGCTGATGTGCTGTGTGTGTGTATGTCTATCAATAGTTATGAGGGCCAATTTAGGTTCAATACCTTCATTGGGAGGACCATTCAAAGGCTTGTTTGAAGGTTAAGACTTGGTTTTAGGGTTGGGTTAGAATTAGGTTTAGGCATTTAGTTGGTTAAGGTCAGGGTAAGTGGCTAGGGAATGCATTTTACCAATTTGTGTCCTCACTTAGATAGATGTACAAGTGTGTGTGTGACTGGAAGGTAGCACATGGGTGATGCTCTCCCTCTGGAGGAGACAGAGAACTGTCATAATCTGCATCTTAAGCACTCTCTCTCTCCCTCCCTCTGGCTCTGTCTCTCTATCGCAGTCAAAATGATTGAGCTTTCTCTTTTTGGTTTTTTGAGAGGGGGAGATGTTGCTGTAAAAAAAACAAAAATAACAAAACTATATCCTCTGTGAAGTGGCTGTTACCCATCTCTCGCACATTTTCCTCCCTTTCTCTCCAACCAAGCTCATTCTCACACATCACAGCCCCTGTGCCTCCCTCCCTCCTGTCTCCCTCGCTCTTTTTTTTTTTTTGCTCCCCCACCACCCGCTCCCTCTCTCTCCCTCTCTCTCTCTCTCTTTCTCTCTCTCTCCCATGAATGTCACCTCTACTGATGGTGGCTGCTGGAATTCACGCGCACACACTCTCACAACCGCTCGCTGACTTTGGATGGGAGGAGGAGGAGGGGGAGGTGGTGGAGGTGGAGGGTGAGGAGTAGGAGGAGGAGGAGGAGGAGGAGGAGGAGGAGGGGGTTCGGTGAGGACTGTGGGAAAGGAGCGTGCCTTCGGAGGCAGATGAAGAATGTCTGTCCGTCTGTGTCCATGTCTCCGCTGTGTTCCCGGCTGCCTCCCCGCAGAGACGGCCAGCGTCCCACTCGCTGCTCCACCTCTGGATCTGAGTCGGCTGGATTACCGCCCGGACCCTCCGCTCATTATTCCACCCTGCCACATTTAAATGGGAGGCAAAGTTGGACCTCTGTGGACTGCACGAAAAATGGTGACAATCAGTTTGATTCCTCTCCTGCTTTTAGAAGATCCTTAGCGTTCCAAATGATTTCACTTTTCTTCAGTGAAAGTGTTTTTATATGTAAAACCGTTTGAGCTCCTCCTCGTCGGTGCTGTCTATATAAAGTAGGTGACTTATTTTGCAATAGAACATTTTGAAAATTGGCTCTTCAGGCACGTTTTGATGTGTAAGACGAGTGGGGAAGAGGTGTAGAAACATCCTTTCTTAAAACTGAAAATGTGACTGTAGCACTTTTCTCTGTGTGCTCTGTTAGTGCCCGATTTCTTTATTTTTGGTCAGAGTGGAGGCTCCATGTTGGACTGCAGGTGAACTTGCACCTCTACCAGTCCGTCCCTCTCCAAAGGGGACCCGCAAACTAAACTCTTCCCAGTTAACCCACTTAGACGCTCAATCTCCCCTGTGGGGGCTTCTCTGAAACAACCGTCCTACTCTAGTTCTTTTTAATTTTTTAATTTTTCTTCTGAGGAACACAAGAGCTAAACCAGCAAAAAGGGGGCACAGGGAAGGAAGGCACCCCCCTCCCAAGGTGAGAGGGGGGGAAGATGGCAGCTCTCGCCAGCTCTCTCATTAGACAGAAACGGGCGGTCAAGGAGGACCCAGGCAACCGACCGGTAGCCAACAAGCGCAAGCCCTGTCCCAAGAGCAACAAGTCCCTGTGCCAGAAACAGATCCTGGTCCTGATCTCCAAAGTTCGACTATGCGGGGGTCGAAAGAGTCGAACCGACAAAAGACCGGGTGAGTCACCGCTGTCATCTTTCTCTGCTTGTTCCTTCTCTTGATCCTATGTTGGGACATTTGGTCTGAAATGAAAGCTGAACTAAACTATGGTAATGTTAATGTTGTAGTGAATATCCAACCACTTTTTGAACATTTTCTCAATTAACTAAATAAAAGAACATTTATCTATATTAGACATTTCCATAATTCAATTAATTTTCTAAATTATTGCATTTTATTTGAGTAAAAAGTAAATTTTCCTCTTAAGCCAAATTTAATTTGGTTTATTTAGTCCATCAAAAGCTTATGAAATGTGTTATTTTCAATCATTAACTTCACAATTTAAAACATATATTAAATAATCTGTTGCTGCCATATTATCATAAACCCTAATATTTCCCTATTAGCAGTTGTTTTCAGT
Organism: Hippoglossus hippoglossus; assembly: GCF_009819705.1. Taxonomy (NCBI): domain Eukaryota; kingdom Metazoa; phylum Chordata; class Actinopteri; order Pleuronectiformes; family Pleuronectidae; genus Hippoglossus; species Hippoglossus hippoglossus. The sequence goes on along the minus strand of NC_047164.1, from coordinate 17,408,406 downwards.
GCAGCTCAATCTTGCAGTTGAACAAATGAAAAATTGAGCTGACGTGACTTTAGATGCACCTCGTGGAGCTTTTGCATTCCTGAATTTATAATTATGCAGAAGTCTGCAGAAACAATCAACTGTGCAATTAGCTTTAAAAAAAACACAATTGCAGTTTTATTCTTTAAGTACTTCCTGCAGTTGTGTGCATAACTGCAGATGCATGCAAAATCAATTATACAATTTTTTTCCACATGCAGCAGAATTTGCAATTTCATGTTATCATGCACACATGACGTGCAGTTTCACAGCGAAGAATATTCTCATGCATGGGTTCACAAACTTGAAATGTTAAGTAAATGTCAGCAGTTGGACATATAGAGGTGCACATGTACAGATTTCTGATTTGAATGTATTCATTGAGCAGCCACACTAACACAAGCACAACATGTGGATGAGGGAGAAAATCCATTGGTTAATAAGATTCTGATTTGGAAATTAATGAAGATACTGTTGTGGAATGACATACCTGTAATATTTGATCAAATTTGACTAAATCTTTTGACTCTGGTGGACTGGACAACATCTCAAAGTCAAATAATACATCCACACCTGCAACACAACTAAATGTGTGTAAACAAGTGCTGTGCTGTGTAACTATGTCAGCTTCTCTGATGTGTTTCTCTTTGAAAGCATAACTTCAACCCGGAGCCTCTGAAAAGAGAAGTATGTGATGTGTTGCCAAAACTCTCTCTCTCTCATCAAAACTTCTTGACATGTAAAAGCCCCTGTGTTGTTTCTCATAACTGCTCTTTTGTTTCGAAATGAACTAATTCAGGAGACAGAACAGAGTAATTCCCCCCAATTTCTTTTTTTCTTCACATTATTCTTCTCTCCTTTGGTGTGACTGCTTCATTATTTAATTCACGATGAGAAGTGTTTTGCTTTATTCATGCACAATTGATAAGTGTAGTAATGCTTTGGTTAAATTATGCATATAACTGAAATGCCACTGAACAAACCAGAGGCCAAATACTTTCATGGCTGATTGAGGCAGGAACAGTTTATTTAGAGTTGTTTTTTGTTGTTGTTGTTGTTGTTGTTGTTGTTCCCTGCGGGGGGTAAAGACTGCATCTGAGCAGATTGAACATGAGAATGATGAGTGATGAGCAGAGCTTTGTGCTTTATGAGGACTTTCATTTCCTTCTGCACCACTCCATAACACTCTGTAAGTACAAAAAACTTTGAATTTAGATACACCACATGGCCAGAAGATGATACTGTCGACTATTCATCAACTGAATCTGCTCTGTCGGTGACTGCTTCAAGTCCTGACAGCGTGCTAAGTGGCAGTTTGTAGAGAAGTAACAGAATAGACTCTCATTTAAAGAATGATTGGCTCAGTGCATTTAAGTTCCTCTGTCATTAAAAGGAGAATCGCTTCCTGCCAATCAGGTTCCTGCATGTCAGTGGTACAGAAACCTCCATCTCTCTGTTGCAGACACCCGGATTTGGTGACTTCAATAATGTGACATAACAATGACAACATACTGTGTAACCGCAGCTTTATTTCTTGGAAAAAACGTGCAGAGCCATTATTTTGCATCTGTTGTGTTTAGTCCACGTATGTTTTTTTTTTCATGAAAGTTAGGTTGTTTACATAATGATACCAGATGTTGGTCTGGGGTTGCACTAGCGAGGGGGTGGATGATGGGCCCTGTGTTCACAGTATTATCATTATTATCATGAGAATGGTATCAGTGACTCGGCCTGCCCTGAGATTTGTTGCCTGAGCCATAAGGCTCTGTAAGGCTCAACAACTCGCAAACTCACAAATCTTCTTACTCACTCTAGGCAGTCTGTACTCTCTCCACAAGGAGGAGTGATTTTCAGTTACTGTCAATCCTCTTCTACATATGCAAATTTGCTACACAACTCTCTACGGCAATATTTTTTCTCCATTTGGATGTCGCTTTGCATTCAGGGATTTTTGCAGCACAAATAACCATGTAGGAGCGTGAACGTGACACAAATAGCTGAGGCAGATCAGAAAATTGTACTTCACATATTAATTAAATAAAATTGTATTTGTATAGCGCCAAATCATAATATACATTATCTCAAGGCACTTTACATACAAGGTCAAAACCTTAAAAATGATGCTGCAGACCAGTCCCCACAACCGAGTCAAACACAACCATCCTCTTTTACCACATATGGAGCTAGAATTGCACAGTATGAATCAACATTTAACTCCACTAGATCCGAATTATATTATAATCTGCACCAACCCACAAATATAAATCCCCTAAATATGCCAGATTTTTTTCATGAACCTCTGTGAATTATTCCCCTGTGAAAAATTTTGAAAAACGCCTGCCAGTCTTGCAATGTTGAAGTAAGTGGGGGGGGGGGAATCTTTGATCCACCTCCTGATCGACATCTGCACCAAAATGTAACTGGTTCTTCATGAGGTCATGCTCTATCCCTCCACAACATTTAATGGAAATCGATTGATTTGATTTTTCGTAATCGTGCTAAATAACAAACACATACAAAATCATAATCTGGAGGTAATAATTATGTCAAACAGGAGAGTCGGCATCACCACAGAACAATCGAGTGCTTGAAAAAATTCCTAAAGTCAAATGTTGAAAGAAGCTTTTAAGATGGATTTCTAAGATGGAAGGAGATAACTGCTGCAGTAAACTTGACATAAAATGTTTGCTTTATCCCGATATGCATCATTATCTCAAAATAATTATATCAAAAAATTGTATTTTCGTCATTTATCGTACAGTTGTAATGTAGAGCTGTTAATGCTGCCACCTATAGGCATGTAAATGAATACCTGCTGCAGTTAAAATACCGGCGGTGAGTGTTATTCTTCTTATTTGGTTTCAAATTGGGACGAAAGAAAAATCCATTTTAATCGTCTTTTATTATTATACTTTTTTTTTTTACAGTATCGTCTGAAAGACTTTCTTAGACTTTGAGAAGATATTTACTTTGAAAAGGTCTGTGGGTTTGATACAGGCTTAGAGATTAGAGATTATACCTCCACATGTATTCATCACAAGGGCATACTTTTTTTCAATATGCACATTGCAGTTTGTCATTTGCTCGACTTAATGCCTTGTTAGCGGGAAGCAGATACATTTCCATTTCAACATCGTCGCAGGATTCTGTAGATGTGAGGTTTTTGAGAGGAGAGTTCTCAGCTGTCGAATTAACACCACACCCGCACACATAAGCTATATTTACAACTGTCATAAAGCCTACTCGAGCGATAGAGATGGACATAAGCCATGCTGCTTAAACATGTGGCCGGCGCAAATCTCACACTGGACGCGTTCCACAGCAAACCGCAGCATTTCAACCTGCCTCGTTCTCCCCTTCATCAGCCTACCTTACCAGTGACCCCTTCAAGAGCTGACCTGACCGGTGGGAAAAAAAACCTCTCCCACTGTCAGTAATCTGCACTGTTGCCCTCTTTTCAGATCAATTCAGCTAATTAATGTATAGCGATTAATCAATAATCACCCTCTCGGTTTGTTCAAGGTGGAATCTGACTTGAAAAGGGAGCGATATCGAGCCGCCTGCCCTGTGTATCACCTTTAATACCTTTCTCTAGGTTAGAGCAAAGGAATCTTAAACACAACTCATGAGTACATGGAACTGAAGAAACATTAAAGTATCAGTGGTAGAAGAAGTATTCAGATCATTTACTCAAGTAAAAGTATTAATATCAAAAGAATTGCATTCAAACTTTAAAGTAAAAGTATGTCAGTATTTTTAACAAAATGTACTTAAAGTCAGGTAAAAGTTCTTATAGTGTAGTAAACTGTAAACTTTTACTATTCTATCTGATATTTTTCAGATTAATATAACTGCTGCATTATGTTGCATTTTACTGCTGCTGATGTTTAACATCGAGCTCATTTATATACTGTTGGATAGATTAATCTAAAGCAATGCATCATATTCTCTAAGATTGTCATATCTCTGTGAGAACCATGTATCTTCAATTTTCATGAGCAGAACCTGTTTTCATTTTTGTGATGGTGAATTTCCCAGCTATTGCAAAAGCTTTTTTTACTACGATACTATACCATGGCTTACACTGGTGTCTGAAAAGGAACTAAAGGTGCCTGACAAATGTAGTGGAGTAAAATGTTAAACATTTCCTTCTGAGATGTAGTGGAGTAGAAGTAGAAAGATGCACAAATGCCAATACAAATGTAAAGTACAAAATGTGTAATAAAGAGCAGTACATGAGTAAATGTACTAAGTTACTGTCCACCACTGAAAAATATACAGCAGATATTTGGATTTAAAATTTGCCACATATGTGAGTACATCATTTTAAGAGCTGTCTGGAAATGCCACTCATGGTAGTAATACCATAGAACAGACCTAAGAGGGCTGAGTCATTAGAAACGAGTGTGTTCAAATATAGTGCAGACCTAGACACCTTGTAGCATCGAGTGGGCTGTTTGGCGTGGAGGTGCACTGTAGTATGTTGTAGGTGTAAGCATCCGAGGGGCCAGTCCACTTTCGGAGCACTAGGGTAGGCCCCCGGCTGAGGAATAGCAGACCAGGTTACAAGGCGAGATCCAACAGGGGATAGCATTAAGCTGACCCCGAGAGATCGGGGCCGCTAACTTGCTTACTCGACAACACCTGATCAGACAATGCAGTGTTAGGTAGCTTCTCATCAGAACTTCATTGACTGTGACAGGGGTCAGGGAGAGCGACGGAGGGAGAGAGAGAGAGAGGGGGAGAGGGGGAGAGGGAAAGAGGGAGGGAGGGGGAGTTAGTGAAGGTAAACACAGGCTTAAGGAGAAAAGTAAAGATATCACACTGATGTCAGAGAAAACTGTATCATAAGGTGGAGGCGGGTGGCAATCACGGGGGTGGACACAGATGAAGAGATAATCAGAAATGCAGAGAGCAAAGCGTTGAGAGATACCGTCGGAGATTAAAGGGACGATGGGTGGAATTGAAGAGAGCTGTGAGTCAGCCCGTCATGGAGGCAGCATGTGGAGAAGAAGATGAGATGTGAAACCGTGGGGATGGATGTGAAGCGGCACTTTTAAACAGCTTCCTCCAGACGTGAACTTCTCTTGTTTAACAATCTGTCCAAGAACACGGATAGTCCTTAACTGAGGGTCGAGAATGACGCTTCTGTTTTAGTTGAATAAAGTCGGGTGAGTGGGTTAAGTCAGGGATTGATATTTTGCTTGCAGATGCTTGAATAAACATCACTAGAAATGAAAACTTGGAAAGTATCTTTAGTGTGATTTTGATTACATTAACCGGGAAGGTTGTGTTTTTTGTCTGCATTCATTTGTTTGTTATTTCCTAGGATTATGCAATAAGTACTGAGCAGATTTCCACTCCACTCCAATTTGGTGCAGATGCTTGTCAAGGGGGCAGATCCAGACCCACTTTCTTTTATATTGTAAGGCGTTTTTTAAACTTTGTCACTGAATTTGAGGAAAATTCATGGACTTTATAAAAAAGAAATCAAGCATGTTTAGGGGACTGATATATACGAGTGTGTGTGATTTGTTGCAGATCCAAATAAATATCTGTATCTGGTGAATTTGAATGGGGTTCCGTGAGAGGAATGTCAGGCCTTGGTGGAGGTATAAACTCATGGTGTCCTTCTAGTTACAAATTTGAACTATGTTTTTTTGGTTTGTTTATCGGAGGCCAGGAAGTGTTGCGTTCTCTTTAAGGACTCTTAACACTTGAGACCTAGCGTTTGCATTATAGGCCCTGAAACACATAATCTCATTTACCTTCTTATAGTAAGAAATGGGCTCCTACGACTTCCCGCAGAGGTTTTGTTGGCTTCACATAAGAGATTTATCATGGTTACTGCAGGTTTAAGGCCTTTTCAAGACTGTACAGAGTGAAACGTAAAACCTATGTCAAGTACGACGGATATGAAGGAGTCCCAGAATTACATGCACTGCCTCATAACAGACGAACACCCATAATCGTTTTCTGTCTGAGCACTGGTTTGTAGTGGGCAGGGCTTAGTGTGTAGTCAGTCAATGAACCCTGATCAAACCACACCCATACAGTCCCAATGAGGAGAATAAGCCGAGTTTTTGAGTGTTGAGTGTAAACCTTTTCGTAAAATACTGAAAAAGTATCTTTATGGTAACTGTGATGAAATAGGTTATTATAAAAGCACAAGTACTAAAAAATGTTCAAATGATATCCAGTGTTAAACGAAATCTGAACAATTTCCAAATAACAGATTTCTGTTTTGTTTACATCTAGTCAGGACAAACAAAAGATTAGTGCTCGACTGCTGCTGGGGTCAGTGATGTCTGGGCGTCTTGAACAACCCTCGTTTCATCGGTCGGATTTAAAATGTCTGGTACCAAATGGTGTTGATGGGGACGGCAGGATGGCGAGGCAGCTGTTCACGCGTTAAGAAGTAGGCGATCTAGTTTATTGCTTAAACTTTGTCCAAGATATACCCATCAGATTAAACCACAGTGAAACATCAAAGTTTTGGCTCTAATCTCCTAAAGTCTGTTATATGATGCAAAAATCCATTCAAGATTAAGGTACGCACTTATATATTATTTTAGTTTTAAAGGTTTATCTGACTTTGTGTCTCTGGGCTGGAGAAGCTCCTCAGACACTCTGCAAATAAAGACGGTAGACACGAGGGGATCAGGGGGATCAGTTTCTTTCTCTGCGAGTATTACTGCAGTCAGAGTTTAGAGTTGGCCTGTGAAAAGATATTCAGCCGTAGAGAGGCTGTTGACAATGGCCTTAAGTCTTACTCAGAGCCGGGCGGCGGAGGAATGTGTGTACAAAGAGCACCCTTTTGTTTCTTGTCGTCCGGAGGGTGGCACCTTAATCTCCCACACATACCTGCTAAATTGAATCTGCGGGCGCTTTGATTAACGCAGACAAGGACAGATTGAATTTACCTCTAACAAGAGGAAGAGAGCGAGGACGGAGGACGAGAGGTAACGATGACAAGACAAAGAGAGGGAGAGGGTCATGAATGGCAAAACGGCTGTGAGAGAAGCAGGAAGCACAGACTACTTTTAATAGCAAAAAGATATATGAGTGCACATGGACAAAAAAAAAGGCTTTACTATGAAAATCTAATCATTACATTTATGAAATACCTAATTAAAATCTCACATTACACAGTTCTAGTTTTCACCTTTTCAGAACATTCCTTGTTTAAAAGGAAGAAGAGCCTGAACGGATTGTGGATTTTTGGGGGCAAATAGCAATAACAAAATTAGAGTGTAAAATATAGATTTTTTTTTTAAATTGCCAATCATTCCCAAGATGTCATTATCTAACCCTCATGACAAAGAAATGTAATCGAAATGTAATCTTTGCACAGATTGTTTATTGTGTAGAATAAAAGTTTTTATTTTGGTGCATATCAGCGAACATAAACACCATGTGTCTGTTAAAGGTTCATATCGGCCAATTTTGATCAAACAGGCGACAGCTGAAAAATGTTGCTACTATAAATTTCCTTAAACATTTACATGTGATGACTTTTAGAAATAAGATTTGTTAAATCGATATAAATACCCTCACCTGTAGTTGGAGGTCCACATCATCCGGAACACCTGCAGCTGCCGGTCCTGTTCTCTCTCCGTACCACAGTCAAAAGAGAAACTCATCATGCTGCTCAATTCCGTCCTGAATCTGACAACAGAAAGTGATGGAGAGAATCAGACAGTCTGAAATATTTCTGAAACTTAGATTGTAAATTAAGATGGAAGATGCGTCTCAGCTTCCTCCCGCCATCCAAAAATGAAGCCAAATTATCCTGAATACAAACGCTGCCATATTGCGCAATGGCGTCGGGAAGGTCCCTTTTATCCGGGTCGAAACACATGCTTGTCCAATCATGAGTCATTGTTGGCTGTCAATCAGGATGTTTAACCCCATTTTTATAGCATCAAATAATGAATTAAAACCAAACTTAATGGATAAATCAACACTTGAGTGTCCAGCAGGGTGATAATGACTACCTATAACAACAAAGAAAATCTTCGAAAAAAACCTATTTTTTCATACTATGTATTTTGACTCTTTAAGTCTACTCCATGTCCCATCCACTAACATGGGGGAGGGCGGTCAAGATGATTTGGCGTGCCTTTTGGGAAGCTGTAATGTTGACCATCTTGTCTCTGAGCAACTTATTCATCTGGAGAAATGAAAGCAGTTTGTTTACACTGCACTATTACAGGAGAGAAAATAACTCACTCAGAAAGACACATGACTATGAAAATATACTTCTGAGAGGGAAATGTACATAAACTACTCACAAACTCCCCGGCATTGTGAACACAATCTACAGTTTAAATGGACAAGTGTATTACAAAGCAACACATGTCGTATATTTTGAATCAGAAAACCACCTCAATTTTCCTTTCAGGGCTTATTTAATCACACGTCCTGACCTACATTATCTTAATCAGTACTCAGAATTTCAGTTTAGGAATTGACTCAGAAAGCAGAGAGAAGTCCCTGGAGACAAAAGCAAAACATTCTGAAGGCTCATTAATGCTGCCTTCACGTACGTGAAGAAATGCAGATGTTTAAAAAGATGCAACCGACAATGCCGACATACTTCCACGCCTCTCGAAGTTAGGCTATTGTTGAAATTTATTCCATGACCGTCTTGCTCAAATAATTGACGATACTGCCCCCCATCATTTTCAGTGGTACTGGTTCGTATTATCTGTTCAGACGTGCACAAATAGGTGAGAAATGAATGCAGACTACGAATAGAAGGCTCTAACACGGAGCATAAATCAGCCTTAAAATCTCTACTTCTCAAAGTTCCAGTTTAGGAAAAGGTCTACCGTATTTTTGCTTGTAAAACAGTGTATCATTTAAAAAATAATCTTTGTGTAATCCTGTTGAGTTTGATGAAACATATCGTCCGGGCTTTTGCTGGCTGTATCTATTCAAATACAGCTGCATGAGTATTGAAACTGTGTCAGCTAAACTTAATCTCAGACAATGTTTGGCTTCAATCCTTCAATGGATTCCCTCCTCTGGTGCCAGGCTGCTCTTAAGCGTCTCTACTCGAGGTTTACTTCCTCTGTCTCCTTCTTCCTCCTCTTCTGTGTGGGAAAAAAAATCGTTCCGTGTGAGGACTATATGAAAAGAGTTTCAGCGAGAGAAATCAATGCAGGTTCAAATACCGAGTCCTCTCTTGTTCCGTCTGCTGTGCAGTTTAAGCTCAGTTGTGTGTTTACTTGTGTGATCATCACACGATCTGACAGAGGTCCGGACCCCTTTGGGAGTGTAGAGGAATGTTTGTGTTTGTTTGTTCTGAATATATTAAAGGGCCTATTTGTGTCCTTGCTGGAGGGTCCATGAGAAAAAAAAGGATAGGTGAGGTGTGTTGGGGAGCTGCTCGGCACAGTGGTCCTGATCCTGTGCCTCTGTATAGTACACTATGTTATTGATGAGGCTGCGAGGCCACACCACATCACTCTCAATCCCCCTGTGCTTAGCATGTTGTTAACTGCCACTGATATGTTCCTGTCATATGTTAATGATTCACATATGTGAATATTGAATGTGTGCCAGGGTGGCAGTGCGAGTCCTATTTGCTTCTGCCCGTGTTTGACATGCTCCTGTCAGCGCCGTTAATAAGCGGCACTAACTCGCTTTCACTTAGGTGAACCGCTGCCATTGTCACGAGAAATGATTTATGAAGCCTTGGATGTAAATGAAGAGGCCGCTGTTGGAGTTGCAGGAGACATGATGCACCTCATTCGCTCTCATTCCTTTTTTAACCTCGCCCCCTGTCCCGCGATCCCTCTTCTTCCTCCTCTACATCATCCTTTTTCAAGCTGTCTGCCCCTATCTCCTCTCCCTCCCTCTCATGCTTGTCACACTCTATATCTTTGTGTCCTTCTCTCGTTCTAACGTTGCCCTTTTCTTTTGCTCTCCCCATCCTTTCCTCCTTTATTACTGGAAAAACGTGAAGCCTTCTTCAGTCTTGCCTCCATGTTGTTAACCAGCGTTTATGACTTTCTTCCTGCCTCACTCTTCTCCTCTCGCCCTCTATCTTCCCACAAGATTGATAATTACTTGCAGCACTGTGGAGCACATGGCCCAGTTTAGGAAAGGAGAAAAAAAAGGAACCATGTTCTCCTTTTATTAGAAGCAGAGTCAAACACCACACAAGAGACAGAATCCCACTTTCTTGCATGCATGCATGCAGTGCACATGCATCTAGGCGCATGCATGCATGCATACACAAAGAGCGAGAGGGGAGACATAGAAAGAGCGGCTGAAAGTGAAAGCGAGCATGATGAGAGAGAACGGGGGGAGTCAGGGAGTCCTGAAAATATAAGATGAGGAAAACCCCTGTTGTTTGGTTTGGTCGGAGCCGGAGAAGAAATGCCCTTGGCTGCTCAGTCATGCAGGCCCCCAGTAATTACCTCCACCCTTATCAAGAGCAGCGCGGCAGGAGGGAGATCGGCAAGCGACATACTGGGCTCAAATCAGGCCAGATAAATACATTAGTGTAATGATAACCAACACCTATAGCTATACACTACGCTGATTAGCGATAAACCTCAACCAACGCTTATTTTTCCAGAGCAATTACACCGCAGCTAAGGGTTTAAATGTCCTTGATAGCAGCCGTGATGCATGAAGTGATTACCTTGGGTTCTTATGTGCACTGACCTCATTTATACAGACACATACATAATTGCTGTGTGAATGGTTTTACTGTAGGTCTAGGCTGCGGACTCCCCCATGGTATTTTCAAAATGATTATCAGCACCAAATGTAAATTGATGAGGGGCATCCCTGTGAAGACCGAGCTGCGGCTACGGCTGGGATTAGAGACGAACCCAATTTAATAAACAAAATGCTCCTGTGACTCTGTCTGATGCTTTTGCAAAATGTGTAACACTTACAGAACCAAAAGAAACACCTCCTCGTATTGGTTCATCGAATAAGGGCTTGGTATTGAATTTAACTTTATGCATCTTTGAGGGACTGGCAATTTTCAGCGTCAGATACGAAGAAAATGTAACTAACAGCTCACAACACATACGCCATCTATTAAAGCCTTAAAGCCCTCCATATCTACACACCTGCTTTGTTCTTGGTTCATGTGTGGAGAGGTCACTGGGAATGAAAAGGCCTGCTGATGAGTCGACATGTTGTTGGCTGTGCTGACAACACCTGTGTGCTGATGTACATACACAGACAGCAAGCTCCCTTTGACCCACACTCCACTGACCTGGATCAGGGAATGTTTTCTGTCACTCAAGCCCACATGTGTCCCCAGAGTGATGAGTGTAGGCACACGCCTCCTCTCCACGGGAAATACCCAGGACAGTCGAGGCTGCAGGTTGCGTTTCTGGCATATTTATCGAAAAGTTCTGCCAGGGCAGATTTAGGTGTGCTCAGCCCGAGAGATAATGTACAGGCTGTGCTGAGCTTGGGATGCACCTCACCAGAGAGATGAGAGAATACAAACGGTAATAATCATGATGATACACAGTCATACGATCTGACCACAGATTTAGCAAAACAACATTTTTTCTTGATGTTAGTGCCTCTCGTCCACATGCAAAAGGCATTTTAAGTCACTTAAACTGAGATTTTTTACAAACGTCTTTGAAATAGCAGATATTCTAAAACTTTGGCTGTATCTGTGTGTGCTTGTAAAATGGTAAAATGATGACTTCACAGTTTACTTCACGTATGCCCACAGTTGCTCTGTGAAATGAGCATGCACCAGAAACAATAACGATGGAGGCTATATACCCATTTCTCTACGTTTGGTTAACACTGCTAGGTCTTATTACAAGTTTGTCTCTAAATTTAACATCACTGCATTAAATTATGTTCAATATCACTTGGACTAAGGTCCGGCCCCCAGTGCTCACCCGCAGAAAAGTTTCTGACCTGCAAAAAGTTTTGTAGCAGGTAAAGAATATGTAGGGTAGGGTGTGGATTAATGGGCACAGGTATGACAGTTTTTTGGGGGGGAAATCAGAAATGATTTTGAGCTTTGGTTGCAGCAGTGGTCCAGGACTAGATCAGAATTCAAAGTATGCCAAAGTTATCAGTACTAGACGGTAGATATTTATATTTCTTCCTTTAGCTTTCATTAAACCAAACCAAGTAGTTAATATAATAAAGACAAAATTGAAAATAAGTAACACACTACACAAGTACAAACGATGCACAAATGAACAAAGTCTATTTTTACCACATGCACTACATGAGGGTATATCATGTTCTCTGCAGCAAACATATCTCGAGAAAGCACCTTACAGATAAATCATTAATAAGAATGATTTGCACTGTGTGGAAGGTATTATCAAATAAATCTAAAAGTATCTGAAGTAAAAGTATTTGTTCAATAGAGAAATGTCCTCTATGACTGATATAAATCATTATGTGACATTATTATTGTTGATACTGATGCAACGATGTAAATGTGAATAGCATTTCTCTGTTGGAAGTGCTAGATTTACCCCAGTCAGTTACTTCTTTGTGTAGAAGTTGAAACTTTAGGCCACTGGCTCCCAACGGAGTCACTTCAAAGACTGCCAAATAGATCTGGGGGGCTCATGAGTTGATAAAAAAAATTAAGAAAAAATAAAGTTCTTCTACATGCATTTATTTTATTCTTTGGATTTTCTCTGATCTTTGTAAAGTATCAGAGAGTTTTACTTTTGTGTGCCTTTAACAGTCGTTTAAGTGGAACCGCTTAGATCTCAGACATCTGAAATGTGATAATAGGCCTCAGCTAGACACACATGCTTTTTTGTAATGGGTCACAAGCTAAAAAAAGATTGAGCCGCTGATTTAATCTGTATCAAAGCATTTAATTTTCTAAGCTTATTATGTTTTTTTTTTGTTTTTTTGTGAAACGTTAATCTGAAAAGTAACTACAGCTGTCAGATAAATGCAGTACAATATTTCCTTCTGGTGTTGTGCATTAGAAGAACAAATGAAATGTTAATACTCAACTGTAGTACACAACTTAAGTAGAAGTACTCAGGTACTTTCAACCAGTGAATTTATGCTCCACTTCAAACAATGCATTTATACATTATTTAAACCGATGATTGCTTTTGGCCCCCTGCGAGATACTGTTTGAATACAAGCACGCCTTAACATAACCAAATCTGCAAACATGACCTTTGAGTCTGGAGAGTTTTTCTTTTTCTGTTTACCCCTGTGGAGCAGTCGAGGCTACATGCGCACTCGGTGCAGCCTCATGATACAAACACAGGCTCTCTGCTCGTGAACAACTCTGTGTGCTTTGCTAATCCAACCAGAGGTAGACTGCTGTCACAGTGTGTCAGTATCTGTCAGTGTACTTCTCCAGGGCTTATGAAGGACAGGGGGGGGGGGGGAAAGTTGGCATGCTTTGTAATGCATGCTCACTCTTATGAAGCACGGACACACGCAGATAAGTTTAAAAGGGGCCACTGGCACTGCAGCACTTTTAGGCATGAAATTTAGTTAAGTGTTGTTAGTGTTACTAGTGTTGTTTAGAATTATTAATGCATCCATACTAATGTACATTCTAAACCTGTCTCTTTGGAATGGGCTGTTTGCTTGGCCTGTGGTGATGTTGGTTGAAGATTTCTTAATGAAATTGTAAAAGTGACCTATTATCAATCACATTTTTTGCATGTACGATATATGTACGTCTGAATGATTTATTTAACAGGTGTTATTTTTCATACATTGTATGTCGGCTATTTCAGAGGTCTGTTAAGCAACCGACACAATCTTCGGATCAAAGTTCACAACTCGTCAAAATAAAAAGTATATAAAGTATAAAGCATTGCTGCGACAAAATGAACATTATTGACTTTGTAGACAAATTACCAAAGAAGATATGATTCAATGAATGTTGTTGCCATGACAGCGATCAGCACCCTAAAATGAACGGTTCTCGAGATATGCTTTCCTTGGTAGACAGACTCTTCTAAAAGTCAAGGTTTTGTTGTAAGTTCCCCAACTTTATAATCCACATACTACCCAAGTATCTGGTATAAAACATTGTTATGACTCAATTGGTACATCTGTCCACCCATCTGCCCTAATCTCAAGAACGTGAAGCCTCAATAATGCCTGGATGTAATTTCTTACATTTTTTCAAGGTCACTGTGACCTTACAAAACATGGTTTTAGCCATCACTCAATCCCTCCTTTGCTTACTACGAAACCATCCACAATACCTTTTCTTAAATTCCTTTATCACATTTACATATATCTTGTTAGTCTAGACAGATGTAAACTGCAACTTGGCTCAGCAGAGTGCATTCTTACGCCAAGGCCCAACAGCCAAAAAAATCTGCCCCCTGTTCCAGATACACAGACAAATTTAATGAATTCTTCCCTGACCTCTACCACATCCTTCCCCTACGTTTTTCGGTAATCCGTTTTGTAGTTATTCCTTAATTTAGCTTGCAAGACACCAACAACAAAAAATTGAAGGGGTGAAAACCTCCTTAGCAAAGGTAATTAATGTGCCTTTTACATTTGTAAAGGGCAAAGGATATCCAGGTTTGCACAAATCTTCAGTGGTGGGTCTTGTTTGTAGGAGAGATGTATTCTCCAACTCCTTCAAAAGACTAATCTGACCTTGGTGTTTGGTGAGATGTGTACTGCATTTCACTTTGTATTTGATGATGAATAAATGAAGATGATGAAAGCTATATGTTACACAGGTGACAATGTAACATGCTTTATCAGAGCCCTGATGTATATATCCCAATACCTACATACTGCAACATTAACGACAAAGGCAGAGTGAAATGGTGTCTGGTGAGTCTCTCTCTCTGTGTGTGTGTGTGTGTGTGTGTGTGTGTGTGTGTGTGTGTGTGTGTGTGTGTGTGTGTGTGTGTGACTGCATTATGCAGACACGTGCTGTCAAAACAGTGAGAGGGGAGCAGTTGGCACAATACACATGGGGATGTAGTGCATCTCTGCTATTTGATGACACCGAGTTGAGTCAGTGTTATGATTATGCACAGTTTTGTTAATTTGCATGTTGTTAAAAGCCTTGATGCAGCACTGAACTATTAGAGGAAAAAAGAGGAGCCTCACAAGTTTATGGCCGACGCAAATACGGACAGAAAGGCATAAAATATCTTTTGGAATTTAAATATTTTAGTTTTACACGTCTTATTTACATAAGATCACAATTCTTCAAAGCTGCCAGAACCAACATCAAGAATAGCTTCTTGTTAAATCAGTCATACAGCCGATGATGTCATCATTTATCTCAGGAGAGTCAAAACTACATGTACATGTATTATTGGTTGTACAGGCAAATGCAGCTGCTGATCATATGGGTGCTAATAATAATTGTGTGAAAAATTATAATTATGTCAATATGTAGCCTATGAAATGTGTGAGGAATAAAGTAGGAAGGAGAAAGATAAGGTATGGCAAAGACAGAGAGAGAGAAAAAATAGAGTCAGAGCAGATTATGAAATCAAACTGCAATGCTGAAGATGTAGCAAGCTGAATGGCTGCAGTGTCACTGCCACATGCGATAGCTTTCTTAAACCCAAATGCTGTGACCTCTCAGAGTTTATGTTTGTGGGAAGACAAAGAATGTGACCACCTAACAGCCTTCCAAATGAATATGCTCAATATGCTCTTGCAAGATGTGGAAAGAGTCCGCCCATGTTCCCGATATGCCAAACAAAACTGGCACATCTCCAAGTTCAGCAAATTGTTTGATTATGGCATTTCTATATTATTATATCCATTTCTCTCCATTGTGACTGATGTTAGTGCGAGATGCGGACCTTCCCCCAAAACCAGAAGCCCAAGGTCACATCTTCAAACGTCCTGTTTTGTCAAACCAACTGTCTAAAACCCCAAAATCTTGAGTTTATGATAGGGCTGAGGTGACGCGTCGACATCATCGACATCATCGAAGTCATCGGTTATGTAAATACTTTGATTTGCACAACGTGCGTCGAAGCGTTATATCCGCTATTTTTTTTTTTTTTTTTAAAAAGGAAAAGGGGAAACTCAAACCAACAAAACCAAATCTTTTGATCTATAATTAAGCACTTTATTTTGAAGATACCTTTTCCAAAAGCTCTTTTATTTATTTATTTATTAATTAAATGTATTATTATTGAATTTACACAGTGTTTTGATATTCCTCTGGAAAGTTACTTGGATTTTACTTTGGTTTGCATTTATTTTGTTAATAAATGCTTCAGCTAAATGTAGATTGATATATTCCTTTTATTGGATTGAAACAAGCGTTTGCTTTTATTTTATTTTGGAGGCTGATTAGCACTTCAGACTGGGCGATTTTTTGTTGTGGAATAACGCCTATAAAACATACTTTGTTTTTAGTCAGATTTGTTTATATTTAAGAGAAGATGATTCAATTAATATAAATTACACGACACAAGTTTTTTAATTTTATTTTTTAATAATATATATTAAATATATTAATACATTAATCGAGTAATAAATAATGTATTGTTAGATTAATCGAAAAAAGAATCGCTAGATTAATTGATAAAAAAAGAAATGCTAGGTGCAAATATAAAACTTTACTTTTAGAAGATTCTAATCAGGAAAATGTGACACTTTGGTTTAAAAAACTATTGTGAAAATAGTTGCTGATTAATTTTCTGTTGACTAATTGTTGCAATCAACAATCAACCAATGTTCATGGCAAAACTAAAGTGTAGTCCAGACTAGCAGAATAATATACACACACAGACTTTTATAGTGTGACAATTTAAAAACATGAGTTTGTGCCTAATTAGTTCAAATGTGAATATTTGTATGATAATAAGGTGCCAAAAGTCCACAGAAGAAAGGTCTTGTTATCTCTGATGCAGTTGCAGTAAAACTCGACTGTTATGGTTTTTGCTCGGAGCACACTTTCATTATTTGGGACCAGAATTTATCGTGCGTTGGGATGGTGGGATGAGCCGTTTGAAGTCGGAGCCGGATCCGCTAAGTGAAACATTAGTTTTACTGTCCCTGACACAGAGCAAGGGAGTTTTGATTGCAGCCATATTGCAAAAGCTGTCTATTGAATTTCTGCCCGAATGTTTTTTTTTTCCCGAGCACGTACAACCGTCGCTCTTAATGAAATGACAGTGTCATCTCAGTCACTGTTTCGTCGCTGTCCCCCTGCTCACCCATTCCCCCTTTCTTTCCCTCTCCCTCGCTCTCTCTCATCCCTCTCTTTCGCATCTGTGGGGACAAGTAATGAACGGCTTTCCCGCTCTGATTGGATGATGTATGATGTTATTAGGTGGGATGAAAGCGTGCATAACTCAAAGGATATGAAATGGGAAACGGGAGAAAAGAAGAGGAGGAAGAAGTTGCAAGAGCAAGAGATACTGAAATGTTTTGACAAGCAGCTTTGAAAGAGAGAGGGTGGGTGAGTGCTGCAGATGTATATGCATGGAACAATGGGAGTAGGTCACACTTCCACTGATGTTTCAACCCTGGCACACTTCCTGTGGGAAATTGTCCTACAGATCTTGTTCCTGCATCCTCTGCCACTCTCTTGCTCCCCGTGCTAGTCCGGAGACGACAGGTAGATTGCGCAGTGCCCTCAGTCCCTCCCTGGAGGGCGTGCGCGAGGGCATGGGTGGAGTTGAGCGGAGGGGGAACTCCCCGATGGCCCCGCGCTCCTCCGGGAGGCCCGCTTTATAAACCGCTCCTCCACCCATGTCTCATCGCTCTCATTAATGCTGCATTGAAGGAGACTGGTCACTTCGCTGGGCCTGACCAGACTAAGTGGGGCACTGGCGATGCCTGAGAGCTTCTGCATGCGAGGATTCTGTCTGTTTCTTAAATGAACGCAAAGTAGGCTGCAGGGACTCCACTCATGAAACATTCAACCGTTCTCTTCACCTTCCATCCCCTCTCTTCCACCACCACACAGGCCCCTTGATTATGTATATTTTATTTAGCGGGAGACGGAGTTGCTCTTTCACTTGACTTCACCCTCTGATGGCCCCATCGCTCACTAAAAATACTGGTAACAAGACTGTGGACAGATGTGTTTGCTTAAGTTATACATGCTCTTTATTCACCACTTTGCTGAATTGCTGACTGCTACAGCATTTCAGATGCACTGTACGCTATATAGTCACAGTGTTATATGAATTAGCCCAACGATGGGCAATTCACTTATTAACTAGGAAATTGTTATTGAATAATGAAAGCCTGAACCCACATTTTAGTGATAAATATCTTTATATTTTCTCTCCGCTTGCCATTCTCTCATTCTCACAACAAATACACAACATAAATGGATGTGTTCAGTTTTTTCTGCAGAATCATGAAGTGTGTATAAGAAGGGATAAGTGTTCCTCTATTATGGTATTGATGTCAGGGATCAATCATCACCTGTTTTGCCAGGCATCATTCTCCTTTGAGCCATTAGACCTACATCCAATAGGCTTTTCTCGTGACTTTAAAGTGTGCAAGGGCATTTCTGCTTTTGTTGTTTATATGGTTGAAATAAAAGAGCAGAAGAGTGTGAGTTAAAAAAGCCTTATATGTAATGTATCTCGACCTGTTTAAAGGGATAGTTCACCCAGAGACAAAAATTCCCTCATTATCTACTCACCCCTATGCCGATGGAGGGGTGGGTGAAGTGTTTGAGTCCACAAAACACTTTTGGAGTCTCAGGTTCAAATTCTAATTTTTCCAGTAAGTTTGGCTTTAGTTGGTCATTTGATGCTATAAAAAACAAGGTGAAATATCATGATCCACTGACTCGCTGAGCATGTGTATCGGTTCCACTGCATGATCACTACTGCAAAGACTCTGGCTCCAAATTATGTCAAAAGCACAAACCACCCCTATTCAGTATATTTTGCCTTCATCTTTGGACAACGAGAGGAGTTGCAGACGTGTCCTCCATCTTAATATACAGTCTATGCTCTAAACTCAGATATGTTTGACTAACCCATTATTTTTCCAGGTTCTGTGAACGTAATTTCTGCTCTCGACATCTCACCGCAAAACCTGTCAAGTACAATGTTGTTCTCCTGTGCTCCCTTGCAGAGCCGCAGCTGAAAGGCATTGTTACCCGGCTATACAGCCAACACGGATACTACCTGCAGATGCAGCCTGACGGCACCATGGACAGCACAAGGGATGAAAGCAGCTCATTTTGTGAGTGTGTGTTTCTGTCTGTAGGCTCCATGTCTTTGCTTGTGGTCGTTTTCTGACATTTTAATCAAATTATTCACAGTCTAGTCTCTATAGCAGCAGTTAGAGGAACTAAGCAGGGGAACACTCAGTTTTCTGCTTGAGTTTGGAGCAGCTGATACCCTCACTGGGAGCACAAATTCCAGCTTTGGCAAAGTGCTGGCCTGTATTCAGTGGGCTAAACAGACGCACTGTACTATATCCCTGCAGCTGAAATTAGGGTTTTGTCAGCTCATCTGTCAAATTTGCTCCAATTTGTAATGTTATTTTTGTCGTTTAATGGGAAGGACCATCACGTCAAACTGCCCGAAAAACTGCTAATTTAACGTGTCCTTGCTCACACTCAGAAATGGTTGGTTCTCCTCCCTAAGATCCATCTAAACTGTAACTGAATCTACAACTTTGAGTTTAAAGTGCTTCTGAGTAGCTGAGATGAATGTTCACCGTGACCTTTAGCTGTCTAAATTTGGTTTTCAGACCAGAAAATAGTGTTCTTTTCCTAGTATCATTTCTTTGTGTTTCCTATTTGACCTTCCACACTCAGACGTAAGCCCTTTTTCAAACTGTAGTTAAAAGAATTTACATTTTTTTATCCATTCTAACCTACATTATCCTTCACCTGCCCACTTTCAACTGTCTTTGCTCTAGGCTCTATTTGGTGTGGCAGAGCATCTCCATTATTACCCAGGTTTAGAGGCAGTGTAAAGCACAGTGAAGGTGACATGGTGTTGTGTTTACACAAACATAAACTCTGAGAGGTCACAGCGTTTGGCTTTAAGAGAGCTATAGCATGCGGCAGGGATGCTGCAGCCGTTCAGCCTGCTACAGCTTCAGTATTGCAATTTGATTTCACAATCTTCTCTTGACTCTCTATTTTTTCTCTCCGTCCCGCTCTCTCTCTCTCTCTCTCTTTGCTGTACTCTATCTCTCTCCTTCCTACTTTATTCCCCAATTTAGCACAGTTCAACTTGATTCCAGTGGGACTGCGGATCGTGGCGATCCAGGGGGCAAAGACAGGGCTGTACCTCGCCATGAATAGTGAAGGATACCTCTACACCTCGGTATGTGTGTGTATAAACAAGAAGCTAATTGTCATTTCATCAACCACCATGATACCAGATCAAAAACATAAATATGGTTGCTCTCATAACTAAGCATGCAGGTTGTGACAGAAGCCTTCTGTTTACGCACTATTGAGAAGCTGTTAACTGTCCACATCACTGACAATGAAATGTACAGAGAATATACGAAGGAGACATTTTTCATCTTCATTTCAAGGGTATAGTAGTGCTCCTCATATTTATGGGTGATATTGAGTACAGTGTACGGACTAAGTGTCATACTGCTATAACTGCCATAACTTGAGTATTTAACCTGTATAAAATAACCTACACAGTTTGTATTATGTGTAAATACAGTATGTGGTGTACATATATCTGAAACTAACAATCTAGAAGGGAAAATAAAGAAGGTAAGAGTAATACTGCACACTGTCATTACATTAATGTTGGTTTTAATATCAAATTTATTAACAAATTTGTAAATAGATCCACATTTATGTGTTAAACATGGCTCAAGACGCCACCTAAGGTTTTATATTGTCTTGGACCCTGAGGGCCAATGCTTACCAAGATAGAGATGAGGTGTAAAAGATAGACAACGTTATAGACTACCTGCATGACTTTTCCAGTTAGTATAGGAGAGACAAGCAGGGAGGAATAGAGACAGCAGGGGTTTCAAACATTAATATGTCTGCGGCAGTTCTGAGGTCGCTGACTGCAGGAAGGGTTGACTGTTTGGGATCAGGACAGATCGGAAATAGTTGTCCTGCAAAAATATGTGTTGCTTAAATGCCCTGAAGATGTATTTTTTGGATCGTGTTCTGAATGTGTTGGGAACCTTTTCCTCTTAACTATTCTTACATATAACTTCTGCCCAACAATCAAGATTTAGCATAATCTGGATTAATTATTAATAATATTAATTAATTTGTTGAAGACAATTTTAACAGTGGCAGTTATGCACATTATGGTGTTTTTATCTTGTGTTTTATGGTTTAGGTTTGTATATTTAAAGTTTTTACAGCCCTGTAAATTTATTTCACTTTCATTAACCTTTAATGCATATGCTAAATACTTAGCTGGGAGGTGCTTTTAGGCAAAACAAGACTAGATGATAGAAAGCATGTTGACATAATGACTGTGTCTGGTCAGGTTGTAGTTCTGCAGTTATTCATTAATTAGTGCGTTAGATTATGTGTCTCTGATGTTGCAGGCAAATAGAGAAGCAATCAGTTGCAGATAAAAACTGTTCCGATTGATTTATTAGATCAACATATATTAGTCTCAGGTGACTTTTTGGTCGATTAGATAATATTACAAAGGTAGAAAACACAGCTGAAGCAGTAGCAGGAGGGTGAAAAGAGAGATGGAGAACCTCTTTGAAGTGTAATACCCATGGCACAGTGTTAGTATCACAACTTGTTTTTTTCTCATATATTTAATTCTGCAAAGCACTTCATTAGCTCCTATGCATAATTTCAATTATGCCAAATAAAGTGTCAGAGGGGTATTAGTAAGTAGCCATAAGGGCTTCACTCAGTTAAGTTGCAAATTAGATGAAATCTACAACTTAAACAGGGAGATAGGCTGCCTTATTAGCAGCAGGAATTCTCTTCAATAACCATTAGCTCCTGGACACATGGTAGTTCTAGTGTGCAGTCTAATCAGCACCATGGACAGAGCATGTGGCAGTTTGAGGGGGACAAGCCTGATCAGCACCTTGGACAGTGCTTTTTAACATTTCTTTAGCACGCTCATGTTGCCGGTATTATAATTACTAGTTCAGTGTCCGTTCTAAACCTGCCGGTTTGGAATGGACTGTTTTCTTGTCCTGGGTTAACGCTCAGGAGCTACTTCAGAATTATTCCTCGTCATTAGTGAGTCCTCCTCAAACAGTTCTACAATATACTGTCACTTTTGATTGTTTGTGTGCTGGACGTTGTGTGCAGAGCTTTTTATAAACAGTCTATAGTGCAGAGTGAAGTTAGAAAATGTTGTGTTCATCCTACCTGGTTTATCCACCATGAAGATATACATACATTGTACATTAGCTATTTCAGAGGTCTGTTAAGGAATTAACACAGTCTTCAGAGTAAAGTTCACAGCTTTTCAAAATAAAAGCTCTGCAATTCAGCCCAATACAAAGTATTGCCAAAAAAAACTGAATGATGTCCTTTTACTTTGAAGACACATTGCTAAAATGGAATTTATTTGCCACGACCCACGCCACCCGTGAATGTCTGTATAAGTCTGCTTTGTTGAAATAAAAAACAAATCAAATCGTAAAAAAACATCTTGCACCGATTTAGACCCGCGGTTTGGTTGAGGGTCGTAGAAGAAGATTCAACTCGGTCCACAGACTGAAGACACACTGCCCCGCCCCCAGACCTTTATTTTACATTTTTATTAATATTGTGTGTCCAAATCGCACCAAACTTTGCATAGGATGAAAGGTTCTCGAGATATGCGTTCCAGATACAGACAGATGTTTGTGGAATTTGTAGAGCTGTGTATATTTGTTTTTCCTTTTTAAACCAAGAACCAAACTTCAAGGTTGATCAGTTCAATCAGCAGCCTTTACAGAGTTAGTGTCATCGTCTCAAACCATGTAGTCTGATCACATCACACTGTTTACACGTTATCAGAAACAAATCACCAAACCATGGCTACATGACATGGTGAATAATACGTGGTTATTACAGGGACATTTTACTATTCTTATCTTACTGTTATCTTTCCAGTTCTGTAAAAGATAACAGCACAAGAGTAATAAAGTTAGACATGTGTTCTATAAATAACAGCATATCCTTATACCTCTAAAACACACCTGTAAGTTGGATGAAGTGTATTTGAAAGTTTTCATAAATGAAAATAAAATATCAAAGAGGATGTCACTATTGCACAGTTTACTGCACACATATGTAAAAATGAATGTCAGTGCTGTGAGATAAATATGATTTAAATAAGTCTCTTCTGTGGATATTTGTGTGTCGCTTTCAGCAGAACGTATGGAAAATTGTATGCAAAAGCGGCAAAAGCAGGTGTGGTTTTATGCATATGAGATATAAAAGGAGCGAGCGCTGTCTGTACATGTGAGTTAAATCTTGATTTATGGCAAATACACCATCTGCTATTATCTTCTGAGCCCTTGATTAGCATGCATTAGACTCCGGTGCCTCGCCTCTGTGAACAGCAAGGAAAAGGGATTTCCTCAGCAGCAGTCAATAGCTGCACTGAATCCCATGCTGACCTCTTTCACAGAGTTTCCTCTCCATGACACACACACATTTACAGGAAGGATTTGTAATAGGTCCTGTATAACAGCTGCCTTCTTGTACAATATTATGGATGTTTGGTTTTATGGCCTTGTGTTATTCTCTATAGTGTGTGTGATGTACTAATTTGCTGGAGTACGAGGGAGTGCAAATGGCGTGATATGGTCCTTTATCCATATGTCTGCGCTGTAAGGGCATGTTCATATTCGCAGTTACATTTAAAGGCAAGCCAAGCGAGTGCATGTCAACGACTAGGGATGTTTTCACTTATGATAAATAAGCACATCACTGTCACTCTCAGAGAAACCGAAGTGACTGACAGAGAGACTCATTGCTTCCCTCCAGCCATTTCCTCATCTTCTGGCATCTACTGCCTCTGCTTCTGCTTACTGACGGTTATTATGTTGCTTTCTCATGAAAGCATGTTTTCTGTTGTTTTCATGGGATTGGGAGTGAAAGAGCAGGATGGATAAATAGAAGGTCATTGAGACACAGATTTGTGATTGTAATTATTATTCATTAATTGGAATGAAGAAAAGTCTAGATTGTTATAAATAATTTAAGAATTAAAATTGATCCAAAAAATTCTGTGTTTGACTTCATGACCGTTGAAAGGATGACAATTTGTGTTACGGTGGTTGATAACACAACTGTGAAAGCCGCAAGACGGACACAACCACAACGGAGGTGAACAACAGAACAGACAATGAAACGAGCAGGGTTCCTTTCTGTGGTTTGATGCTTATCTTTTTGAGGTGCTTCAAGCACCTGTACCGTGACACCTCAAATGTACAAGCATCTCATGTTAAATGGCGACTGGACTGGTTTTCACAAATGTTGGCTTGACTCAAACATCCGTAACTTGACCACATAACGTGACTCTGCTCATTTCATTGTCAACATCCGTTGTCACTTACTTCCTTTGTGGTTGTTTCTGTTTTTGCTATTTGTATTTTTCCATTAATGCGCTTGTGTGAGACGTCTCAGCCACTGTAATATTCCCTTCATTGTTAGTTCAATGAGATGAGCTGTTTTTGTTTGTTGAGTCTTTCGTGGTTACTGCTTGTTTATGTGTTGTGGACCCCTCTGAAGAACAGACACAAATATGCTGCTGCTAATGGGGATCCTAATAAAGAAAGAAAGAAAGCTGACACTTTTCTCTTGAATCCCTCTCCCCTGCCACCCACCCACCCACCCACCCACCCACACCCACACACACACACACACACACAGTGATGGGGTTGTTGGGCCCGGCTGTTGCAGAGGAAGTTCACTGCTGCCTCGTCTCAAACATAAATCTCACAAGCCTCACTACCTGTAGGTAACAACAGGAAATGGCTGATCCTGATACAAAAATAGAGCTTGGCTCATTCCTGCCCCCATTTTATAATCTATCTGCTCTGGAAAACTCCTCATAGAAACAGACACAGTGTGTGTGTGTGTGTGTGTGTGTGTGTGTGTGTGTGTGTGTGTGTGTGTGTGTGTGTGTGTGTGTGTGTGTGTGTGTGTGGAAGGAGACTGACATGACTATTGACAAGTTTCACATTTTTGTGCCAGTTTAAGTTTAGACATGAGCTTTTCTTATTTCAATCATTTTATACTCCAAATGTCTGTGACCATGATTAACGTTCAAAGCTGATCAAATCTAGTCCTTTCTTTATCTACTGTATTTTTTTTTTGCTCCCCTAAGAGCTGCTCTCCATTACCACAGCTGCCTCAACAGAGCGAGCACTACGCTGCATACCCAAGTGAAAATTAGAGTGTGTGACGTGAGAAAAAAATAATTTGGGTGCACCAGTGAGTGACTGTGCTCAGACAAACAGATTGTAAAGATACAAGTACACTAATGGATCTTTCTTATTAGCATAGAGCAGTGTAGAAAACATTCTGGTAGCAGCTTCTTATTTCTCAGTCGGTGATGTCCGTCACTTTCACTGGTTAAAATGATAAACGTTGCCGCCAGCAGATCAAATCACCTGTCACTAATTAATGTTCAAAGATTATTTGTGAGAGCAGACCCTCCGTTGTACTTACCACTGCGAGTGGAGTGCTTCTGTAGTGCCTGGCTGCAATGGTTGGATGATTAATTGATTTGTCGATCAACAGCAAAATAAAGACATCTTAAACAGTATCTAGTTCCAATTCGTCACTTGTGCGGATATACTACTATTCAGTGTCTTATGAGAAATTCAATAAAATATAATTGAATTTTAGTGTTTTTGACAAACACTAAAATCCAATACAGGCAATATGGTGACACCGTTTTACAGACAACTTTGATGGGTTTTTTGATTAATTTGACAAAATATGAATCAACCAAATAAAGAAATATGAATCCCTGTAAGTAATAACCATTACCCGTAGCCCAACTATAGTTCAAACAACTCGAGTCGAGTGAGATCTCTTAGCTAATGGTGTTGAATTACATTTTCCCTAACAAGTTTTCATTTATTTCAGATCTGTAATTTAAAATAATAAATAATAAAACAATAAAAGTGTATTAGTGCAGTGCCTGTTCTAAACCAGCCTGTTTAGAATAGAAAGTTCAAAATTCCCAAATTGGGGAATCCGTTGTTGCTGCCTTTGTGAACGAGCTCTTGTTGATCACAACGTCACTGACGTTGATGACTCCCAGCCACCGCTGCTACAGAGGGCTGCTCGCCAGTTTATTCAAAGTTTATTAAGATTGAATGTATCGCATTTGTGCAAATTGCACCAAATTTGACATTGAACTTCCTTGGGCCCTTAGTGGGAATGCAATAAGATGAACAGTTGTCAAGATTTGTGAACCACATACAGACAGACAAAGATTTGAGTAATTATTATTCGATGAACTTAAAAGTAAAACATGACGTCCAGGAGACAGGGAGCAAAGGCTCCAACATTCACAGTGAAATCTAGAACCACCTTTTTTTCCAATTGGACATAGGTTCACAATGTTTGTCACATGGCTGTCAACTCTGGAGTATATAGGAAAATTTACGGATTGAATAGTGATCTGTGTAGGCCTGTGACACTTGTGTGTGAGTGCGTGCGAGAATAGAGGGTATGAAAGGGATTGTCATCGAGGACCGAGGATTGCATTGAGATGCAGGACAACACCAGCGGCCAGATAACATCCCTTTTATCACCGGACGGCAGGAAACCTGGACATTAGGAAGAGTGGCTGAGAGAATGGACAGAGCAAGAAAAAAAGAGATGAGGTGCAGAAATGTTAAAGAATATAAAGAGACTTTTTGCTGGGCAGCCAATAAGGAGCACTTAGGAAAGGCAAAACCTATTCATTCTCACAGACTCGACATCTACCTCAAACCAGCTCTCTCCTTTAAAAAAATTGGGGATGCTTTAGAGTGTAGCTCTTGTGATATGCACAGATATAATGGTGGTGCTGATGATGACACATAATCAATCACTATTATTCGGTGTCCCAGAAAATTAAAAGCAGAGGCGGCGTGCAGCCGGTCACCTCTGCCACTGAGGGTCGAAGAGAGGGGACGTCAGCCACCACTCCTCTCTCAGCTGCTTTATATTGACAGGAGCCTTCAAGCTGTCAATCAACTCGGCAGGGGCAAGAGTCCCAGCACATTATCATCCACTCATGCTCTTGTCATGCGAGTATCATGCTTCCCCCGGGCTATCATAAAGCATCAGAGACATGCCATGCACATGTGGTGTTAGACAGTATTAACTGCCAGTCTCATCCTCCGTAAAGCCCTCTTAATAAGCACGTCTGTGCCCTATCAACTTACGTAACGTGGCGTGTCATTGTGCATCTACATCTGGCTCGTCAACATCAGCAACATGGTCGCCCTGCACTGGAAACACTCATGCACACAGATTATGTGCATGTGCATCAGAGGATTGCTGTGCATGGGCTTTACATTTCGGCGGCTCGCTGCAGCAGTAATGCAGTACAGTGGGAATATGGTGGGATTACTGCAGCTGGGCAGATTTCACATCTTCCCACAGATTACCCAAGGAGCTGATGGGACAGTCAATAGATGACACTGTGACCCCTGGTGTCCAAACAGGGGACTGCAAATAACTGCATGTCAGAAATGCTAAAAATATTTTTTTGTGAATTTCAGAAAGAGAGCTACATTTTCAGGGGCATTATTTCTGATTTCATGCTTGTGTACGCATGATGAAATGAAAGTAAACAAGATATTAAATTTTATTCATGGATTCTCGATCCTTTTAGTCACAACTATCATTCCTGTTCTTACATCCTAATTATATGCAGGGAGAGACATTAGTCAGATTTGGAGAAACTCTGCCCGGTGAGTGCTAGAGTGTGTGTTATCAGTACTTCACCGTCCTTATTTGGTATGGAGTGCAATCCCAGTATATGGTGGCATGGAGGAGCTTCCTGAAGCAGGTAGAAGAGATGTAATCAGGCACGAGGGTAGGGGAGGGAGGCGCTGTGTGTGTGGGCGGGGGGGAAGTTGGGATGGCGCTCTGCATCATAAAAAGGTTCTTCCCATCTTGAGGATTCTCGGCACGGATGCTACTTATTACCTTTCTCGTATGCTTTCATTTAAATTCACTTTTGGCTTGAGACCCATGGAAGGGAAGCTGCCCAGGTCTTTCAAAAAGTCATGGAGAAGGAGGTTTTTATTTAATTTCAAGTCTGAGCAACCGTCGTTTAGGTGGAGATGTGAAATCACTCTTAAAAATGTGCGACACTCAAACGCATCTCCAGCAATTATTCTACTTCACAGGTAAATGTGGTGGTTGGGGTGATGTCCTCAGTGCGAGCACGCTGGGTTGTCCCTGTGGTTCTGCAGGAGGTCTGGAGGTTACCTCAAGGTCAGGTCCAGAGATGGGGATTGTTAAAGCAATGTTTCCTATTAATCATCTAGACTATGATGGTCCGCCATATTCTAATTTGTCCCGCCGCCCATGCAGACAGGCAGACCTCATAGTTTCCGCGGTTGTGGCATGCAATGCAGTTCTATCTCTCACAATAGAACTTATCTTTCACTCTTTAGTCTGTGTACCTTAGTCAGTTGTTGCCATCGATTAAATTAATTCTTTGGGAAAGGCTGGTTAAATAATCATAGTTCTATCAAGTTAGGGGCAGGTCCATTGGCCATTGTGTTTAGTTACTACAAAAACTCTCTTTATTATAAGGACATTTATTTCATTGTCTAGCCTCAGTTAAATTTTTCTCTCCAGACCTTTTGAGACTGCTTGGATGAAATACAGAAGTTATGCATTCTATCATTAGGCTAATTCCAGGAGACTGATTATGAAGGGTAATTATAGGAGGACTTGGGAGAGGGGTTATCGCTGGTGTCATTTCAGAGGTTGAGCTGACGGGTATTTTACTGGATTGATGGTTACTCTTCCCAGAGGGACGCGAGTGTCAGATCATGGGGTGCCGGCAACTAAAGCCCTGGTCGTGGCCATGCAGTGTTTTTGTCCTGGGGGAGATGCAAAGAAGCAGGACTCTCCCTCTCTCCTCCTCACTAATCTCCTTATTACCCAGCAACCTCTCTGTCCTCTCCGAGTGATCTCCCGCTCTCCTTTCCTGTCCCTCCTACCTTTCTCCTTCTGTCTCCCACACTTCCCACCCCTCTTGCTCGCTGCCCTGATTAATAATGAATGAAGCGGATCATCTATCGATCCGTCCTCTTTGTGTTAGCACAGCAGAAGATATCAAACCTGTCAGAGGATCTTAAAATAGCTCTGTGATGTAGTGGCGATGAAAGAAAAGTTTGTCGCGTTAAGTAGGGGCTTGTTGTTTGTTTGTTTTTCAAGTTCTAAGAACGCAGTTACACAGGCATAAACTGTGGCGGAGCAGAGGGGAGGGAAGATGGGAGGGAGTAATTGTCGTTTCAGCTAAAGATGACGCCTCCCTGCGAAGGAGAAAGGTGATGATCTGCGATAAGTGTGAAACTAGAGGTCTCCTACACCCTCTCAATCTACCTTTGGCTCTTTATTAAAGCTCGTCTATGCCAAGTTTTGATCCTTTGGCCCTGTTCTGTCATCCCGAGTCTCGGAGAAATCCTCCACTCAGCCATTTCTGCCCTGCTGCTCCCACTTAATCAATCCGGCAGATTGGCTTTGCTCTCTGACAGGGGAAGGACCCTGCCGAGACCCTGATGGAGACTAAGAGAGATGTATATCTGTCGGTATTGGTTAATATCACCCGTTAACATTATGCAGGGTTCAGTAGTCCTTATGTTGAGGACAGAGAGGGAGGGGTCGTGCTGTGAGAACGTGATCAATTACAACTACTAGCTGAACTGCTGGATTTGATCCAAGTTGGGATAATTAGATTTTCTAATGTCTATTTTGATTTAGGCAGTCGTAGACGATTGACAGGAGGGGAGAGTAGTCTATATTAAAAGGGATCATTCTCTTTATTTCAGTGCATGGTTCTCGCCCTTTTTTACTCGTGACCCCTGAAAATAAAGTTATATGTAGTTAAAACCCCTAATCATTTTCCATCAACAGACATTTTTCCGATAAACCTTTTTACACCCTGATTAAGATCTTGTTTATTAACCAATACACTCGACTAGATACTGCAGTCCTCTTCTCAAGCTGAAACAGCTGACAATACAATAAATTGATCCATAAGAAATCTGTTAATTGAATATTTATTTATTTATTTATTCGTTGCAACTTCTTAAACTGCTCCAATGTAGGTCTAATATTGTTTTCTTATTCCTCTATATTATATAGCATTGTAATTCTCATGGTTCACACTGTGTGTCGGGCAAAACTAGCAAACTTGACTCATGTGGCCTTTGGGAAATCACGCTGGGCTTTTTCCACATTCGTAACATTTTAAAGATCAAAGAATTCATAGATTTATTTCCATACATGTTCAAGAAAGTGAAAAAATAATAATCCTGGACCCGTCCCCTGAAAATGTTTATTTAATAAAAGTTATTTCCTGACCTACACTTCAGTTTTTTGGAACTAGTGTTAGTGAAATCTTGTTTACAATCAAACAGACATAGTCTCCTTGGGGAGGTAATGACAACCAGAATAACTCATAATCAGCCGTACTTTTAATGTAGCTTTCGTCTGTGCACTAAAAGCAACTTCTTTTGTTTCAGGGTCAGGAGACCAATTTCAGATATTTATCTTGGAATATTTTCCATCTCATTGATCAATAGGATGGGATCGGGTGTTTGAGTTAGTGCCGCAAAACAACATGTTTATGAAGCGACTGGCATTACTTTTTTTAAGCATGACCATGATTGTTCCATAACCTTACTTTAACCACAATGATTGAGTTCCCTGACTTGGAATATAAGGACCAAAATATTTTCCTAAGCAGGGAATGCAGCTTGATTAGCAACGCTACACAATTAACCTACCAGTTTACCTATACGCAAAAACAATAAAAAAATGAAAATCTTAAAGTCAATACTGAGAAATGTAGTCTTACACATATGCATGTTGCACATAAAAGATTGTTCTTATATAGTTCATCTTCAGGGATTTCTTATTTTCTTTATTGTACGCAGGTCTATTTTCTGAACCTGCCACTGAAGCAGTAAACAGTTTGATGTCAGAATTAATCATTTGTATGTACAGTATGTAATGCACTGTATGTGTGTGGATTTTATTTATTAGCATGTTAGTGTATAGGTGTCATTATTTCAGTGCTTTCATCTCCCCTTCTCTTTTCCTTGGGGGATGTGTTATGTTTAGCAGAGATGTTAATTCTGTTGTTCATCATATTGTATGCTCTGTCTTGTTGTTCCCCAAGGACCAGGATGTTCATGCTTTTAAAGGCACACAAGTCCAGATATAATTATATCCATCCTTTCCCTCAGGAAAAAGTCACCTCATTAATGTATTTCACTGCCTGTGTCCATGTACTTGTTCTTCTTGTATGGACTGACAGGCACTGGAGTTCATGTTCAAAGAATCATAAAAAGGTTTTCCTGTGACATTTGAACATTATTCTTCGTTTGTTTGTAATACGAATGCACCTCTCCCCCCTCTGCTTTCCAGGAGCACTTCACTCCAGAGTGTAAGTTCAAGGAGAGCGTGTTTGAGAACTACTATGTTACATACTCCTCCATGCTGTACCGCCAGACCCAGTCTGGCCGCTCCTGGTATATCGGTATCAATCGTGACGGCCAGGTCATGAAAGGCAACCGGGTAAAGAAGAACAAAGGAGCTGCACACTTCCTGCCTAAAGTTATAGAGGGTTAGTGTCCTTTATGCCACTTGAGCACAATTTTAATCTGTTTCTCAGTTATTAAAGGAGACAGATTATACTAATTTTCAGGTTCATCATTTTAATTTTACTTTAAAAAGTTGACATGTTTTAATGTTCAGAAAATGCATCACTTTACTCATACTGTTCATTTCTGCAGCTCCTCTTTTCAGCCTTTGTCTGAAGAGCTTAATTTTAGTGCCTGTCTCTTTAATGCCCCCCCTCCCAATAAAGCCCAGTCTGCTTTGATTGGCTAATGGCCCCCTCTGTGGTAACTGGTCAACTCCTTCCTGCACGTGTGGAAAATGTTGGCCTCTGCTCTCGCTTTACCTGGCATTGTTATGCGGCGGGGCCAAAGTAGCCGCTAGGTGTGCATTATGCAAATGTAGGTCAACGTGATGCAACGTGACATCATGATGTGCAGGAAGTATCGGCTGCACTACAGATTTAGCAGAGTTTTCTGAGGGGTAGAGGATCACACAGACTTTGGGCTTTAAACTTTGCCGATCTCTTACACAAAAAACCCATAACACACTGAAAAAGCATAATACGTCTCCTTTAATCAACTCCTTGATTATTAACCAACAGCATCTGTCTTTGTCTCACAGTTGCGATGTATAAGGAGCCATCTCTACACGAGCTCGCCGCTGAACCGGTGAGCCCTCCTCGAAAGACGGTCAAGACGTCTGATTCGCCTTCTCTAAAGAATGGACGAAAAGAAGCCCCCAAGGCTGACGCCTCATAGCACAGGAGACTGAGGGTGGGACAGAGAGCAGTGACACTTGGAACACAGTCACTAAAATATGCTGAGGGTGGCTGAGGGAATGGCCACCACGTTCCTGAAGTGCACTACATGATGCTGAGGGACAAAAGGGTCAGCCGTCCATCAGCAGCCGCGAAGGCCTGAGAGAGGAGTCCCCCCCTCACCTGTCCCCACAGAAAGAAAAGTCCAGCGCCCCAGCCTGAACTACTACCACCTCCCCCTTCCACTGTTCTCTGCCCCCTATGACTTCTTAATGCACAGTCTCCTTCATTTCTCTGTCATACTCCAGCTTCTTTGTCCCGCTGACAATTTCATCTTTTCTCACACACACACACACGCCTACCCACCCGTCGGCTCTATTGTACTGTATATTCACCGCTCGCGCACTTCCAGCGCCGACTCTGCACCATAATCCTCACCCATGGGCCCCCTCTTGAGCCCTAAGTTGGTGACAGTGTGGCGCCGCCAGCTTTTCCACCCACCATCTGCCGACCAGCTAAGCTAATCACCAAGGTCAACTAAAACTCAGTGAGATTAAACAGCCCAGAGGGGGGAAAGATATGTGCAGGAAGCCTGGGTCCGGTCGGGTCAGCGGAGCAAGATGAGTGGATGAGAGATTGTGAACAGAAAATTTAGATTATGACATTCAAACTAATAGAGGTAATTTTTGTTTTGTTTTGGGGTTTGAACCTTTCAAACTATTTTTTGATTAATGTCAGCCAGATGGAAAAAGTCATGGATATGGTAACTGTAAAACACGATTAACATGATAAGAACAAAAACAACAAGACAACGGAACAGTGGTGATAAGGTTGGAAATTATGTTGTGAATATTTCATGAAGCTAACAAGAGAGGTGCTGCCTGCAAAATTACGAAATAAAATAAAATAACTATTCTTCCAGGAAAGATGAGCCATAAAATATATTTTAAATGTCTAGGTCTTCTTAATCCAGACTCACAGTAATAAGATCAAAAGGCCTGAGCAATATTTGTACCAACAAGGCAACAGATTATTCTACTAGGAAGGAAATAATAGTCAGTGTGTGAATGAGTGAGAGCCACTTATCAAGGCACCATCTCATCAAAGGCAACAAATGAGCAAGTGGGTCATGTTTTAAAACCCAGGGTGCTTCTGAACTCAGTCACCTGAAGAAGGAGCTGTAGTGTATACTTCACTCAGCATCTGCTGTCAGCATAAAGCCAGGTTTGAAGCCAAACATCAAAGCCAGAGGAGCCTCTGCGCTGGAGCACTTGTTATTCCGAGGATGTCTGGCAGCTTATCCACGCACTAGCTTTATCAATTCACCTTGGAAGAATCTCCCTCAAAAATGCAGTTGTCTGAGCGAATGTCTCTGTGTGATTGTGTTTCAACCCCCGCGTGTGGATGTCTTCTGTGGTGTGGACGCCCCTGTAAGATTCTGTGTGTGAATGAGCCCTAGCATTTAGAGGTTAGATACAGATGTCACCTCTGCCTTTTTGCTTCACAGACTGTATTTAAACATGGACTGAAGGGTTATCCCTTCCTGCCACAATCCTGAAACCAAAACATCATGTACCCAAGCACATTTGGAGCCAGAGACTGCACAGTAGCAATCAGATAAACGTTAGATAAACGTACTTGACCAGTGTTTCTCACAGAATTATTCAATCTATGACGGTAACAGGGGTCATGACAGGGGTCATGCACAGATGATACCAGGTGACAGGTACACGGACTAAAGACTGAAAGATAAGTCCTCACGTTTGAGAAAGAACTGCATTGCATGCCACGGCTGCAGCTGAAACTATGAGGTCTGACTGTCTGCGTGGACAGCAAAAACGTAATGAACCATAGCACGAGCACACTGTAGCTTGAGGTAGCACACAAGCAAAGGGTAGATCTCTTGTGTTATTATGAGAAGTGTAAAAAACGTTTTGGGTCAATATGAAACTGTGGCGAGGCAAATTAGGGAGTGGCGGGCCTCGACAGTCTGAATAATTAATGGGAAAAACTGTTGACCAATGGGGAGTGAGTCTAAGCTGTCAATAATGACATTTTCATTAAATAACTAATTAAAAAATTGGAAAGAAATCTGGGTGAAAAGACCGACCTAAATTGACAGAAACCATCTTTAAGAAAAATGTATTTAATGTGTAATTTGACTTTTTATTTTGGTACATGTCCCATCCACTAATATGGAGGGTGTGGGGTTTATGACCTATACTGCAGCCAGCCACCAGGGTCATGTAGTCCATCTTTCTGTATATGGTTTTGCGTCAGGACCCAACACTGTCGTTGACATGTGTCTGTGAGTGGGATATACATGGGGGGGGAACATCCATTTTATCTCATGGGGATGAACCAACAGGAAGTAATTCCTTACGTTAACATTTTTGTTTAGATGCATTTACCTAATGTTTTTATTTGCACTGGGTTTTTCAAGCAGGGACGACTGTTAGACAAAATAAGCCATGGCCTGATGGAAGCCGAGGCTACTAAATGGGAGCTGTCAGGTTATTTCAGTGCTGTCGGCTGCTGGGTGCTGTCGGCTCTGCTAAGCCACTGAGGGGAAAAAAAATGTCACCACAATGTTCCGTCAAAGTGAATGCGCATGGATACCACCAACAACAGCAGTAGCAGTCCCTCGCTATGTCAGGAAAAAGCAGTGTTGATGCCGGAGCAATGCTCATTATGGGAGCTCAAACTCAGCTTCAATGCAGCAGCGAGGTTATCTCATTTTAAGGGTGAAATAATGTGCAGATGGGTTACAGGAGGTGAAACGGTGGCTTCGTGAATGTGCTGTACCGAGGGCGAAAAAAAAAGAAGTCTGAAATTGTGCGTTGAATCGTAAAGAGGTCAGCACACGGAGGCAGTTATTTAGTGAGAGTGAGGGATTAGCAGGTGTATTCTTGAGGAATGTTGATAAGGAATTTCTGCAGTGAAGTAAGCAAGATTCTTGGCAGGGTTTTATATGCAGCATGAAGATATGATAATGAACGCGAGACAAAGGGGCATGTAAGGCACTGTGCGCTATTTATGAAAGGGGGTCTATGGAGGAAATTAGTTGGAGGGCTTTGCATTTTTTTTCCACTACGCCTTTTAATTTTCTGGGTTTTTCCAGGGGGAGAATCGTTTGCTTCAATTTTAGATATTTTGTCCTTGTAGCTGATTTCGCATTGTAGAATTACAAATCTATTTTTGATGCCAACTCACCCTCTCCCCGGTGGATTTGGTACATCCTGGTACGGTTTCTAACTGCGCGTTACTAACTACTGTATGATATCAAAGCGTGAACACAGCATGTAGCATACGACGTTATGGGCTTATTTTAGCAGCCAGTACTCCCACAGTCTTCAGTGTTTGTGTATTCCGTCTGAAGCTCCTTCGTGCCACTTCGGAGTTGATCATAAGTTCACTCCATAAGCACTTGGCGGTGCAAAGCAGTGACAAAGTGACAGCAAGGGAATTTTGCAAGCCAAAATAAGACATCATGGCATTTTCTCCTTTGGGCTGTGACTTATTCTTACTTTCACTTTTGTTTTTTATCTAAAGAATATTTTTATAATTAACTGTAACCCTGGTCTAAATGAAGACACATTTAAATTCACTAGATCGATATGTTAATCTATATCTGGACATTCATAAATATCAGTCCCCTAAACATGCCTGATTGTTTTCCCTCAAGATTCATAAAATTATTCTCTGCAAAGTCAAAGAAAATATTGAAAAATGCCCTATCTTACAATGTTAAAGAAAAACTATTAATGGATACTTTCCTGACCTATTCCCCCTCTTTCCACCACATTTAATAGAAATCTGTCTCTTGGTTTTGTCTAAATATAAGAGAGATCAAAATTCCTCCATAGATCTCTTAAATCCCCCAAAAAGTCTTTACTGTCCTGATGCTAAAGAATGCCACAGTAAGTTGTCGGACAGTGATACTGCAAGTAGAACAGAGATGAGAGTAACGTTAAGTAGTCTGATGAGTAGAAGTAGTCTGACATTGAATGTGAAAAAGTAAAGTAGAGGTAGAATGTAAACAGGAGGTGGTAAACAGAGTTTTGTACAATGAATGTGAGAGAGACTTAGAAAGCAAGTAGGTGCAATGAAAGCAACAGAATGCAGTTGTTAAGTGACGCTCTTGAATGTAAAAGTCATGTGAGAAGATGGCAGCCGCAGGTCCACAGAGAGAGAGGTGGCGAAAGAGTAGAACAGATACTAAAATGACTTTTGTTTTTGCTGTTTGAAGGAGTCAGAAAGTCCTCCACTTTGCCAGTGGGAATACATGTATGTGACGTCAGGTCTTGACAGCGGGGTGTTACCATGGAGCATAAAAAAGCAGATGTATTATGTGTGCCCACACATAAAGAGATTTAAAGTCGTAATCCCTTTCCTACACACATCCCCATATTTTATTTCTACTTTCTTTTAAAACACTGTCGTCGCCTGCGTGGGTGTATACTTACAGTGTGTTTATAAGGTCTGTGTGTGTGTGTGTGTGTGTGTGTATCTGTGATTAAGAGTCAGGTAAGACAAGACAGAGGCAAGGAGAAAAAGAAAGGGCATGAGAGTGAAACAGTGATCGATAGACTCAATAAAACATAAACGAGAGAACAGCCACCCTGGGATCGGTGTGGAAATCTCCCCAAGGTCAGCCAGAGACAGGGAAATCTATTTCTTCATAATGAACTCGGAGAGCTGTTGTTTGATTTCGATCTGCAAACTCGAAAGAAAAAGAAAAAAAGAAGACGCCAACTCGACGACAACAGAAGGAAAGGGTTTGGCTTATTTCTTGGAGGCCTTGACACTGGGCCCTGGACAAATAGCTTCCTCTTGAAACAATGTGAATTGCAGCAGCCACACTGTCCATACAGGTCCATAAAGGTAGTGCAGGTGCATAAACATAAACCATCTCCCCAAATATAAGACTTCGAGGAGAGTAAAGGTCTTTGCACATAAAGTCAGAATTGTTCGTCGGAATTTGTTGCACATTCAAAAATAAATACAACAGCACATTTTGGCGGTCGTTAAAGTTTTTGGAACTGATTCACTTTGCTGGAATTTCCGCATCTGTCAAAGGCATTTCCAGAGAGTTTGTTTGAGGTGTTCGGGATCAATTCGATCACAGAAATTAGTTTTCTTCATTTTAATATGCAGTCTGTTGGAGCTTGGAAGTGATCAGGATCATTTCACAGCTCCACGATCAGCAGATGAAATTGTCTTTGTCCTGTGCATGACGATCTTTATTGGATGACAGATTTAAAAAGAATGCATGAAAAATACGGACTTGTTCTGCAAAGACCTTAACTCATTGGAAAACTGGAGGCACGTTGCACCTTACAAGCACTGGGCATTGCCTAATGCATTTCAAAGGGAAATCACTAGGAGGTTCTTATAAAGGTTATGGTCGTATACAACCAGGGAATCAATTCATCCCCGTTAGTGGGACTAACAGGCAATAATGAATATTCAACTGCAGCTCAGCCGTCACCTGTGTTTAAGCTTCCATTGCACTGCACAAGGAACCAACATCCAGGGGAAATCTCTGGAAAAAAAGATTGGTACCATTTGGTTTCAGGTGTATTATTAAGAACCAGTAACACATTTTGATCGCACTGAGCGCAGCAACAATACCACACAGTAGCATCTGTGAAATGCAACCATTCTGAGCTATGCATCTCAAGTTATTTTCTATGGAGCCTTTTGTTTCTGTCTTAGGAATATGAATGAATTTTGAATTATTTCACATTAAAAAAAAAGAGCTGAACTGCAGACCAATGTGATTAAACAGCTTTCTATCACTGTAGTGCAGCTTTCTATCAAAAAACACTATTTTTATTATTAGTACTTAAAACCTGTCTACTGAGAGATGTGCCATCAAAACTGGGAAAATCTATGTATAACTAGCTCCCTCTAATGGAAGAAGTTGGGAGCTAAAAGGTAACACACTTAGTCAAGGGTACAAAAAAAAAAAGAAAGAAAGATTAATCCGGTAAAAAAATATATAAATCTAATTCTATGACAACCGATTATTGCACACCCCATCAAAAAATTGAATATTATATATATGTCCTTAAATCACATTGCTAAATGTAAATGTGCAATGCTCACTGTTGTTCAGTATTAAATACTGATTAAATACTGATGGACCAGGTTGAGTCTTGGGTGCAACACTGTTTGAATATGTCTAATCAAATAAGCAGCCGCTTCCCTTTAAAGGGCACAGCGCAGAAGCCATTTATTTTGTATGTGTATGTTTTGCTCCTGCAGGCTGATATTTCTCCTGTTGATGTGAGCGGATACATGTAAAAGAGTGTTCCCCTTGATCGCCATGCAACATGGCAGTATACCTACAGACATCAAAACCTATCCGGATGACCTAAATGTTCGGAATGCTGCCAGTTTACATGTATGTTGTGTGAATAATACGCTGTATATCTGATGTCAGGTCTATTTTCTTTTGCTCAGAAATGTACTTAAATAATCGTTGTTGATGTTTTTGTATTGTATTTTAATTCTGCCATGTCATGCCTCCTCCTCCCTGAATGTTCCTCCCTTTGATGTGTGTGTGTTTTTTTTTCCTTTGGTGGACATTTGTATCCACACTGGTCTCCCGAGTGAACTTCACCCGAAACGGAATCCCACTGTGCACCTGAGTTTTTTTGTTTGTGAACGATGCGATGCGTTGGAGTGGAAACGGCAGGACAACAGCAGCATCTAAAGCCAACATGTGTCCTCTCGTACCCACTCACTGACCTTGGTGGTCTCTCGAGTTACGGTCACGCAAGTCTTCCAGAAAGTTCCCCCAACCTCTCTCTCTCTTACTGTTAAGGACTTGGATTTCTTTCAAGCCAATCTTCTTGTCTTCCGAAAAAAAGAAAAGAAAGAAACTTTGAAAAAAAAAAAAAAAGCCATAAATAAAAATGGGCCCTGGCACTGACGAGCCACAGAGAGAAGGCCTGAATCCTCAGGCAGCTCCCGAGTGTTACCAGGGATTTGGACGTATGTTGGACTCCTTACAGAAAGAGCCAAATGAAGCAGCAGGAACATAATGACTTTTTTTGACCACAGCAGCACAGCAGGAAAAGAAGACCTGCAATATGCAATGAGAGCTAACGGCCTGCAGCGCTCAAGGAGTGGAGACAAATTCCGCAAGGTTAACGAACTACAATCAGGATTTGCAGGCTACAAAGGCAATCAGTGGCCGCAATAATTACTAATCGTCTGGACTGACATGGGGATTTATTTTTTTGCAAAGCATGCATACGTCACCGTCATTTGGCTCTTTAAGGACGACTCCCTCTCAGTATCAAGCCCTCGATTCACCCTCGCTCTGTGTTTGCCATCAGACCTGTGTACATTTCTACGATACCTCCTACATGAATTGAAAGGAGAGGTCTTATTCTGGAATATTATTCAATAAAATAACATATATTTGTATGATTGTAAGCCGCGGCCATTTTTTGTCTTCTTTTTTATTTAAAGATGTTGTATTAGTTCCCTCTAATGTCAGGATGCTATAAATCATCTATTTGTCCATCCTCTTTCTTTAACACTCACCTAATGATCTGTATGCTGGTGGAAATATATGTCACAAAAATACATATTCAAGAATATAAGGGAAGGTATTGTTAAGAAGTTACTTTATCCAAGTTGAAGCTATGACTGCTATGTCAGAGTTTTAAACCAAATGACTGGAGGAGCCATTTAACCGGTGGCTTGGCAGGTCTCAGTGGTGGCAGACTGAACCTACAGCCCAGTCTCTCTTTTCTCTATCTTTGATGGAATAGTTTTGTCGTGTGGAATTGTGTGAATAATAGGGCTGTGAGTTTTTCACCGACACACAATTTCTAGTTTGAATATATTCAAATAACCCCTCCCACACACACACACAATGCAGTCACACAAGGTTGACCACTTGCCGTTGCTCCGCTTGCCTGAGGTGCCTCCAACTGCTGCTAACAGGTGAACCCACAGATTTGTGATGAGGCAGTTGCATGGTACAAAGACGACTAATACGTCACTTTTGATTGTTACTGTGCCATGTACGCTGTCGACCCCAAAATACTTCGACACGCCGCCATGACTGTCCGC
Organism: Hippoglossus hippoglossus; assembly: GCF_009819705.1. Lineage (NCBI taxonomy): Eukaryota > Metazoa > Chordata > Actinopteri > Pleuronectiformes > Pleuronectidae > Hippoglossus > Hippoglossus hippoglossus. The sequence goes on along the minus strand of NC_047164.1, from coordinate 17,367,832 downwards.
TTAGGTTTGCTTTGCTTGCTAGCGTCCTCCATTTTTGTACCACTCTGTCACCCGGATATCCCCATTAACATATAACTCAAGATGTCACACTCATGTATTTCGATGTATTGAAATTGGACAGGTTGACGTTGTCATACTCAATGCTTGTTACAAACGAATCCAGTCTCTCAGTGACACACACTGATGCTCATATAGCTCCTCTCAACAAAGTGTATTTGCTAATCAGTCTAATCCAAACAGACCCTCTGGGCTTATAACACTGATACTTAAACCTGAGGAGGGTCTGCTTCCACACACAGCTACAGCAGAAACACACAAACCTCAGCTCCTCTAATGTGCACTTCATCTTAGAGGTGGATGTGAGAGGTGAGGTGGTGATCAACGACAGATTAAAGAGGTGCCTAGAACACTTGACGCCAGCAGCCTGTGGAAGATTTCCAACAAAAACTTTTTTAAAGAGAATTAAAGTGAAGGTCAGCTACGTTTGCATTATAACACCTGCTCATATTTTTTAAATAATCCTTGAAAGGTTAATCCGAATTTCCACGGTGACCCCAGTATCTGGACCCCCACAGATTTTAAATAAATAATAATAATTAATATTTATGAGCCAGATATGAGAGCTATAATGAAAAATGACCTGACTTTCCCTTGAATTTTCTACAGTAAAATCTCTTGAAACTTTACATGCAGACAGTGGGAGTTTACATGGACGTGGGGTGAAAATTATTTGTCACCTCTTAAGGATTTCTTAAAATAATAATTAACAGGAGCTAGTGGTCATGAGTTCTTCTAAATCAGGGGCCACAAAGGGCCACTTTAAGTTGCCAATTGTATGTCCAACATCCATGCACATTTCCTGATTCAGTAAGGTGCACATTTCAGTCATTCCTTGTTTACTGTATCACTGAATATATATTAAAAAATTGTTCCTTGTGCAAGCATCAAAAAAAGGTTATAAAACAAATTGTCAAATTTATTGTTAGTATTGTTACTAAGGGACTGGTTTATTTCAAAATAAGACAGGACAGGGGCTCTTTGGGGAGAATCATGTCAGCTGAGATAAAAATGGTGTTTAGCATCCATACCATCCACCTCTGTCAGACCTGAATTATATCAACAACTCATACACTGACACAACAGGCCTGACACGATCTGACACTGGCCAAACAACCTGTTGCAATGCTAATACAACATGTGCCAAAGACAGTCTGTGAAGACATAAAGGTTAGCAGACAGCAGAGGAAACTGTCTTACCTCCCTCCAGCTGTTGCTTCTTTGCATTCCCTCTGTGCAGTGAGCAGTTTACTTGGTGAACTCGAGTTAAGTTAAGCTAGCTGTTTTCTTCTCCAGTGTCCCCATGTGTTAGCAGGGTCAAAGAAGCTCCATGCCTTCAAGTTCCCCAGGTGCTTCCTCCATCCTCCTCGGTTGTAGTTGCCTTGTTCTTCCTCTGTTAATGTCGTTTTCCCACCGTCTTCAGGGCAGGTAGCCCCGCAGCCCCGAAATCTGACTGACAGGATACAGGTGTGTGAGAGAGCGCCACCCTGAGGCGAAGACAGTAAGGGCACGCTACGCTTCTGTTCAATGTACAATTACTCAGATGACGCAAGTAACAAACTACTTCCGCGCTGTTTCCATTTAAACCTTTATTTAAACAGATAAGTCCCATTGAGATCAAGAGATCATTTTCAAGGAAGTCTTGATTACATTAGTCCATCATGGAACAAATCATTTAAATGTAGATGTACATCCTTACAACACAATAAGAATAAAAAGACTAGTGATGCAAGTTAAAAAGCATGACAGTTAAAACTAGTCACGGTTGTTACTAGATTCTTAACATTACCCTTTGGAGTCAGGCCATCAAATTTCAGAATATGTTGCAGCTCTTTCCAAATGTGTGGTGCAAAGAATCTTTAAAAAAAAGCACAACATATTTCATTTTGAAGGTTGAAGACAGTCTATTGAAAACCCTGGCTCAGCTAAGCTTGTAGCTGGTATAATTAAGGAATTAACTTCATCAGTGCGGTAATAAAAACGCCCACAGTACCTGTCCCACAGGAATGTAATCTTCGATGAGTCAGTCTGCAAACTTTAGGCACTTAACACATATGCAGGGATTCCATTGAGCTTCATGTAAGAAATATTGCTAACATATATATGACAGTGTGGGTCCTATGCAGGCTGCCAGCACAGAAAGAAGCTTGCATGCAGATGTAAGCTTCCTCAATCCGAGGAGGTTATGTGCTGGAACCATAGACTGTATATAACGGCTGTAACCATCTGAGAAGTGGGGCGTCTCTGCAGCTCAGCGCTTTTCATCCTCCAACAGAACAGCAGTATCCTCTCCTTTCTATGTAAATGTGGAGGAAAAATAGGTGAGTAGTTGTTTGTGACGCCCCCCTAAACAGGCCCCTGAAGGTTGTGAGAGACCCTGGTCTGGTACGAATTGCCTGGGAATCAGGAGAAGCCTGGAGGCCAAAGCAGGAGTGTGCATTCACTGTCCTGTGCAAGCGTCTCAGTAATGGGCTTATACCCCCAACTGAATGCTACCACTCTGCCCGACCTCGGTATCAGAACGAGCAGAACCAGAGCCAGTGGGATTATGAAGGATCCTCACCACCTCTGCAGTGAACTATTCCACCGTCTACACTCGCTCACACGAACGTCTCATTAGTCACAAGTTCCACACGGAGAGAAAAAGTTTTGCCCCCCAGACCATTAAGACAAGGAACTCTGCCTGCAGCCTCTGACACTGAACATGTTTTTTATAACAATCCTGCAAACAATTACAAAATATGCACTTTAATAGATTTTGCCTGTCACCTCATGAGGACTGTCATCTTTGGTGGACTGATATAAAAACTGTATTTTTCAAATGCAGTGAAGATTCGATAAAAGATTGTTAAAAAGAGAGATAAATGTAGATAAATTCAAATACATTGAGATGAAATGAAAAAGATAACACCCTCATTTAAATATCTCCAGACAAGTTTGAAAACATGTAAAAAATATAACTAATGGGAGTTTTAAATGTTTATTGAGCAGGAGGTTATAACTTCCTGGACAATGACCAATGGGCCTTTGGAGCAAATAGCGAGAGATGTTGGAAGTAATAAAGGCAGCAGAGTCAAAATCGTCTGCCATATGAATATAAGGTCTCTTTAAATTGTAATAGGCCTTTGACACTACTGCTCACAAGTTAAATTAGGTTTGGGACCGAACTCAGAACTAAATAGCTTTGACATTACAGAGTACCGATTCCATTTGAAATTAAATGTTGGTTCCTGCGAGCACATCTGGTTGAGAGCGAAAGAGAGAGTGTGAATGGAAATGGTAAAATGGACTCTATTTATGTAACACTTTTCAATTCTTATTAACCACTCAAAGAATTTTACAGCCCACAAGTTGCATTCACCCATTCACATACCATTTCTACACTGTCAGCACAGCAATCAGGGCCCATGTGGGGTTCAGCATTTGCCCAAGGAGCCATCAAACCCGATTAGTGGAGGACCCTCTCTATAAGCCACTGCAGTGTGATGGAATTAAAGAACTTAATTATTTTGGGATTTATGTATCATGTGTTGTAGAAGCATTTGTCCAGAAGAGAAAAAGAAAAAACACATGTATTGGTTTGTCCAATTTTGACTGGGTAAATAAAACAAAGTCCGAAATCAAAGTTCCTTTAACAGCACTGTTGATAAAATCTGCTGCACCAAATTACACAACTAAATACCAGTTTACTTAATATGCCAGATTTTGTTTTTCTGGGATCTATCAATTATTCTCATTGAAATTATTGGAAAACGTAATGTTAAACAAATTGACATAAATCATTCTGGATCTGCCCCCATGATCCGGTTCCACACCAAAATTGAATGGGTTCTTCCTCGACTCATTCTGCATCCTTCTGTTTAGTAGTAATCTTTCCAGTAGTCTTAATGTAATCTTTCTTACAATCAATACAAACCAACCAACAAACAAACAAATGGACAGGGGTGAAAGCATAACCTCCTTGGTGGAGGTAAAAAATCCTCAAATACCTGAGCATGTCACAGTGAAAGTGAAAGCTGCAAATGCATACTTGACATTTTGCGAAACATACATACATCTTATAAGGCCGACACTATGTTGGTGACGTAAATGCAGAGCTGAAACACATGAAAACAAACTTCAGACACATCCAGCACAGACAGTCAGAATATATTTATCTGGTCTGAGAAGAACCAACTGACAAACTGTCTGATCTCCTAAAGAATCAGCTTCTCTTTTCAAAGATCCAAGATTATTTTTAACCAAAACCTATCAGATGGATAAATAGTCGCAATTATTTCTCATACACAACCCAGCAGTCAATTAGGCATCACAATATCTCAGTGATAACCATGGTAAATGGATAAGGGCTCATATCCCACAGAAAAGGGATAATTAAGCGACGAGTTGAACTCTGGAACAAGCTAAGTCGAGCAGCATCTGATCTGGCAGATTATGGTGCGCTGTGGGCTGTCACTGACTTTCACAACCCGTTCCCCTGTGTGACGTGACCCCGGTCAGGGTCAGACAGCCCTCTCTCCCACACTCTGATCCTCCCTGAGCTTTACTGGGGCATCTCAAATCTCATGGAAGCATGACGCATGCATTTATATAAGATTATTCTCAGTAAACCCACACAGAGCGGAGCAGTCGGCACTCAGACTGAATGGAGCTTTATATTTCTTAATGCAGCAAATAAGGATTAAAGCATTAAGCCAAATGTTGTTCTCACGATAGCTTGAGGAGCCAATTACCCTCAGCATGCGCATGTTTCCGTTACAGGCGTCTATACATGCTAAATATGAACAAATGTGGGAAAATCTCAACCTTGGAGGTTTGATGTGCATGTGCATGTTAATTTTGGTTTTCTGAGCAATGACTGACTGCCAGTGTTCTCCTCGCTTTCACGCAATTCTACAGATCTTTCTTTGACTGACACCAGCATCAGATGGAGGGGAAATAACCGTGATGCGATTAACAAAGTCACCAGAAGTGCAAGTGAGGGAAGTTAAGAAATATGAAAAATGTTGCCTCAGTATCAATAATTGCTACTAAAAGATAACAATTTGTTAATTTGTTATTCATTACACGTTGTCATGGCTTAGGCTAACTACAGAAACATGTTTGCCATGAAAAGGACCATTTACAATAATTATTTTCTTATTAAACATTCAATATATAACTTTGGCCACAAGGAGTCTCTTAATCAAAACAATAATAAAAGACAGTTTGTTGTGAGGCAACGTGGGATCATTGGGAATTGTTGTCTTCACCACCATTGTGAATGAACATCTATGCAGCAAACCACAATGAATATTCCAGATCCATTACGAGTGACCAATAGAAACAGCTGAAGGAAAAAACAACCAACTGACCAATTGGCTAACAGTGTGACTTTCCTCCGTCATACATCGTTCTGGAGTTACTGCAGAGACGAGCGAAGCCAAAGGTGAAGCAGATACAACAGAACACTAAAAGGCCACCGAAATGAAACATACACATAAACATATTACCTTTTAATAAAATTCAGAATTTCTTTGGGTTTGAACATTGCTGGTAACATTTCGGATTATGTAAGTACACTAGTCAACATAATAACCATTATAACATAAGTCTGGTCATTTTTAGACATTTTAATGAAGAATTGTTACAGACTTTAAATATCAATCACTTAATGAAGCACGGTGGCAGGCTCTGAATTGCACTGGGTTCCAGCATGTACATGATTCTAATCGTCTTCTACAATAGGTAGTTGACTATGTTTCTCATAAAACAAACCTGGGAACCATCATCTGGGATCGGTTGGTGAAGTTAACTTTTAATTTTTTTATTTTATGCTACCTGATAATACGTAAAAAATGTACCTTCAGTCCTTTTCAATATTGCCTCCAATACAGTATCACATTGTTCACACTGTTGACATAAATGCATAAAATAACAGGAGTAAATAGCATAAAGTGGTGGGGCTTCTGTTACAGCCACTGAGCAGGAGCTAAAATGGCTGTTTGCTGCTTGGGCCCATGTTCACATTAACCAGTAGGTGGCAGCAATGGATTTCAGAGTTGCTTTCATCTCTAATGTAAACTTTCCTCTTATATCCTGCTTCTGACAATGACGGTACCACCATAGACGGTATGGGTACCACATGCACAAAGGGGGAAAGGATACTCATTACTTTACCAGAGTGAAGTGCTGAGGTTTGAATAACATGATCAGAGCAAAAAATCGATGAAGCTAAAAGTCATGACTCAAATATCAAAGAAATTAGGGGGGGGGGGACTTTCAGGTAGGTAATAACTTTCGTTTTCAGGGGGAAAAGATTGATTAATACCTTGATCATTTTACAATGTAACATTGCCAATACACATACATGATCCTCCCTGAAAACAAATGTTCTTTACGTTTATTTACATTGTTACTGTACCTAGTAATTTTTTTTAGGTACTGATCATATTTAATCCATTAAATATATATGCACATATCTGTACTTTTTACAACACTACATTTTTTTACAACACACTGCATCTACATGTTCACATTGTTTTTAGTTTTTTTATATTTTTCAAAGTAATAAATAATGAGAGGGGAGTTGGTTGAATGATCCAATCAGAGTGGGCAGGTAAAAATATAATAACATTAGACCCCGCCTCCTGCAGCAGCAGCATCACAACTGAAGAAGAAACCCCTGAAAAAGATTCAGAACAGGCCACCACCGAGACTCAGCCATTTACAACAATGAGAATGCAGAGTGTTTTCAGAAGCATCATCTGCAGAATTCTTTATTAACATGACAGAGTCTGTACTATTCTTGTATTAAACAGGGGGTGTGGGTAGAGGTAATGATGTAGTTGGATGTTGCATCAGGGAATAAGCTACAGTATGCTAGTATTTTTTACTTTAATACTTTTTTTTAAGTACTTTTACCCTGTATTTGAGTAAATTTGTATCTATTTATTTGTACTTTTACCATCCTCTACTACTCCTCTGATTGTGGGCCCTGTCAGTTCAAGTGTTACAGTCCAGACCGTGAAAATAAGTTTCCTGTAAATGTTTCATTGACACTTAAGATTTGCCTTTAACAGAAGTATAAACAAATACCTGTGCGGACACGCCTTGGGAAGCGGTACAAACACTGACAGTGTCGTCTGTTTCGTCCTCAGATGAGTCATCTGATTGGCCAAGAAACATGTGACAAGTAAAAAATATATTTCCAGCGTAATTCCAGTGTACTACCTATTATGACTCAGAGAGTGACTGTCGGTATCAATCTAAAAATTATCCTTGTTGCGCAAGTCTCATAGTAATCCATAGAGTGTCCGAAATTGACACGCCTTTGTTTACAAGGCTTGTGTGTGCAAATTTTTTCTTTGTGGCATATTTAAAGTTTTCTAAGACAGCAGCAGTCGGCTTAAAATAACTGAATCAACTCCCACTGTAAAATAGAGGCTAACATTGCCACCATAACGTACCTGTACAGCACAGAATAAATTATTCTTACATACACAACACAAGTAGATTGACATTAACCTTGTTACACAGTTAAATATTTAACAAATACTTAATTTGAAAATACAATTCTAGGTCACAAAATCAGAGCAAATCAGAAATAAGATCATTTTTTTTATCTCTATCTGACTAAAAAGTGCAAAAGTGCCAAGTTTTCCTGGTTTGCTCTCGTTTTGTCATGTTGAATAGCTCAGTGATGTAATCTGATCACACTTCGCCCTCAGGTTACAGTGCTCCTGAAATGAAAGCTCTAAGTGTGAGCTTCCGGGAATTCTTCTTGGAGCTCCACCTTGTGTAGATGGCATAATATGTTGTTGTAGTGAGAATAGAGGTGCCTTCATTGGCTCACATATAAATAGTAATAAGTAAAGGCAGAATATGAACATATGGAAAATATTGGTAACAAAACCGATTTATTATTTACAGTAAAGATTGAAGGAGAAGAAGTTCTGCTCTTTTTCTTCTTTGTTTTACTGCAATAGACAATAAAAGTGTTTGGGGAAGTGTTGAGTAAAGGACAATAAACACAGTATGAAGTGGGAGCTGATTGTTACGGCCACATTGTCCATTGTCCTGACCACAGAGCAAATGTGATGGAAAGAACTTGCATAAGGAAGTGGTCTGTGTTCCATTCATTTTTAGCAGGGAGGTTTTTAGGCATACATTCACTAGTGAGTGGAGTATCAGGGATCAGCATCTGCTTCCCAAGTAATAATGGTAACTATTGACAGTTTTGTTTTGTACTCTAAGGTACTCCTACACGTACTAATTATTAATTGGATGTATTATATGCTGTCATGAATACATCATTTATCAAAACGGCCTATACATTTTCGGTTTTGTTTGTAAATAGTTTGCTTACATGTAGTGGATACCTGTGTCACCCTGTTAGTAACATGTTAAAATGCTTATTGCTCAGTTTGTGTATAACTAAAAGTAGCCTATAAGTCTGAGGTCAGTAGTTCACATGAGTACAATGCTTAGTTTACTTAAAACTATTTTGCAGTCATGCAGTGTTTCTCCCAGAAATAAAACCTTTCATGTAATTTCTTAATTTTTATGTTGTATTTATATGAAAAGCAATATCCCACTTCCGTTTATGTTAATGCAACTTCCCATTCTACACAATTTGTAATGTTGCTCTTCTGTGCAGCTCCACTTCTTTTTAGGGCAACAGGGTAATATGCCTTTGCTTACCTGAAATATATCTGGCCTGCAGCTAAACAAAGAAATCATGGATAGTTGATGGTGCTGTATTTATGAAAATACATGTACTACAGATAAAAGCATTAAAAACACTTGTTGGTCTCTATCTTATGGTTGAAGTTATAATAGCCTATATATAATATGCACTGTGCCATTAATATTGTTGGCATATACTGGGTGTTTTTTTTGTAATTGTTAACTGTTGAAAAAGAATGTGTAGTTTAAAATCTTTAAACTTTTTCTCCTTACTATATATCTCACAGTCATTACAATATATTACTAATACTGGCTCAAGTGTCAACTTTTGTTTTGGAAATATTTGAAATTAGACCAGGACGGTATGACCAAAAATGATAGGATAAAAGATAAAGATAAAAACCTTTATATCAGTTGATATCGATAATTATCACAATAAATGCCACATTATTATTTTTGTTTCGTTTACATACTGATGTTTGCTCCTGAGTGAAGGTTGCGGTTTTAAACTCGTATCTGTGGACAGAGACTGACAAACACTTGACAACCAGCGAAACGTTTTACAAATCTGAGGTCGATCAATTGTGTGTTATACCCCCCCACTGTGCTTACACAGTGCAAAATAACTATATATCAATACATTTTGTTATTGATTTTGATGAAAATTATACTGCGATAATTATTGATATTGTTTTATTGCTCAGCCCTATTGGAAATAACATGACGTTTAGTGATACATTCAAAAAATACTCCACACATTTTTACAAGCATTATGAAATAGGATTGTCTGTATAGCATAATCATTAATAACCTAATTAATAATTAATAAATACAGAAAGAAAAATGTTACTAAATATTTAACTAATGACTATTTATTTAACTATATACATTATGAAATATTATTGTCTGTATAGCATAATCATTATAAACCAAATTAATAATTAATATATACACACTAATATGTTATTAAAGAATGGAAAATGCACTAAATATTTAACTAATGACTATATATTTAACAAATAAATAGATATAGATATAGATATAGATATATAAATATAATTATGACATATTATTGTCTGTATAGCATAATCATTTAAAATCAAATTAACTATAAACTATTAACTATATTTAAGTAGATATTAACTGAAGTTATTGTTTTTATAATGTATGTACATACTATAAATAGTAGTATATATATAAATGAAGTTATTATTGTTGACATCAGTGTGAGTTTTGCTTGTTGTTATGATAGACTGTATGTGATGAACACGTATCTCCGTGTGTACGGTGTCTCGTGTGGTTCAGTTTCAGTAAACCCTGACATCATGAAACTTCAGGTGTTCGACGCCACGACCTGATGAGTCGAAACTACGTGCGCGTCCCCGCCCACCAGCAACAGAAACCGCCTAAAAAAGCTCGTCCCCGCTGGTTCCTCACCATTCAAGGTGCGGAAGAGGAACAGGTGCGCAAGGAGCTCCCGAGAAGAAGAGAATAAAAAACATCTTTAACTTTTAACTTTATTCAGAGAGACGAAGAGAAACTCAACCTATTTAAACTAAAGAAGCGAGCCAGTGAGCAGCCGAGCGACTTTAACTACAGCCAGAGAGGAGTGGGGGGTTTGTACCTTCACAGCAGGTGAGCGACTCTCTTTCGAAGAAGAAGAAGAAGAAGCAGCAGAGGAAGAAGAGGGAAATGGCCAATTCCGGGCTCCAGATCCTGGGCTTCGCCCTGGCTCTGTTGGGAGTCATTGGACTGATCATTGGGACCATTCTGCCGCAGTGGAAGATGTCCGCCTATGTGGGGGACAACATCATCACGGCGGTGTCCATGTACGAGGGGCTGTGGATGACCTGCGCCTTCCAGAGCACCGGGCAGATCCAGTGCAAGGTGTACGACTCCATACTGCAGCTCAACAGTGAGTAACTCCGCTCTTTCAAGTTGTTTTCGATGAGTTGTGTCCTCTGGAGCAGAACGTCCCAAATGGAGACTGTTCGGATTGTGAGTCGTGGACAGGCCTGTTGAATGAGCGCCTTCGCTATCTTTCATATCTAAGAGAAACTTATCATGGCAGATTTCTTTTAATGACCAAAGTCTATAGTTCAAACTCTAAAGTTCTCATTGTAGTATTAATTCTACACAGTCATACCGTTTTTATTCAAATTATTTCACTCCCTCAACTTATTGTTTTCAGCTTTCATACAGATTTTATCTTTTTTTTTAAATTTTATTTATCCTTAAGCCTCTTAATCTATTACTTTTTGCTCAGGTAGTTTTAAATCTCTTATTTTGCTTTCCGATTTATTTAAACTGTGCTTTCAGTTAACGTGTGGCCGGGCGCGGAGACTGCCGTAAGGTGTTGTTCTTGAGGCCATTTTCTACAGTTGGTTGTGAACTCTTACCAGATCACTGTGGCTCGGACTAACCGGTTTTGTCACATATTAACTCCCCTTTTATTCCCTCGGAAAGTGCAGCTTACTCTGTTGAAGCCACACAGTCGGGCCTCGCCTTCACAGAGCCGCAGATCGGCTTCATGTCACTGCAGGATATCGTCTTTTAAATATAGACTAATGTTCAATTTGAACTCATTTCCTCTTATGTGGAAATGGGTGTATTACTCTTACACCTGGACAATGATTATCCTGTAGCCAGTAAAGCCAACACCCCTCCTCCACCTCCTCTTCCTCCTCCTGCATGTGTGGATAACCTCATTGTGGGACTTAAATTACACAGGTGGAGGTTAACCAACACCAGTATGGATCACTGTATAGTCAACACAGCCTCCCCCTCAACATAGCCTCCCCCTCAACAGACAGTTGCTTTGTCTTCGGCCTGCAGGCCACAAAACCATGCGTTCGTTGCATTCGTTCAGGAGTTGAAAATATTCAACTTTTTCTTTCAAAATGTATTAATACAATATATTGCATGTAGCTTTTAGTTTAATTAATCCAAATGTTTGAGCACAACACATAAAGGAAAGTTTAAACGAGTTCAGTCGGCCTTGCTTCCTGCTTATGTGGTGGTGTGGGTGGTTCAGGGGCAGTAGTAGAATTTAACTGCACACTGGTTGTTTCACTGGTCATCGTGTGGGCCAGGAACCAAAAAGAAAAAGCGCACGGAACTTCAGGTGTCTTTTATAACTCTTTATCTTCCTGTCTGCTATCGTAAAACCAGTGGTTAAATGGGTCACTAGTAGCACGATGGTTGGGTGGTTTCAAATTCAGCTGACTGGTAGAGAGCCCTCAGGCATAATGTGCCTTTTTATCGTTTTGTATACAGGTTCCTCTTGATTCAACAGGTTTGTTTTTTCTACATTTACTGCTCTAAAGAACATGTTGGCTATGGTGGCATAGCTCACAAAATGGCCATTTCCCCCAAATAGTGTATTTTTAAATGTTTTTTTTTCTCTTGCTTATCAAAACATTTGATAATATATCTACAGCACAATGCGTCTTTATCGCCTCTTCAAACATGAATACAAACCAACTTTGATAAACGTTGTGTAAGTAAAGCTTTGGTTAAGATATGGCGCAAGTGCACAAATAATGACTCACTACTCAGAAAATACCTGCTCAGGATCTACTAACACACATGTGTAGTTTTTAAAACATGGGACAATGGTTGGAAAATGTTTACGACAACGAAACCCCTGAACTGCTGCTTCAGCATTTAAAAGCCACTTTTGGACATTCTTCACATTCTAGCGTAGCTTCGATTTCGGAAACGTCCACCTGCTGAAAAGCGGCCTGTGTGCACCTGAAATTGGGAGTGTCTTCCTTGTAATGAAACCTGAAACCTGGTTAAACCTGTTTCTGACTTGCACGCATTGCACACCCACTCCCCTCAACCCCTCCTCCTCCTGCTGCAGTTTCTTTGGCCTTCCTGTTAGAGCCAGTTTCTGTGGTGCGTTGTTATAGGGAGTGGCGAAGAGACCCAAGAGACAGAAGCCAGTCTGTTACACACAAACAGTGACTGTTTTTAGGCGCATGAAAGCGACTCTGCAACAATATTAAGACTTTTAGATACAAGTGTCTAAATCAAATCATTGTAGATTTGAACTCTAATGCCAATAATTGTTTTTTTCTTTTTTAGTCTAGTAACACCTGTTAAGACTTGCCACACCCCGGCACAATGCTCTGACTGTTATTTGTTTGATATTTGTCAGAATAACCGAATAACCGTCTCCCGCCCTCCTTTCCAGGTGCCCTCCAGGCAACCCGCGCCCTCATGATCGTTAGCATCATCGTTTCGCTGGCTGGTCTGGGTGTAGCATGCATGGGAATGAAGTGCACCAACTGTGGAGGAGATGACAAAGCGCGCAAGTCCAAGATCGCCATGATTGGGGGCATCATCATCCTGATTGGATGTAAGAAGGCATTTAATCATTTCCTGTTTTTATTTTATCCCTGGATCTGTAAGCGCTTCATTACTAATGTTCTTCACTCTCTTACAGCTTTGTGTTCCGTTGTGGCCTGCTCTTGGTACGCTCACGACATCATCAGGGCCTTCTACGACCCTTTCACCCCTGTCAATACCAAGTAAGTCAATGGCAACATGTATGTTCTTGTGTACTCTGTGCTGTTATTTGGTCTCGAAATTCGCCCACATAAAAAACCTCGATCATTGATTGCACAGAACAGAATCCGTGAGCGGAAAGGTATATTCACGAGTTAGCATTTCTGCTCTATGGTAACAACAGTGGTGCTGGGAGCAAAGTGCTGAGCACTTCCCTGAACACTGACATTGTTCGCTTGGGGACAGTGGCTGATGTTCCCCTCCTTCGATTGGTCACTTTGAACACCGTAGTGCTTGTCCTGTTTTGTCTTTTTTTAATTTAATGAAATTTGCTAAGTTTAACTGGGACAGATGCCGTTTTCAGCAGAATGCATTGTGTCCAAACATGCTGGTTTATAAGATACTAGTCTATCCTTTCTATCTAAATATCTGCATCCACATTTACATCCATGATTCAAGCGCTGATAGCTTCTTTCTACTTTTTTAATGCTTGTAAATCTCTTTTTCAAGGTACGAGTTTGGGTCTGCCATCTTCATCGCATGGGCTGGCGCTTTCCTGGCCGTAGTGGGAGGTGCCATGCTGTCAGCGTCTTGCCCACGGGGCAAACCCTCACCCAAGTATCCCATCTCCAGACCTCCCAGCAGCAAGGAATACGTTTGAACGGGACTGGGACTCAATGAAAGGACACTTTGACATTTGTGCTTGTCCAACTCGGAGATTTTAACAACGTTGAAAAATATGTATCCAGCAGGCGACGATCAGTACCTGTTTGTTTTTTATTTAGTATTTTAGTTTCTTCAAGGCTGCCCTGTGATGTTACTGTAATATTATTTTAACAGACTCATTAAAGTTTTTAAATATATTAGCAGTTTACTTCTAAGAATGCGCTCACTGTCTTTGCCTTATCTGGAACTGCAGAGTGAAACAATCCAGCTGCCACCTGTAACACTCTAAGTTGTTCCACTGGTATGCAGTACATATTTTCACATGCTAGTGTGCTCTGCATTATTGGAGAATGCAATGTGTTAGGAAAATAGTCTGCATGCACTGAACAGAGATCAGATACGTCAGTGGTCAACTCTACAGCCATTTTATTCCTGTGTTGGCTACGTGCATAACAATGTGCTCCCATTTGTTCCCATGTTTGTGCCCTCTTTTTATGAACAAGACAATCATTCAACAGTTCAGACTAAATTTTTTTTAATCAAAAGGCTGCAGTGAAACTTTAAATATATAAATCGCAACTTACTGATTCCTTATTATTGCCAATATCAAACAGCGTGACAAATGTTGAGAGCCATTTCTCAACTCGTTCTGTAATGATTACTGTTTGTGTAAAATGGGCTTTGCTCGTGTTTGTATTTTTTTTTTAGAATTTTATTTACCATAAATATCGCTGCACTCATCAAATTCTCAGTTTTAAAAAACTTTTTAACATGTGATTTGTTGTGTGTTTCTTGTCTTTTTGTTGTACATAAAATAAAAGTGAAAAATACACTGTTTCTCGGTTTTGGACCTTAATTCAAGAGTTAACCTTGTTTCATACACCATGCCACTCAAGGAGCTTTACTAAAAAATGAGAATCTCAAAACAGTTTAAATGATTTAAATCTGGCCTGATTTACAATAAACAAATCATAGAATCTAAATTAAGGTATTATGGAGTTATTAAGTTATGTTGCAGTTGAAAATGTAAAATAAGAGGCTACAATAAGTACATGCATCAAATTTCACCTTTGGTGACCAAAAAGCTATGGAGACTTGAGGTATTTATTTTTTGCACTCAGTCTGATGCATTCCACAGAAATCCCTTACATACATAACGTAATTTTGGTCCATGACATAACGTTGAAGAAAACAGATCCACGAACAACTCATTCTGCAACTCAAACAGTTGACATAGTCTTAACATTTTGTCATAAACACGTTTTCTTCAAACAAAAGGTTTATTGGCGTTTAGAAATTGAGCAGACATCAAATCCTATTCAGGCAGGA
Organism: Hippoglossus hippoglossus; assembly: GCF_009819705.1. NCBI lineage: Eukaryota > Metazoa > Chordata > Actinopteri > Pleuronectiformes > Pleuronectidae > Hippoglossus > Hippoglossus hippoglossus. Next base: position 17,352,601 of record NC_047164.1, on the reverse strand, counting down.
GTCTGAAATCCTCACAGCCACACTCTGGCTGGAAGCCATGTTCTTGTGAGTGAATGAGACGCAGCTTTATAATGACAACAAAATGAAAGTTGCTTTGGTTTTATTGCCACCTTGTGGTAGATACAGGTTACTGTTTTTAGTTGGACATGAAGTGACTATATACAGTCCTGCTCACCATTATTGGCACCCCTTCATTTTTTGCATAACCTGTACAATATCTTCAGAAATAAATGGAAATGTACCAAATTTATATCATCAGGATCTTTTAATTGGAGGTCCAAAGTAATTTAACAAAGAAAATTGTTTTTTCAACTTGCATATTGTAATTTCAAAGAAGAAACAGAAAAAACATCATGTGCAGCAATAACGGCACCCCTCTTTAATATTTGGTTGCACACCCTTTGGCAGTGATGACAGCCTCCAAACGTTTCTTGTAGCCATCTATAAGCTTCTTGCACTTCTCAGCTGGTATTTTCTCCCACTCTTCCTTTGCAATTTGTTCAAGCTCTTGAACGTTTGCAGGGTTCTTTTCCCCAATAGCAGATTTCAGCTCACCCCAAAGATTTTCAATCGGATTGAGATCAGGACTCATTGCTGGCCATTTTAAAACAGTCCATTTTTTCCTTTTCAACCATTCCTGCATGCTTTTGGATGTGTGCTTTGGGTCTTTGTCTTGCTGGAGGACCCATGATCTTCGACTCAAACCAAGTTTTCTTACACTGGGTAGGACATTTCGCTCTAAAATCTCTTGATAATTCTCTGATTTCATGATTCCTGTGATACGGTCAAGGCCTCCAGTACCAGATGCAGCAAAGCAGCCCCACAGCATTATGGATCCTCCACCGTGCTTAACTGTTGGTAGGGTGTTCTTTTCCTTGTAGGCTTCATTGCGCCGTCTGTCAACAAACTGTTGGTGTGCATTGCCAAAAAGCTCTATTTTTGTTTCATCTGTCCACAGAACATTTTCCCAGAAGGACTGCGGTTTGTCCAGGTACTCTTTGGCAAAGATCAGTCGTTCCTTTTTATGTCTTCTCCTCAGCAATGGTGTCTTCCTTGGCCTTCGCCCATAAAGCCCTGTTTGGTTTAGTGTGCGGCGTATGGTACTTGTTGAAACCATGACCCCAGACTGTTCCAGGTTGGCCTTCAGGTCTTTGGATGTTTGACGTGGTGTTTTTTCCACCATTCGCACCAACCTTCGAAGACTTCTCTCATAAATTTTTCTCTTCCCCCCACGTCCAGGGAGGTTCTTGACAGTTCCATGTTTGGCAAACTTCTTAATAACATTACGCACTGTTGAAACAGGGATACCAAGGTCTTTGGAGATGGCCTTATACCCTTTGGAGGTCTTGTGTATGCTAATAATAGCCCTTCTGATGTCCTCAGACAGCTCCTTTGTCTTCACCATTGTGACAAAGGAACAGGGAATAACAGGTGGCTTTTTAAAACATGGAAGTCATCATTCATTGGCTAATTAATGTCACAGGGGCACAGACAATTTATCAGGTGATTCTCATTTGTGATTTACCACAGGTGAGTCATAATGTGTTTCCATACTGATTTACAGCAAAGGGTGCCAATATCAGTGACACAGCAAGCTTTAAGTTTTTCTATCCCCCCCCCCCCCCATTGTTTATTGTTTTAAATTGTTGTTTATCATTTGCTCTTTTGTATCAAACACGAATTATCTACAGAAAAAAGTTGTTTCACTTGATTCATTTTTTTTCAGGAGATATTCCACATTATGTACTTAAACTTCTTGGGTGCCAATAATGGTGAGCAGGACTGTATGAAGCGCATGGACTCATTAATATGATGCACTTTTATCAATAGTATGTGTCATGTTGCTCTCAAAAGCATTTTAAAGATTTTGCACAATGTGGGTTATAGTAATATTTCATCACAGAGCAGTGTTTGAATTCCCCTTATGCCCCTGTCTTTTCACAGTGTCTCACCTCCACTCACTTTGTCATCATGTGTCTTCAGGTTAAGTTAGGACACTCGTGATTTATTAGACTCAGCGAAGTCTTGCTCTAGTTCTGCCTTTCCTTTATTCTCATTCTGCCTACCACTCATGAATCATTACTCTTTCCTCCTGTCAGGCCGGATCACAAAAGTCGTAAAGCTAATAGTTTCTTCCCAAAGTCTCTGCCACTGTCATAAAAACTTAGAGGGGAATGTTATTTTCTTTATACACTGAGGTTGTATCTACATTGTGATAACTTCAAGATTCAGGAACTCTATTGTTATACAACAAAATTGAGCCTATATATAGATTTTAGTTAGGGAAACGTACATATATAAAAACAGATACTATATACAATATTGCAATAGGGAAAGATACTGTCTAGGAAAAAAGCGGTCCTTGATGTTAACTAGAATGGCTCTCAGAGAGCGCACACTTCTTCCAAGGCCCAACAGTCCCTTTATGACAATTATTTTACGTACTGACTTCTGACTTTTATTTGGATCTGCACCAAATTGCACAAACTCATAAATATCGTTCCCCTCAACATGTCAGATTTGTATTAAATCAAGATCAATTAATTATTCTCTGAGAAATCCCCAAAATTTAATGGGTATTTGTCTTCTTTTTGAAGCACTTTGTAACAACAGTTTTTAAAAGTCCTATGCAAATAAAGGCATTATTATCTTTGTTACATTATTTTTACTGAGGAAAAACACTTCCACAAGGGTATTAAAATGAATGAAATCCTGCTAACAAACACATCTTTAGATTTTCTTCAATGGGTAAACACCTGCAGTTTCTGAGCATTAAAAAAAAATAAAAACCCTCTCCCACCTCAAGCACTCTCTCTGTATCTCTGTATAACACAGTACAGGACCATTCAGCTGTCACATGACTGCACGGCGATAAAAAACATTCGATCAAGGTTCACATAGTGCTCAACAACCTGCACATTAAACAGTGTGTTCCAGTCTGCAATAGGCGAAGCAGATGCAGTTTGTATAAAAAGAAACAGACCACTATCCAACATTGTCAGCCACAATGTTTTTAATGTTCTGACACTAAATAAATCCTTGGTAATAGATTGTGAAAATGTCTGTACGGGAATATTAAATGGTGCAGTATAATCTAAAAAATGTTAGTCTTGTATGTTTGTATAAGAATCCTGGTAGATTTGTAGTTTCTTAACTTTTGATAGTTATATTGTTAAGTACTGATAAGGAACCAGTCTATTTATTTTCATCATTTCTGGGCTATAGTTATAGGTGACACAGCACGACGCCTTCAGGGAAACTGGGTTAACTGGGTTCTTACTGACCTACTCTGCTACTCTCCCTTGATCGGCAGTCAGCTAACACAAACCCGAGAGAACATGTTACTTAATAAGGGATAAGTACTGGAAGCCTTTAAAGCCCTAACCATACTCAGAGATGACAAATCATACAAGCTCAAAGTCTAAACAAAGAATTTAAGATGGACTAATTTCATGTGTACTTTGTGGAATATCAGTACATAATCTACACGATTGTCCACGTGGTTCTCAAACTACAAATTCTGCAACCTTCAGTCTACATGCAAATAGACAACAATTATGTATATAGTATCTCAAAAGATGTAAGTGGACATTCCCATATATAACCCAAAGATCAACGTACTGGATTGGATCCAAAAGTTGAATTGGAACATCCTGAAATTTTAACAAGGAGGCATTTAGTAAAATCATTAACAGATTTGTCTTCAACATGTCCACAGCTTTTTATTCTCGCTGCACAGAAACAGAACAGTTGTAATGAAGCCATATCCTTTATTGAATCAATCTCATTGACGGCGAGCCTACACCCAAAGCATATTTAAATCAAACAAACGCATTAGTTTCTTGCAAACATGGAATGAGCTGCTTCTAACAGGCCAAATGCACAAACATTTACACCATCAATTCAACTTCAAACGATCAAGAGAAATGGACTGAATTATAACAGCAGGTGGGATTTTATTGTATAGAACATCTCCACACCTGCAATATCTGGTTTGAAGAGATTTAGCAACGTAAAAACAACAAACCCTTTCAAATTCCTTCATGCAGTCTGTCACCCGATGTGCAAATACTTAAACTTTAGCCTGTTGGATATCAGCAGTCGTGGCAACATAAAGCAGATAGACCAAGAGAGCAGAGGTGGAAGGTGCTGCTCTTATTTCTCTTGGCTCTAAAAGGTTGATGGGAGCGTTAAACCAAATGGTGGACGGACGGTAAAATGGAGGAAAATGGCAAGAACCTTTCAATTCAGACAAAATCTTCCAACTGAAAAAAAAGCATGTGAAGGAATCTCAGCAGCATAAAAAGTCAACACATTCCAAAAAGTGCAGTTCTTTGAAGTGCTTGGTGGTAACTCACCAAAGCGGATGTTTTATTGAATGAAAAGAAGTTATTTTGAACTGCCCTGTTTCAAGTCTGTGTGTCATTTTAGGTGTAATGAAATGTATTTTTTTAATTGTTTTTGCATTCAATGCTGCCAAAAAAAATGTTAAAAATCTAGTGAGAAATTTATTTACACATCGACAAAGATGCAAATTTGTACGTCTTTTCTCCTAGGGTTTATTCAACAAACCAAATAATATCTCTGCCCCAGTGAGAAATATGGAGGTGGAAACATGATGCAACATCATCGTGCACGCTCGTCAGCCACATCACTACCTGTACAGTCTCTTCATGCAGGAGGGCAGACGGAGGCTGGATAAGACTTTGAATGGATTCATGACGACTGGAAGGAACCGAGTGTGGCTACAGAGATGCGATGATATAAACGAGTCATAAAAAGAGATAATAAAACTGTTGTGTAGGCTGTTATTTAGCATCCGTCACCGCCTGTCTCCACTTCCACAGCTCCGCAACGTCCTAAGGGAAAAATAAAAATAAACACATTTTAAAAAAGGCTGTTAACTTGATGGAGTTGAGTTGGCAATATTAAATCAAATCCAGATCTGCACAACCAAATAATTTAGGGTATTTCATTTAATGTTTCTTCCACGGTCCCTGGTGGTAAGAAGAACTACATGGTCTGTAAAGCAGAACACACTGGAGCGTTTAACCACAACCGTGTCCGAGGGATCTGTGGCTTTTCTATGATTGGCCATCTTTGCACCTAGATTTTATGACGAACCTTGTAACTCTGGTGGTGAATAGTGCTATAGAAGTAGTTTATTATTACTCTATTGAAAAAATTAAATGATAGGAGTGAGGAGCAGTAAATATGCCAAATATATTAATGTTAACAAGTGGGTTCCTAATAAGTAGGGAAGAAGGGTTCCTAAGAGTTTAAAGCAACTTTAACTCAGTACTATACCTTGGCTTCAGAGACTTTGTAACCGTGCTTCACGAAGTTCTCAAACTTGGGCTGAGCTTTGGGTAATGTCACTCCCTGTAAGAAAACAATTACAATTCATCAGCGGATTTAAATTCAACACTTTTACAAACAGTATTGAAACAAATAGGCATTTTTTAATAAAAAAGGACAAAGACACCAACCTTGTTAACTGCCTCCATAATCTTGGCTTTAATCTCAGGAACTGTGAGAATTGCCTTGGGAGTTGTTGGCGTTTTAGGTGACCTGGTACCTTTACCTTTAGGGGTCTTCTCCTGCTGAGAACATAAAACATTTCTTACATAGGACACAAACTATTCAGTGGATAATAAGAAGTTAATTTGTACGAACCGTTGCCTGTTTTTTAGCTGGAGTGTTGGGTTTGGGACTCTTGCCATTCTGAGCAGGGGTCTTTTGTTTGGATGGTGTTGGCTTGGCCTGTAAAAAGACAACATGCAACTTTAATGGGAGAACACTTCGCTTTATTCAGCTGCTACTAAGTGACTGTCAAAGCTGTTAATTTACCTTAACAGGCGATTCTTCCTCCTCGCTCTCATCCTCCTCATCATCACCATCCCTAAAAGAAAGAAAAAACCATCAGGATAACAAAAACAAAAATCCCTGCAAAAAGACAGTCGCACTCAAATGTCTGACCCATTATAAAAAGTGTATGTTTGAGAAGTTTTCTAAAACGGTTGTGGTTCATATGTAGGAGGCTACAATATTCTCTGTACACATGACGAGATGCTCTTCAATGTGACCCGTTTTCTTTAACCAAAAAACTTAAAAGCCAAACCGGTCCAAATTATTGTCCCCAGTGCTGCACCACAACCTGTCACAGGTATAACTCAAATTTACATGTCTTTTTCATTGAGAGAAAACAGGAACATCTATAAAGAATCACCTTCTTAACAGATTCAATGGAAAGTTAAACACATCAGAATCCCATTAATGCAGTCTTGAACAAAGACGACCAAGTTTAGTGCCAAAATCATAAAACAGTCAGCTGCTGTTATAAACACTGAAATAGGCTTTACTTGCTGTTATCATTGCTCCTGTTCACACTGGCCAGTGACAGATTCTGTCACTGGCCAGTGTGATTCCAAGTTTCTGATTCCAAGGGAAGAAGAGAACAAAAGCCAGAGTTCTCTACCATCCCTTGCTTTACCATCACAGCAAAGGCAAAGCAATAAAAGGATGGATCAAGAGAATAAGTAGTGCAATCATAAAATCAATCCAATAAACTCAGATAGAGATGTCCACTTGAGTTGTCAATTCTGAATGCAGAATACCAATCAAAGATTCTGATGAACTGTTGAAATTATTAAATTTTTTTGTTGGAATGGAGGAAGAACTGTGGATCTTCCACGATCCCCTCAACATGCATCAGCAGGGATTTGCTAATAGTATGAACAAAAAAGATAAAACCGACAAACCGATGAAAGTGAAACTCTTGATATCAGTACCACCTGGTGGCCTCAAGAGGAGCTGAATCAGCTGAATGTTCCAGGAGGAGCGACCTCAACATGCAGTTAGAAACTTTGAGTGTTTGATCCCAAATCTTAAATTGATGCCAGGGGTCAAGCTGTTCAGGCACAATATATATGTATATATATATAAAATATTTGATGATAAAACTATTTCTGATGTTAAGTGTTATTATCACAGGCGAAAACTGCATAAGATAGTTTTTGATCTTCGATAGTGCACCACACTGTGTTTGTAATGGATTTGACCATCGTGCCAATATGTGAAACCCTGACACTCACTCATCATCATCGTCGTCATCGTCATCCTCCACAATTTCCATTTTCATCTTTTTCTGGAAGGAGGTAAAACACGAGTTGGTCATTTCAACTGAGACAGATTTGAAACTGAAGCTACAATGATGAAGTTGTAAAGGCTGTAAAACAAACCTGGGACTTGACCGCAGGAGAGGAAGCAGGTCTCTTCTTCGATGTTGCGACTTCCTCTTCTTCCTCCTCCTCCTCATCATCATCTTCTTCATCAAAAGACTGCTCAGATTCCATCACTTTAGACACAAAAGAATGGAGTGGTGAAGAATGGTTTGGTTGTGCACATTCCTAATCACGTCAAACACCCTGACACTCTTGTCACAAATACTCACTGACGAGGTGCTGTCCACTGATATGGATCGGACCAGAACCCGCCTTGAGACGGAAAACTGCTGGAGGTGTGATTGTGAAGCCACCGAGACAAACCTGCAACGAGAATTCAGATTTTAAAAATATACTTTATTCCCCCCAACGCAGTTTGTTTAGTGCGTCTGTACATAAAACGCAGCCAAGAAGGCGTTTACTCACGCTGGGCAGGGTCGAGGGTTTCAGTGAAACCAGTGCTGCCTTAATTTTCTGACCCTCTGTGTCTTGTCCTTCCACCTCCACCATGTGAAGTTCGTCTTTTGTGGCGGGGTCCACGCAGGCCTAAAGACGACAAGAACGGACTGTGATTCTATGTTCAGAGCCCATCTGATGACCATCAAGTGCTAAAGCAATCTTCTTAAGTACCACCCTCTCATTTTGGATCTTGCATTATGGGCATCAATTGTTGATACATTAGAAAACGGAGCGTTTTTTTGTAAAATAAACAGAAAGGTGCAACCATACACAACATTTTATCTATTTATTTGACTGGCCCACCGCAATATTCTAGAGGACAAGACAGGGTCGTTGACCTTAAACATGTCAAAACCAAGAAAACATGTTTCATATCAAATCACGAAAAGCAGCAAATTCTTCAGAATACTTGAAAATAGGTGGAAACAGTATTTGTCTTAAATAATTGTTTAGAGAATTTACCAATTTGCAAAACAGTTGCAGGTCAAGCTTAAAATTCCAATCGACTAATAATTGTAGCTCCAAAAATCATTCAAAAACTATATAACCTCCTGTCCAATTGTTTGTTGATTTGTAAGCAAGATAACACAAAAACAGGTCGTCATGAAACTTGGAAGGATGTGGTATGGGAAGGGAAGAAATTCAGTTTTATCTTTCTTAACTTCCTTTATCATTGTGAGATGGGGAGTTTTTCCATCTTCTCAGTTTTCCCAGGGAATAATTAGTGGTTTTAATTAATACATGTTGAACCTTGGCAGACGGATGCGCTCTACCGAGTGTCTTTCTAGTTTGGTTCTTCTTATAAAACGGACACATTGGATGTCTGGGTACTTACCATCCTCAGATCTAGCTGGTGCTCAAAGTCGTCATCCTCAGGATTGAACACCACCTCTTTTCCAGCTTCCAGCACACAGCCTGTTACAAAAGATTTAAAATAATAGTTAATGAATGAACACAAAGTTTCCCAACAGCAGAAAGTGGAGGCATATGAATCTAATGGATTAGTCACTGTCTTAAAAACGTTTCTGTAGGCGAGTGTAAGGTGCTGTATTGCCAGTGCACACAGGGGGGCGCCATACAAACGGCTGATAATGAATATCTCCACATGGCCCGGGCAAAAGGAAGTTAGGAGAAACATCTTTAAAATCATTTCACAGCAAACTACGTCTGTGTGGTGAAAATTCAACTGTGTTAGACTGAAGATGCTTCATGAAAAATATTTTTACTGTTGTAACAATGGCAGATAAACACCATTTAATTGTACTCTACTTACGCAGTTACATGTGTATCTAGTTCAAATCAAAGTGATGATATTTCTAAGGGAAGGACATTATAAGATAAGTAAAGGTATAAAGAGTACTTTGCTGTACATCAGTGGCAGCACGTGTCTCAAAATACTCTATACTCCTCCTGGGAGACAATTGTCAAAGTGATTTTCCGGATTTACTTGTTATTTAAATTAAATACTACATTTTAAACAAGGCTGGGAAATGATTTATAACATGGCAGATGTTTTAAAAAACATGGTATTATAATCTTATTTTTCTCCTCTTGTTAAAACCCATCATGTAAGGTCAGACTGGGAGATGATCCAACCAAACCAATAGTCCTGCAGCTGTATTGTGATTTAACTCGTTGGTTTAACACTGATTTCACTGACTGGATTGAGTCAAAGCCAAAGAAAGTGACGTTTTAGAGGAGAAGTCAACGTGGTCCTCGCGAGTTTCACCCACGTTGAGATGATTTGAGCCCGACGAGCCAAAAAACCATCAGCTCATACTTTAGCCAGAGCTCGACCTCAATCCCACTAACACGCAGGTAAAACCACACAGACGTTTTAGAGTCTGGCGGAGAGGAACGTGTGAAATATCAACAGTGAGGAAGAGAGACGGGCGCCGCCATGTTGATATCGAACACGTGTTCGACCGCGTTGTTGAGCGGGACTCGGCGAACCCGCGGCTACAAGTACACACACGTTACTGACACGTACTATTAGCACGTGTGTGAATGTGATACAAGTGTTAAAATGACAACCGGACCAGACATGTTACAGAAACCTGCGCAGCTACATTCCACGTGTCCTGATTGTGTGTGTGTGTGTGTTACCAGCAGAAGTCAAATGAGGACACACTCTCTCTAACACTACACACAGACACACGTTTTTCTCACCGTAAAGGAACGTCTGTGGCGCCATGGTTTCCTCGTCTAACCCGTTCATTGTGGATGTTGATGCGGAGTCGGTCCGGTGCTGCTCTTCGGATGTGGAGGACTAACCAACTACTACCGCTGCTAGTTACTAGCTAATCAGCGAACCCACGTGTCCCGCCTCCTCTCTTCTTCTGCTCCCGCTGAGTGCAGAGGCCGGAGACTCACAGCGACACCCTGCGGTGCGACGGTGTGGGAAAGACCACATGTTAACTTATATATATGTACTGTAGTATCTGATAGCTTTGTATTATTCTATCTATCTATTAATTTTATCAATATTTAATCTCTATGCCATTATTGATTAATATATATTTATTTTTGTCTTAAATGATATATATATATATATATATATATATATATAATATAGATAGATAGATAGATAGATAGATAGATAGATAGATAGATAGATAGATATGATATATAGATAGATAGATAGATAGACACACATTTTCCTTGATTCATGGATCTTAATGAAAGTGTTTAAGGGGCTGATATTTATGAATGTGTGCAATTTGGTACAGATCCAAATACAAACCCAGATCTTTTGACTTTAAATGTGGTTTCATAGGGGGCCTGTATAGGCCTCGGCAGATATATGCTCTGTTCCTCACTTGTTGATGGCAGGAAATTTATTTAGTTTTTCAGAGAGTAAATGCAACTGCTTCATCCAGTTTGAATCTCTGTGCGTAGGCTGCATTAATATGGGGTGTCATGGCTTGGCAGGCTTTCTCTTTGAATAGCTGACCAGACATTAATGTGTACAGAAATATGGATTAAATTGAATTAAAGGAAAACCTGTCAGTGGAGACCTTATAAGTTGTGATCGGGGGACTACAATAATTCACACAATTTTCATATCTATCAAACCATTCAGACTAGTAAAAGTAATCCCTCTACAGAAGTATCAGCATTCATGTTTCTCCACTTATTTATTTGGTTTTTCCTATGATGATTATCAACACTTTATATGTTGTAGGGTCAGAAATGCTGGTTTCTTAAGAGCGCACAGAATAAATGCACGCGGACAAAAACCAATGGACACACAACCATACACGTTTGCACAAAGGAAAGAACTCAGTTTGAGAATTTACATATTTATTATTGTATGGCTTAGCATCATTTAGATTGTGAGATATAACAACTCTGCTCCAAACCAAGGTATCAGAGATCTGCGGGGGGGCTGTGATGTTAGAGCTGCTCCACCGATGGCGAAAAGAACAGCAATTAATATTTCAAAGCTTAAACTACTACAGCCTCGTGAGTTTTCTATCACAGTCATGCTTTCAAACGCACCGTGACTCACAGCAAACCATCTGCATGGAGCTGCAACAGTCTGCAGGCGCCTGTATACATCAGCGTGACATCACAGATTCGGTTCGGAGGGGAGGAAGCAGCGCAACCTGTTCACATGTACAGATGGAGCCGTCCTCAGTGTCGTCCAAATATCACATTCCAAAGCTGACATTCAGTCGTGTTTCCCTGCAACTCTCTCACGACTTTTCTCAAAGCAGGATTCCACCCAGCGACCGACATCGAGAGATCGGTATGACATACAAATATATGTTATTCACATCCCTGTTGCCGTCTGCAAGTGCAAAACTAAGTCATTGGTTTTATGATTTAAAATTCTTCATTATTATTTAACATCTTAGAATTGCACATTCTCATCGAATGTTTAAACATTTTTCCACAATACCTTTTATTAGACAACACATCGATTTGTTCACAAGAAGCAAAACAGCGGGTGAAAATATAAAAGAATGGATCCCCTTCCTCTTTCCTTCTTTTTCACTAAAACCTTAGATCAAGCAGAGATGGACAGACACACTCACGCACAATAAAAGACCCCACGAAATGTGCTGCTTTCGAAATTGTACGATTTTCTACCGAAAGCTTTAGACAGACACGGAACAACAAGCATTGATTTGACTCAGCAGGCAAGCGACAGCCAGGCCAAAACAAACAGTACAGGGAGGTCACTGCAGCAGTGGAGCCAATACGTGACATTAGAAATATGCCATATCACTCATGGCTAAAGTCCTCATGGCTAAAGATTTGAAGATAAATCAAAAGCTCTTGCAAAAGCATGCATTTATTTTTTGGCCACAAAAAAAAAGGAAACAAATAGTTCTGCTGGTTGAACAAATAGCTTTTTGCTGGTCGGGAGCAGCCTTGTAATGCATCTTTATCTGCAACAGGCCAATCTTCAAGACAGGATCGCGAAGAGTGATCTGTGTATGTCCGAGGCTCTCAGCCACTCTGTATTGTATTGTGTGGTGGAACTCCATAGGAAGGCCTGTTGTTTAAAAGCATTCCAGTCCAGTCCCTTTATTCATGTCTGTGCAAGGTTTTTCCCTGGCTGTGTGTATCCAGACGACAGCCGGATGAGTTGGGGGGAGAGGAGGAGGGACCGGATGCATTGCACATATGCATCCACACACGCACTCGCACCGAGCCCTTTTCGTTGGCCACGTCTGCGTCTCCCATCGCCTCGGCTTACATCACGTTCTCAAACAGCTGCATGGATCTCATCATGGTCTCATCCTGCAGAGAGTGAAGACGAGTCATCATGACAGAATGATGGGATTGACTCACACTGCACTTTTGACACTGCAATACTGCACAAAGACAGCGGATTTAAATATATTCAACAAAATGATTCATTTCTCTTTACCCGGACAGGAGTGTGTCTGGAGGTGTTAATGTTTTAATGTTTAAGTCCATTTTCGTTGATGTATCACGTCATTTGACCTTCATTTAAACTTGCAAATATGAACATGATATATTCAAGATTAAAGATGCAACAGGATTTGTTGTCCCACCAGTTATACATATTGAACATGGTCTATACAGTAATATAGAATAAGGCAGTAATAATATTTACAATAGAAATAGACAGTAGTAAAATAATAACACAAATTACGATGACATTATAACAATAAAGAAATATATAATGCAATAAAAGTCAGGGCTGAATACTAGTTGCTAATTGTGTGTGAGTTAAATGTTTTTTGAACTGTATAATTATATACATTTTAAACATATTACAACATTTTTATCATGTACATAATGTTTTTATAATGTAAATGTGCATTCAATTCCAATTTGAAATGAGTGGAAGTACTGTGTGATCCATTCACTTAATGAAGACAATGACATGTGCTCGACAGCTCCAAAAGCCGGGAAGTGAATGTTTGAGTTTAGTAGACTATTTTGTCACATATACTTTTTCTCAAAGATCAAGAATGAACGTCTATTAGATGTGATGTTTTTTTTACATAACAAATGAGTAGTACTGGGAACAGTCCTCAGTGTAACTAAAGATTGACTCTGTAAAGTTGGCAGCACATGGTTAAATAGTGTTTTCCTTGTTGTTACATAGGAAATGAAGGGAATCACAGATGAAGGACAATACGTACCTCCTGACAGACTATAACGAACTCCTCTAAAGTCACCACTCCATCTTTGTTTTTGTCCATTTTCTGGAAAAACAATGTGACAGAACAAAATGTGAATCTTCTCCAAACGTAAATTCAATAAGTTGTATTTCTGCTGTTGTGGCAGTGTGTCATTTTGCTACACAAACGAAACACTACGGAATAATAATGACATAAAACTTCATAAGCTTTATCTAAGAACCAGGCAAAGTGTCTCAATAAAGGCAGACAGGTTCATAACAGAAGGTACTGGAGTGTGATGAGAGACAATAACCTGTCACTGTTCACAAATATATGATATTTCAAAGATGAACTTTATTTTGAACCTGAAAGAAGGCGTCCACGTGCTGCTGTGGGACATCCCCTTTTAGTGCAGGGTAGGTGTACTTTCCCATCATGTTATAAATGGCCCTCACGATCTCAGTCATCTCCTGAAAGAAAAGCAGAATGGTTGACATAACGGTGTGGGACACAGAGACGAAACCCTGCATAAGCTGTGACAACGCGGTCTCACCTCTCTGTTTATGTATCCATCTTTGTTAATGTCATACAGGTGAAACGTCCACTCCAGCTTTTCCCTCAGAGTCCCCCGCAGCAGTATAGACAAGCCCATTACAAAGTCCTGGCAGCGACAGAAAAGGACAGAGGAACGGAATGGAACCAGCTTCTCAAAACATCACAGCACACGGACGTACGGTAACACATTTTTCTTACCTTAAATTTAATGGAGCCATTGTTTGTAGTGTCGAATGCATTGAAAAGATAATGTGCATACATGCTTGCGTCTGAAAGCCACAAGAAACATAAACGTGTGAGGTTTTCTGTTCTCAAAAAGCTTCACAGAGCAATGAAAGATAAAGAGCATCGGACTTTACCTCCATGAGGGAAGAACTGTGCATAAATGTGTTTAAATGTCTCCTCGTTCACCATTCCACTCGGACATTCCTGTGGAGGAGAAGATAAAATGATTGTTCAGTGACTTTTATACTTTTTTTCTGTTTGTTAGTATACCACAATTATTTAGTCCAAGTGACTTGACCCTTTAGCCAGCACTGGACTACTACCTTTTAATGTTACTCTGACACAAATTAACCTTTTTTAGCTGCTGCAAAAGATAAATAGTTCTGGTGTCCATTCATAGCATGTTTTTTTATTCTGACATTGGATATTTAGTCGGACTCTTCTGCTGTGTCTCAATTCAGGGGCTGCGTCCTTCAGTCGTGGGAGGGATAGACCGCGAAGGCCAAACTGAAATGTCCTGCCCTTGTCACTGTTCCTTAGCAACTGAGCAGACATTAGACACACCGAGAAAGTTTGAATACTCCTTGTTTTTTTAAACTTGTTCATCTTTAACTTTTGAGTTGAGCTGAAGCGTGATACTCAAGCATCGGACATCTAGGCTTTTGCTGGCGCTCTTTTCATTTTTTTAAAAATTTGTCGTCACTGACATGCAATGAATCCTGGGATATGTCGGGCCAGGAAGGATCCGCCCGTTGGAGCCTTTGTTTCTCGGGGATAGATGGACACATTTGTTGGGGACATTTGAAGAGGTTTTCAAAATGAGACATAGCTTTTTGTGTTTATGGACTTTTACTTTGTTTTCCTTGAGTTCGTTTTTTTGGATTTGCGTCTTGGTTGTTTTCTCCCTTGAGCTAAGTTAAGATGCTTTCTTCTCATTCCTCGTTTGTTGGCTCGTTTGCTGTATTTTGTAACTCTCCTCTGGTCTTTCACTTGTGTCCTGCTTCCTATGCCTGCAGCCTAATGTGTCACACCTTTGTCTCATTGTCTCTTACTTCAGTATTTAGTCTCTGTGTTTCCCTCTTGTGTTGGCAGTTAGTCTTGTAACTTGAAGTACTACATTCCAGCATCCTTTTAGTTTACCGCCTACGTGGGAAACCTTTAATTCCAGAGACCTTTTGTCTTTAGCCAGTTGTTTTGGATACTTCTGCTCTGCTGGACAGATTCTTGTGTGCTGAACTCTCTGTTATTTTAACCCTAACCTGCTTCTGCATCCGAATCTTGGTTCTCTCCTCGCTAGAACGTGAAAGAGATACATCAGCTACAATTTAAGGTAAGAAATGTTGATGCTGAATTTTCAGTCATATGAGGCGAATAATGCTTTGTGGATAGTTTGTCTTGGTTTAGATTGAAGTATTAGCTGGATTACAATGATGTACAGACATTAATGGTTGCTAGAGGATGAATCTCAATGACCTTTGTTATAACCAGACTTTTCATTTAATACCACAGGGTTGTAACTATTATATGTTTTGCCATTAACTTTGATACAGATATTCTTGGGGCACAGAGGATTAATCTCTATGACTTTGATGATCCCTTGACTTTTTTTTATTTGTCTAAAAAATGTTACTTTGATTAAAAGTATATATATATATATATATATATATATATTCTCCACTATTTACTGTGTGTTGTGTGTAATCTCAAACATAATCTCATAATCAAATCCGAGAGTGTGTGATTACATTCTTGAATCCACGATAGAGGATCTGCAGCTCCTGTTTGGAGAAGTTGGTCTGGGCCTCCAGTTGCTCGAGACCCTCTGGCCTGTGAGACACCATCGTCATCTCCAGCTCATCATCGATGCTATCTACAGAGGAGAGAGAGGGCGAAATAGAAATAGCAGGAGATATTAATAACTTAGAAACATGTCACAACATCTTTAATCTTAGTTAAACATGTGCTCTTCCCAACCTTTAAAAACTGTAATAAGCAGGAAAGTGAAAACTCAGCAAAGCTAAAAAAATGTTAACTCGGCAGGAAACATGTATCAAGAAACTGATTAGGCAGCAGAAACACAGGCGAGTGAAGCGGCAGAGGATTAAGAGAATCCAAAAAAGGTAGATAGGGAGACAGAAGTGGAATCGAGAGGAAGTGCGTGTGCTCGACAAATAGATTCCCCCCCCCCCCCCCCCCCCCCCCCCCCCCTTAGGAGTTGAGGGGCTTTATTAATGGCAACACAGTGCTAAGTGTCGGGCGCTGTGGAGAGAGATGATGGTTAATGATGTGAAGAGTCATGGTTGTGCTGTGGGCAAGGTTTCGTCACTGTGACTGTCTCCAGCTGCAGGGCAGCACTAAAAATCACTGACATCCGGCTGCGTGCACACAGTCCACACACAGACACACACACACACAGACACACAGACACACACACACACACACACACACACACACACACACACACACACACACACACACACACACACACACACACACAACTAAGTTCACAAACATGAGGAAACAGCCAAATGACGCTCGCTGGAAAACACTTAGTTGTGCTCACACAGGCCGCAGATGATGAAGAAATGAAATGAAAGTGTCAACTCTTATATTGGTGAGGCAGAGCTGCAGATTTACACTTGGTCTGCGGTCGCTTTTAAATCCGAACTGGGCCCTGAGATATATAAGCAATATATCTTCTTCTCCTGGAGAACAAATGATATACTATGATTTATCCTTGGACGAATTCTTACAATAAATCAAAACCCCATTAATTCCACTGTCCCAGCTGACCAGCGAAGCATCGATGACTTGACAGACGTTCACACGCATGCAAGGCCAGCTGTGTCCGCATGGCCGCGGCTCAGTCAACCTTAAAAAGTAAAAAAACGAAAAGCTGCAGATTAAATATAATGTAATAATCCTGCCAGTTGGATGTCGGCGATGACTCATTCAGGTGTCAGGATTAATCCTTGACACTGAAACTGTCCCCTGAATCATGCATCACCTGCCAGAGACGATCTTAATCTGAATTTTGGATCCATCATCCGCTCTTTAGCAGTTCCCAGAACCCTGATGCAGCCGGAACCTAATGCAACAATCATTTCTGTACAGTAAGATGCAATTAGATTCATTTGTTTCCTTGTGGGGGAATAATTACTTTGACTGTTCAACATTCAATCCATGCACATTGGTCTCAAGTATCAGAAGCACAGCTTTGTTCTCTCTGAAGCTGCTCTATAGCTTTACCATTATTTAGAGATAATTTGACATAATTAGAATAATTATAGATATATTCCACATATATAAAAAAACTTGACTGTAGACAGATACTATCCATACAACTAATTCCACAAACGTCTCTATGTGGGATGTGTATCTCGTGAACCGTTCATCTTATCAGCTTCACACTTAACATGTGTGGTTGTGGTCATTGGAAGTGCAATTTTGAATTTTGGCAAGTGATGCGTTCAATTTAAATAAAATGTGATTAAACAGGTGACCAAAGCTCGAGAGCAGTGACTGGGGTCAGGGCAGTGTGCCCACATTCTGCAAAATAGGTCAATATATCTGACCCACCAGATTTAGATGATTTCATTTTTTATATTTCACAACATCATACTGACACTGACATACCACAAGCACTGATCTGCGTCATGGCAGCAACATTCATAGATTCACTTTCTGTTTGGCAATTTGTCTTCAAAGTGAAAGTTCAGCATTTGTTTTGTCGCGACAATGCTGTATACTCTGCTGAATTACATAGCTTTTATTTTGAAAAGTTGTGAATTTGGGTCTGATGTTTGTGTTGGTTGGTTAACAGACCTCTGAAATAGCTGACAAGTAATAAACACCAGTTGTAAATCATTCAAACTTGTATATAAACCACACATCGACTGTTTATAAAAAGCTGTTGTTTTTGAATCCATCATTATTTGCATCCTGTTTGTTGTTTATTACGTTTCAGATTCAATCCATGTAAGTTGGTCTCAACAATGTGTGTTCTCTCTGAAGCTGCAGCTTTATGCTTATTTAGAAATAATGACATCATTTAATATCTTCCAAATGTATGTTAATACCCAAACAGACAGATTCCTTAGCAGCCGTTTTAATCAAAATATTAGTAAATCCCAACAGATATAGAGATATGTTGTTTTCAATACAGTGCTTACTGACACTTAACATCTGATCATACGTCAATTGCTTTCTCTCAATCCCTCCTCCATCTTCCTCTGAGCTCCTGGTGCAATCTCCTTGACGGTTGTTGTCATGGAGATAGGTAGACATGATAAATGAGAGCAGTGGTAAGTAAATTAGGTGAACTCGACGAGGAGGGGGGAAAAAAAGGTGTCAAACACAATTCCTACATTTATTTTTGGCCCTGGGAATAAAAACATCATCACATGACTGAAAACAACAAAAAACAAAGGTGCTGTGTATTCTTTGTGCCCGGAACGCTTTGCTTTCCTCCAAACGCAGCAGTGTGATCAGAAACAGACGAAATCAAATGGAGGTGAGAAAAAGAAAGAGGCAGAGGTGTTGATCAGAGGAGGAGTGAGATATGGAGGTGACAGAGTGGGAAGAAAAAAGAGAGGAGAACAACATAGGACAGAAATAGATTGCAATATGTCTGGAGAAAATAGGATATTATGTGGGATTAAGTGAAAAACAAGAATTCGTGGTTTATTTGATACCCTATTGGCAACAAGCTTTGGATCCCACCAGTTCATTCTGATTACCAAATCAAAACTAAGGGACGATACAGATTCTCTCCAGTGTTGAAGGCAGGAGTCCTGATGTGAATGGCGCAACAGCTGCTCTGCACACAAACACTCATCAACACGAGCCAGAAGGGAAGTGTCACACCATGACATGAAGGAGATAATGAGAGGAGTGTGTCAGGTGCTGCTTTTCCACAGCTCTGTTATAGCTCTGGCGAAACAACAAAACACCAGCGCCGCGGGCCCAACCGCTCCTGGAACAGATTGGATTCAGCGCGCTCATCTGGTGTGCGGCCGCGAGGGCCCGCCCCGAGCAACGCCAGAGCCAAGGTGTTTTCCGACTGTTATCGACATGTTGGTTTTCAGAACAGCACAGACATGAGGGAAGTTAACAAAATGGGTGGTAGTGGACGCCAACTTGCATCAACACAACTTTGTTGGTGCAAAATTCAGCTTTAAAAAAGAACCTGATTAAGACTGAATAAGACACTGCCATGTAAACAGCATTTTCTGATCGCCTTAACCCAAATAAGCTCATACTTGGAATAAGCAATTATCAAAATAAGATGTGGAACACTCCTACCTTAGACATATATACGTCTTAATTGTATAAGAAGGTCCTATTGGAGTTTTCACTGCATTTTGCGACATCAACATACAGCAGCTACCAACTGCTTGATGACACATGTCCTGGGTGTTATAAAGATTAAAAGATTAAAAGATAAAAAGGGATGGCATCTTACATTAAACTATTTCAGGCTGGCGGTTTAAAACCTGGGGAATGTTGACGGACGTAATGACATAGTGGACACAATGACGGGAGTCAGAGTCGCACAATGCTAGAAGCAACTTATGTAAACACCCTAATCAAAATAATGTCTTATTCAGAATAGGGTCAATAGTCGAATATTGGTGTCCATGCAGTCAAAGATGTATTTGCTACCTCACCTTGAAGTACTGGGCTCTTATCTGCTTTCTTGTTGAGAGTTAATTAAGATTGACCTTACACTCACTGTATAGTGAAGTGACACCTTGTAGCTTCCCTGCTTAGCTGAGCAGATACACTGCAAATGGGGGAACAGCTGGTCTGACGCTGTCATAAGGAAACAAACTCCACCTTCAAGCATGATTAAAGCTCAGTAACGGCTTTAATGATCTTTAATGATGACGTTTCTATGTCAAATTTTACTAACTTATATTGCCCAATATCTTCAGTGCAGATGTTTAATGAAAGATGGCCGAATCTCTAATTAGTGCTCAGTGGTGAATAAATAAAATGTACTCGATTTACTTCAACATAGATCTGTCGGCAGTGAAGAATCTTGGTCCAACGTGCAGTCAAACCCAAAACCCTGAAGTACAATAGATGCATTTCAGTGTTTATAGGAAATGGGAGGGAACAGAGAACAGTGTAGGTCACCATAAATCATGTCAGGCCGCCCCCCAAACTCTCAAGGTTTACGAGAGACATGATCGCAACTTCCAACCCAAAACACAAGACACATAAGAAACATAAGCATCCCTGCATATTAAAGGCATCAAAAGATGTAGGTCACATATTCCCTGAGCTCATGGCAGGGACTTTATTCTGTGACATTCAAACTTGTGTTGTGATTCTCAAGCCGCAGTCTTCACCTGGTGACATATCCGCTGAAATGGCTGTACAGGTGGCCAATGACACACACAGCAAGCCCTCCAGATAGAAATCTTTTCATTTAAAAAAAGGATTAAGGCTTGTTCTTCACATAAGGGTTTGCAGTATAATATTTTAAATCTAACAGACACGTTGTTACTTGTATCAGGCTTTGATCTACCCTTCTAACCACTTTCCTGCGCTGCCGTACTTATTTTTATTCCTGGGAATCTTGCCATATACCTCTCCACGCTTGGCACCGTAACACAAACATTAATGGAGATAAAAAAAGAAACAAGTTGACCCCTGCGCATCTTTTTTTCCCCCGGTAGCTTTTCGAGACGCTTTTATCAGAGCAAGGACGAGTAAAAACAAACACAAAGCATCGGCCTCCCCTTGCAACGGTGTCAGAGAGTAATTGCTTTGTTTGCTGCCTCATCTATTTTATCTCTATCTCACGCTGCTGTAAATTCATCATTCATCCTGGCTGAGTATTGTTCACACTCTCCTATCATGCAACCCCCGACAACCCAGTCTCCATGACAACAGGCTCCTCAAGCATAAGGCCAGGGAGGTATGATATGTGAGCTGCGTGTTAATTTGCACGCTCTCGCCTGGACCCCTCCGTTCGCGTCCCGTTTCTCATTCGTTCGCTCACTCGCCACTCACGTCCATAAGGCACCCACCCACGCATGCAAACAACACACACACACACAGACACACACAGACACACGCACACACACGCACACACACACACACCCATAATGATAGAGTCAGGGTCAGTGATTTTGCTGTGGTTCTCAAGGACATCCTACTCCGTGGCACACTGTAATCTCTCCATCATGCCCACAGCACACGCTCTACCTCCCAGCTCAGTGTCAGTGGACGACTTGAATCTCTTCATCACAATCCTGCTGCTTCTTCCCTTGAGGAGATGTTTGTGATCGTGAAAAAGGATGTGTTTTTCATACTTTAGATATAAAATGTTGCATTGATGCTGTTGGTTACAGCACTTTACATTTACATACAGTTTGGTATCAACTGGTTACATGCATGTAAATGTTTTGTTTTTTTCAAAAAAAGACACAGGAAAAACACACATCAATTGGTCTTAATTATTATGTTGAGACTGTTTTCTTTCTTTCTTTTTTCTTTCTCTTTCTCTCAGTTGAATCTGTCTTTCTGTGGCTCTTTTGTCTTCTCTCCATCTCTCTCTGACCAGTGTTGACGTACCTCTGGACGATGTCCTCTGCTTGGTTTGCATGGTCAAAGTGCCCACCACTGCACCCATGTTGTCACCGTGGAAACCAGCCCTGGTCAAACAACCCAGAGAGTAACAGTCCGCTGTTTTTTTCAGGATTTAGTTGTCCTGTTGTCGTCCTGTCTTCATCTGCCTCCGCCGCTCTGTATCTTAAAGGGGCTTTGCCCCGGTTGTATCTCCTCACTGGCTTCAGATCTTCCACTGGAGGACGCTTCTCGTCTTTGAGCTGATCCTCTTGGTTTCTGATCTCTCTCTCCAAACACACGAGCTGCTCCTGCCTTTCTGCGCCACTCCCTCTCTTCTGTGCCTCACTCTACTCATCTGTCAGCCTTTCCCCCCCCTCTTTCTAGCTCCCTTCCTGCTCATGCCCTCGTGTTATGGGGGAGTGCTGGTAACTAATTCAGTAATAACAACAGTGACAGGTGAATGGTAGCAGATAGAGGATATTCATTTAAAGCTTCTCAGTGCTCCACAATTCAACCTTTCTTCCTTATATTCTGCTCCTAATCATGACTTGTCTTTTCACTTCCACCAATACAAGTACACACACCCGGCACAATGTGTTAATGATGCCTTTAGTCCATTACCATTTCAATTTAGTCCTCTGCCTTGTCAAGCATGGTCTGTACCATAATGAGCATGTAGATATATGTTTAGGCTGCCCACTTGTGTGTGTGTGTGTGTGTGTGTGTGTGTGTGTGTGTGTGTGTGTGTGTGTGTGTGTGTGTGTGTGTGTGTGTGTGTGTGTGTGTGTGTGCTCTCGATCTTTACTACCATCTCTCTTAATGTGGCCAATGGAGAATTACTGTGGTAGCAACAAGAACATTATGTGTCACTGAATATTCATGGTGCGACTGTGTGCATTGGGGGAAGGAAAGCAGTGGGAGCGGCTAATGTTTATTACCCTGCGAGTGCTCAGGAGTAAGAATCAGACAGGGCTGTTGGAAACCGAGGTAAGTGTTTATAAGTGTTGTTTTCTGCTTAAACAATATTACTCACAGCTGTAAACAGAAGCTGATGATAAAATGTGTCTGGGATGCTCCTATAAAAGTAATCGCTATGGTCTGTGTGAGGTGCATGGAGTGGAACACAAAGAAGATGGGGATGTCTTTTTAAGTATGCCACTGGCTGCAGACCAGAAATGTAAATGCTCTCTCTGCATCGCTCCGTCCGTCTATATGTGTGTAAGTGACGGCTCCTCTCTTGGTTTAAAACATTTATGCGCTGCCTTTTAAAAAACAAAAATGCTGTTTCAGCTTTCTTGTTGCTTAAAAATTGCGTTCAACCCCTTAGCATGAGCGGTTACAAGAGCAGCCGTGTCAAAGGAGTAGAGTGGCATAACAGTACAGTAAAGAAAAATCCGACATAAGATTTGTTACATCATGGGTTTAAGAGCTTGAACTCTGTAGTCATTCATTAATTGAATATTTATTACCTCATAGTTAAGCCTAATGAATGCTGTTTGAATAGGGAGAGAATAAGTCCTCATAATGTAAATCATTACATTTCAAGGTAAAGACATGTTTAGTTTAAGTAAGTTTTAGTTTCAGGTTAAGTTAAGGTTTAGGGTTATGTTTAGGTTAAATGGTTATGCCAGAATGATTAAGGTTAGTTAGTCTCCATGAAATCAATGTAATGTCCTGTTAAGTCTTTTCCAGCATAAACACAGATCATGTCAGGACCAGTGGACCTCATGGGGAAATTTGTCTCCCTATGACAGAAATATACACTCACACACACACAAACACACACAGACACATACACGCACACAGGATTCAAATAAGAAACCCCACGTAATCCCAGATGTGACAGATGTGTGCCATCTGGAACTGCCTTCCTGCGCCGTATCACTCTGCACTGTGACATGCATCAAGGACACCGCGCTGCAATCTGACATCATAATCCCTTCATTTTCTTGTCCCAAGCGCTTGAGCTTCACACGTCAGCTCCCATCAGACAAGTCCAGAGTGTGTCAGACGTGCTGCACGACTTTCTTTTTCACTGACATCTGGATTTCTTACATCCTTTCACTCTCCTGCATCTTTGATCATCTTTCATTCATTTGAAAGGTGAAAAAAATCTGTGATGGGATGTAGTACATTTATTTTGTTACTGTACTAAAGTATATTTTTCTTGTATCTTTTCTTTACTTAGGTAGATAGATTTTCATTTTTTACCTTCACTCCACTACATATAGCAACAAATATCTGTACTTACAGGCCGCTACATTTTTATAAATCATTACTTTACATCTACGTTGTTTTTTATATTTGTTTTGCATTTTGTTAAATTAGACCCCACTCACTTCAATGAGAGCAAAACACACGTGCAGCAGCATCACTGAGGAAACCCCTTTTGGAGGAGACTCAGCCAAGATGATGTAGTACATGCAGACATTAGGGAATAGGCTACGCTCAGCAAGTACTTTTAATTCTAAAAATATATATTTACAAGCAAGTAGTTACTTCTACTCGAGTAGAAAAGGTAATGTGGCACTTTTATCTGAATACATTTTTTATTTACTTCAGTAAAATGTTTGAGTACTTCCTCCACCACCAAGTCAGAGAACACCTGACTGAAACCATTCTTTCAATAAGATGAAAATATTCAAGAAGTAAAGGTTTATAATTTGAAGTAAAGTGAAAAGGATCTCTCCTTCCTCTCTGACAGGAGCTGGCTCTTTCAGGGCTGAGCATTGTTTCTTGGTTTATACAAGAGTTTGCATTAGATTCATTAGGTCTCTACACCTCTCTTCTTCACCTTGACATTTCTCTAACATCCGCACACTCCATATGAGAACTATTTGCATTAGGAGAGATGGAACGAGAGGGAGAGAGGCAGCAGGATGAATCAACTCGGAAGGCTACATGTTTAGAAAATGTTATATCTCTCTCCAACATGTGGTCCCTGACATGGGACAAGTCTGGTTTTACCTGTAAAGTTGTCTCACTTAGTTTTAACATATAAGTGAAAGTCATAGATGAATCACTGAAGCTACTATCAACATTAAAAAAACTAATAAATGAATGCACCCATCTGTATCATTTGTCCAGGTCGCCAGCGTATCACAAGGCTGACATACAACAATTCACACTGACAGCTACAAGCAACAAAGGGCCTAGATTGTTCCAGTATATGACTTTTTAAGACTTTTGTGAACTTTTGATTAACTTATCTTTAGACTAATTTCTGTATTTATAGTCTTAACAATTGTTTTTCAGTTATGTGGTTTTTGATTTTATTTGTTCCTGTCTTACTTTGAAATTATTTGCCTTTTTTTCCTGTCTTTGTCTGGTTTCCCCGCCTCCTCTCTAGCGTGTTTCACCTGTGCCTGCTTATCTCTAACTGTGTATTTAGTCTCCTTTGTCAGATGACCTATTTTCTTACCAGTGTTTAACCTTCTTGGATTTTCTGCGTTCCATTTGGCCTGTGTACTGACTGTAAGTCTGCATTGTTTTGATTAAATATGTTTCCTGCACTTCCCGGTTTTGTTTGCATTTGGGTCCATGCAGCTCAGTAATAAACGTGACCTTGAATGTCCAAATAATGTAATCTGCTTGTCTTTGGACTGTGGGAGGAAAATGGAGGGCCGAGGGTTCAAACTCAGACATCTGTTTGTGAGGCGACAGTGCAAACCACTGCACCACCATCACAAATAGATAAATATATCAAATTAACAGATAAAAGAAATAAATAAGTCACCATCTAGGGCTACTTGTCCTTGTTTTCTATTGTTACTATTTTAGACATTTTTGGTTGGACAAAAATAAGCAAATTAATATGTACTGTCACAAATACATTTCTATCAGTAGTGGATTATGTTAATAGGATAGTTTAAAATAAAACTCAAATTTGACATAGTTTTCTTTATTAAAAATAACCCAAATATGTTACATCAAAATATAAAAATATTCAATATTCAATATTAAATGTGCTGTTATCTCCCACACTGTCTACAAATGTTTGCCCATACATGTTCAAAACAACACATATTCTCTGAGAAAAAATATACCAGTGACTCTATGTGATTATGTTTAAATGGTAAATTATAAATGCACAGTATTTATATAGCACTTTGCTTTTCAGTCTTATCGACCACTGAAAGCTTTTAACAATACAATGCAGACTGGAGGAGAAGGGGATCAAACCACCGACCTTTTGGTTTGTGGACAACCCCCCCCCCCTGCTTTTCCACAGACGCCAGGAGCACAGAGGGAAAATAAAGCAAGTTCTGAGTAAGCAAACTGAGGAAACACTGTGAAGTTACTGTGCAGACAAAGCTGCAGAGCACTTATGCAGCTCTCACTCCCTTATCATTAGCTTGTAGTGTGAGTCTTTGAACAGCAGGTGGCAGCAGAGTATAGTCTTACTAATAAACCAGCTGTTTGTGCCTTTACAGCACATTTTTCTCTGGACTGAATACAACATGGGGGAAAATTAACAAAGTGCAACAAAATTAACATCTGGGCAGAACCTTTAGTTCAGTACCACACAACTCAGCTGTCAACACAGTGTCCACTGCATCAAATAGCCTCACCTGTACCGCATCAACAGGGGATTCTGTGTCAGACAGTAAAACAATGAGGCTGGAAAGAGTTACTGTGTGGAATAAGACACAGGGAGAGACAGGAGGCAAGAGGTAAAAATAAATCTTGAAGGAGGCGGTTACATAAAAGAGTGTAGTGAGGCGATGTAAAAAATTAAAAGCAGGGACACATACTGTCAGCTCCTTGTGCTGCTTTTACAGCTGCAGAAAGAAAGGAGGGGAGAGAGAGAGATGGGGGAAGGACAGTTCACAAGTGCAGCGTAGCGCAAGGGACAAATTCTGCCTTAGCTTCGGTCAGAACAGTAAATTTATGGTGGTGGTGCAGGAGTTGAGTTGTGAACCTGCCTCTGCAGTGTGGGACGCTGTGACTCCTGCTGCAAGGTTATGCACTTAGAGGACACATGTGACTTGTAATAGCGAGAGACAGGTGCAGCACGAGTCCGGATGACTGGGTTCCTGCCTTCACCTTTCGCTCCTGCTGTTTCCGATGAGTCGACAGGAAAGATGGTGCATTGAGCGAAATAACTTTTGGTTCATACAAACATTAAGGTAAGGTGACAAATCCCAATTTTAAAGTTTAACATAGGGCTGGGCTGGGCGATAAAATGATCAAGATAATTATCGCGAAATAACTTTTCCTCGACATGATCTATGCAACGTTGAAGGAATTAATTCCATCCATGTTTGGACAGACAACACGAACAGACAATGATAATGAGAACAGCGCCGCCCCGAACCAGTCATGTGGCTGGAATAGAGTTACAGCCACCTCAGGTTAGGTTGACGGACACAGCACAGAGTGTAGGAGCAGCACCCAGCAGCAGCACACATGCTAATGTTTGGGCTACAGCAGCCATGCACACCAGTATGTCAGGAGTGGGAGCGAGATAAAAGAGAAAATGACAGGAAATGTTAACGAAAACTTGGGCGACAGCGTAACTGAAGAAGACAACCCAACGGACACAGCCCGAGACGAGGTCATCGTTGAGAAGAAGGGTCTGAGGAATTGGGTAGTGTGGAGATACTGTGGCTATTTAAAGTCCGACAAAAGCATGTTGCCACAAAGACAATTAATACCACTAATCTTTTTTTACCAAATGAAGCAGAAATGACAGAAATAGCTATTTGATTTATTACGTGGTATATATCGATACCGACTGAAATGTGATACGTGATAAGATTTTTTGCATATCGCCCAGCCCTAGTTAAACGCTTAACTAGCTTCTAGATCATTTCATTGGTCTACACTACGTTAACGCTACATGCTAACTCATTCTGACCAAAACAATCAGAGCACAGAAGAAAAATACCCAAATGCAGAAGAGAAATCCAAAAGCAGATGTTTCAAACATGCACAGATGAAGCTGGAAATCTGCTAAAGCGGAGAAATATCTGAGTGCAAGTGCACAGGTTGAGCACAATCAGAGCAAATCTAAGCTCAAGCAGGAGCAACCTGAGTGTGAGCGCAGGGTTTTGAGTGAAAGCATTCAAATCTGAGTCCTGCTCCCAAAGGATCAAATACAGTATTTGAGGGGACTCTTTACTCTCGGTCCTTATATCTAAGCCAAACTTCACTATCTACCTCAAAACTTATCAGCCAGACAAATCATCAGTCACAACCTTGTTTAAAACGTTAAGCTGCAGTTGTCCCGGGAAACACTTTTTTCAATTTGTCCTATTGTCCATCCCTCCCTCCATCAATCCCTCCATCCCTCCCTCCATTATCTACTGTATATCCTTGAAGGGGCGGGAGTAGCAGGAGCCAATCTCAGCTGACATTGGGGGAGAGGTGGGACACACCCTGAACAGGTCGCCAGTGTATCACAGGGCAAATAATCATTCACTCTCACATTACACCAACATACAGTTTAGAGTCTCCGATCAACCAGGCCACAATCTGCATGTGTTTGACTGTGGGAGGAAGCCGGAGCATCCGGAGAAAACATGCAAACTTCCCACAGAACGACCACGGCCGAGCTGGGATTTGAACCGGGATCCGTCTCGTTTAACATAGACAACCCCACAAAAAATGGTTTCTCATTACATCTCAGTTGGTTACATTCTTACAGATCATAACGAATCTCTCTCCACTAACAAAACTCTATTTCTCAAAGCAACAATGTGAAACAGAAGTGTAAAGGACAGAATAATGACTAATAGGATATGCATATGCAGTGCATGTTGCAGAGTTTGTAAGAAGAGCCTTTTTAAGGTTAACAAGCATAGTTTGACGCTTCATGTACATGCATGTACTGTAAGTGTGTGCGGGCAAGTGTGCACGACAAACCAAACTACTGCAGGTACATCGGTGCTGGAGATGAGGGGCTTACCTGACAAAGCTCGCGTGTGCGAAACTGAATGTGTGTGCATATTTTCATGTCTTCTTCCATGCATATACAATAGCTGCTGCAATGTGCAGAGATGATGCTCGGAGACACGATTGGGATTAAATGGTGCAAAGAAAGTTTTTTTTATCAGGAATGCAACCACTGCACACTGAGAGAACAAAGGCCATGTCTCAAACTCTACTGCTACAGTGTGAGATCAACTCTTTTCTATTCTGTTGTTACCTCAGCCAAGGAGGTGATGTTTTCACCCCTGTCTGTTGTTTTGTTGATTTGTTTGTCTGCAAAATTATGCAAAAACTACCAAACAGATTTCCATGAAAATCTGCAAGATTGGGCTTTTTGTTGTTTGATATTTTCACCAATTTCTTCAAGGATGATTCACAGATCATCAGAAAAAAATCCTGCACATTTAGGTGACTGATATCTATGAGTGTGTGAATCTCGGTGAAGTTTGATTAAATTTCAGGGGACTGTTTGGCCTTGGCCGAGGTACACACTCTGCTCTACTGAGAGCCCTTCTAGTTTGAATCTGTCTTTTATGTGCCCAACGATTACATAACAGTGTCCATGGTGCATATTGCTTCACAAGACCATTGCAATTAAATAGAAGAGTGTTTATAGCATAAATCAAGCATAGGTTTTGTGTTTTTTTCTGGTTAAGAACATAGTAAAAATGTACTTTTAACACGGGTTAAGGGCTCAATCTATATGATCCAAACATAAACAAGAACTTGCAAGCTTGCATTATGCACAGTGACTCCCAGATCTTTCAGCATGTGAACTAGCTATCGAACATCATAGAATTTGGGTCTGAAACTCTGGATATGTTTTGTTTTACATTAGACTCAGGGTCGTTCATCATTAATCAGCAGGCCTGAACATTTGGTTAAAAAACATCAGATGTAAATATTGATTTTCTAATAAGCTGCTGTTTAACTCAAACTTCTTATGTTCATGGGGAACAGAAATTATCATTTGAGCCTTTATATCCTCACATTATGCATCTAATTGTCATATTAGTTTACTTTTCAAATGGAATTCTAGTTTTTTTAATGGGTTTCTTTCCATTTACGGAAACAATCACACTGCCATGAGTACATTATGACACAATAAAACACAGAAGCCTTAAAATAAATATATTTTATCTTATGTATATCTATATAATATCTTTAATTTATGTTCAGGTTTTATTGAGTCTATGTCAGAGAGACTTTTTTCAGGTTGCTTCTTGAGGCCTTTTTGGACTTTTATATTTAATGCATTGTAAGCTTTCCTGTTTGTGTGTCAATCCATTTTAAATGAAATAAAAATAAAAGCTTGAGCAAGGTAATCTGAGATATATCAGAGATACATTACAACAGGAAGCTACAATAGCACAATTCACACTTTGCAACACAAACTGTACATTGCACTGTGTACTTTTGCTTTGTTATAAAACTATACACATTTCTTTTCACGTTATGAATTGTAAAGCTTTAAAGAATGTCAATGGGCCCCATTTTACACTATTTCTAACTTGGTATTTTGACAAGAGGATATAAACTCAGTGAAATTTAATTATAGTGTTAAATAAAGATACAGCCACTGTGCTGCCAAAATCCATCTTATCCTTAAGTAAAAAAAGGTCAGGCCCATGAACTGTGATCAGCAAAGCACAAAAAACATTTAGGGGGAGAAGAGACCAGACGTTCAATAAAAATTCACACTTCATTTCACAAACTGCTCATCCTCTGAGAACACAGAGGACAAAACTGCAGCCAACCACAAATAACGTCAGAGACGCAGAGGTCACGGTGAAGAGCAGTTTCCCTCTTTCTCCTTCTAAAGGAATTTTACTTTGGTAATTAGTCCGTGTGATTGAGAACGAGTCACCTTGCAGTAAGTAAAGAAAGGTTATAATTTGTAATATAAAAGGATGGCGGGCGCACAGTCCCTCGGTTTTTTAGACATTACAGATGCGTTGCATGACCTAGATTGTCAACCCGTGCAGCCATGAGTAGGAGGCATTATTTTCAGAATAGCACAGTAGACAACTTCTCCAGTTCAGAGTGTCTACTGTAGTTTCACTCTCAGCTGCTTTCACCGCACTTTCCTCTCTGTTGTTTTTATTCTTTTAAATAACAGATGCAAAAATATGACGCAATAGAATATAAATACTGGACAATTACCAGAAGTGTCTTATAGGTTACATAGATTTTAACAGTCACAACAAGGTGTAAATTGTCCGAGAGTCTGGTCCTTTCATCAGTATGAAGATGAAACGGGGGAAAACTTCATCCGTGAAGCGGTGATATTGCTGCTCCTGTCAAGTTGCATTCACGTTTCATGTTTTTGACAGGAACTAGGCAATGCATGAATATGATCATTAAAAATAAAACAGGTTCAGCTTTCTTCTTCAAAATTGCTTGCTACACTGGAAATAATGTTACGGCCATGGTGGCAACCTCGTAGCTGATCAGTCTCCAGTCCTGCCTCCTCATTACCTGGTTAAGCCCCTCCACCTCCTCCTCCTCCTCCTTGCCGTGCACCTGCTTCTCATCTACAATCTACCCTGCAGTGTATTTAAACCCTGCCCCTTACATCCACTCCTGGCCAGATCATGTGCTCACCTCATTAGAGTAGACCTCTTGAATCGTGTATTTAAGTTCTCAGTTAACCTCTGCAGGATTTTTGCAATGTAATATACTGTCTTTTAAGCCTGTAGCGTTTTGCCTGCCTGCTTTCCACCGCCTCACCTGCCTGCCTTTTCCCTTCACTTCCTCCTCATTCACCAATGGAACAGGACCTGACACCTCCCTGCCCACCTTACCTAACTGCCTTTGAATAAACAATGTGACGGCCCTGGTTGTATGTGTTTTCCTGGCTGTTTTCTCTGTTGAAGGTGGTTTGCCCGCCTCTCTGCTTAGGCTGCTCTGCCCTGTAATAAATCAGTTCCTGGCAGTGGATATGACTGCAAATGATGCTGAATGATTTGCAGCTATATAGTGACATGATCCAAATGTTTCTGAATGTGAAGTAAGCAACTGGTGACTATGTGTATTGGAACAGTGTGTGTGTGTGTGTGTGTGTGTGTGTGTGTGTGTGTGTGTGTGTGTGTGTGTATGTGTGTGGGTACATTTTCACATTTTAAGACATGATGGGGTTTCTGCCTGTGACAGTGTTTTATCAGTCGAGACTGACACTCAGCTGCACTCTGACTCAGCAGTTATTCTTTTGCTGCTCAGGTGAAAAGAGACTTTCAACCACAGGGTGAAGAGGTCAAGAGGAGAACGTCGGGCTTCAGGCCATTAACACAAACATAGTGAACCTGATGAGAGGCTGAGAGTGTGACACAAATGATGTTTAAGAGATGCATACAAATGATGCAGACATGTCCTTATCATCCAGATCTTAAATGTGACAGTACATGACCTGATGAATTGCGAGAACTTACTGCATAAAGCAACTCCCCCCCCCCCCCCCCCCCCCAAAACTAAGAGGTTGATGCGTTAGATGCGAGTTTGTTTGTACCAGAACTGTAAATACAGTTTCCTCGTATAGGAAGTCATTTAGAGACAGTCTGTGCAGTAGTGATCAGGGGATGAAGATGCGGCATCGAGGCCCCGCCCATGCTCTTGCTTGACCAATCGTGAATCCTTGATGTTTCAGCCCATATTATAAGCATCAAATAACTAATTAAAACCAAACTTAATGGAACAATTAACACTTAAACAAACATCATTGTGATAAGAGCGGCCTTAAATTACCAGCTTTGTGAAAAATTACTTTGACATTTCACTTTGGCCCATGCCCCATCCACTAACATGGAGGAGGCGGGGTTTATGACCTATACTCAAGCCGGCCACCAGGGGGCAAGTGATGCTTTGGCTTCACTTTTGGGGAGCTGTCGTGCCGTCCCTCTGTATACAGTCTTTGGTCGGCACCACTTTCTGGCTGCAGTGCCACCGCAAATACAATTTCCCAGACAACGGTTTCTGTCATTTTAGGTTGTTTTTATCACACTGATGTTAGTTCAAGGGCTCATTTTCCAATAACTTTAGTTTGAATTATTTCTTTGATGCTTTAAAAAACGGAGACTGACTCACAATTTAAAAAAGCATGTGCAGTTATTCTCTCTCAGCCAAAATCCAAGTCTGCAATCCTTGTGAACCTGTAAGGAATTTGGCATCAACGGCAGGAATCCACGGACCCAACCTAGCTGTTGGTGGTGATGACGGGAAATATTTTCTTGGCACAGTTTGGCCCTCTCACAACCGATCAATGTGAGAGTTGTTGCTGACCCTATGGCCTGCACGGTCAGCAATCCTAATAACCACAACCCTGACCCATTATAAGTCTGGGCCACAGTTAATCCATCTTCTTCCCAGCATTATAACACACTGTATCACAGCAATAGTTGTGTCAAGCTGAACTTCAGTGACTTTCCCAGTCACAAGGTCTGAATCCGTGAAAACACTGTTGATATGTGGTAGAACAGGAGATCAGCTAAATCTGCAGAAATGAAGTGATGCAAACATGTCGACGTGCAGCAGAATCTCAAAGGAAACTTTACAACATTTTCTTCATTGAGTCCTGACCTTGTCCACTCGGCTGCACCAGTGACCTACAGTTTTTTGCGCTGTATGACAACACCAGTAGATTGTACCAGCAGAGACTAATAATTCATTTAAGGTTAGCTGTAGTCCTCTCACATCACTATATTGTATCAAATCACAAGATGGGAAGTGTGTAAATGAAGATCTGAGTGAAAGGGTGTCAGGGTAAAAAGCCACAGTACCTTTTGTGAGGGTGCCTGAGACCAATCTCTGCAGGGACTGGATTAACTTGAGCACCCCCTGCCTGCAGCGTCTGGTACAGCCAGCCATCCTGAGGTAGAGGCCGATGGGGCAGATGGGGCCAAGGCTTCACCACAGAAAAAAATGCTTCCTCCAGTGTATTAAAAAAAAAAAAAAAAAAAAAGGGTTGAATTTGCAGATGCTCCTTCAGGATGTAAAGTTGCTATAGTGTGGAGCAAAATCCTTAAAGCAAAGAGGAGTCCGTCTCAGTAGTTTTTGTGACATACGTCATGATGAAGGTGAAGATGAAAAAGAATTGAGATAGTTGATCAAAGTGAAGCTTTCAACTGGAGATGAAAAACAAAACAGTGTGTATTCACTTCCACATCTACCTGTGAAGTCACTTGTTTCTCTCACTCAGTCAGAATAAGATGCTCGCACGCCCAAAGAAACAAAATCACAGGCACATTGGTGAAGTTTAGAAGCAGGTATTGCTGAAACTGCCCAAAAGGAGTCAGATAGTTGGAGAGGTTGGAGGAAAAATACCGTCCTGTACGTCAAACAAAAAAAAAAAAAAGCAAAGTTGTGTTCCACAAAGCAAAATGAGTCAGACGATAAATTATTGAATGTCCAAGAAACAAGCAGTAAAACCTCGTCCACTTCTTTCTCTCCTCCTCCTCCTCTGGTGTTTTTCTTCTGATCAACCTTTTCTTCGCCTGCTCTTTGTCTCTTCTTCTCTCTTGTAGTCTTGAGAGGTATCAGTTCCCTTCCTCCCAGCATGTATATGTCCTCCTGTTCTCTGCAGTGGGAGCCCTGCGGCTGTGGTCTGTGGAGAAGCTCTGCTCTGGCGCTCTCAGCAGATCTGTACTGCAGAGAGCAACCACCACCGCGTACCCGCCCTCTCTCCTCTCTGTTCCCTCCTCCTGTCGTACATTGGTGCCTCCTCACTCTCAGTCTGTCTCAAGCTATTTCGTCTGCCTTATTCCAGAGCCTTTGCACAATTCCACGCACCATGAAAAGGAGATAAAAAGGAGTAGGTTAAAGTTGATGGTTCATGGTTTATAGCTGGAGCCCACATCTTTGTGGCAAAGGTATTTCTTAAGTTTATGGAACCTGCAGCGTTTTACTGTACAATCCATAGACAGATTACTTTGTTCGTATAAGGTCAATTTTTGCTGATGGTATTAAGATTTCTAGTTTTACAATTGTACATTAATGCATACCCATCAATGCATACCCATCAATATTCTGTCTCAAATTACAGTAAGTTTATAGAGAGTTCAAATAAAAGATTAGAAAATGCATTTTTATACAACGTAGTTTAGTTATAAATGTTCTCTCTCTCTCTCTCTCTCTCTCTCTCTCTCTCTCTCTCTCTCTCTCTCCCTCTCTTTATATCTATATCTATATATTAATAACCTATGAAAATCCATATCTGAGTATACTTATGGAATACATTATTAGATACGTCTCTGTCTACAGCAGTAATATTAATCACCATCTCCTCTTGCAAGAAGTTATGGTGAATCATCAGAAACTATGTCTTTACCCATTAATTATTTATCTATCTATTTCAGTGTATGTTTTTTTTTTCTGTCATCAAATCTGGCTGTTTGCATGGTCAACCAGTGAATGAGTTGGTCTTTCTTTTTATTATTATGTTTATCATGTTTCATTTTTGTTTGTTTTTGTAAATTAATGCAAACCAACTTAAAAAAAACACTCAGTAACACAAAACTGATTTAAGTTATGTCAAATACGAAGTTAGCAATTGTGTTAGTTTCAACATACAGTCAACTTTTAAGTTGATACAACCATTTTCATTTTGCAGTGCATCAAGTGACTGACTTATGGATGAATCATTTTTTTCAATATATACTCTACTATAAATTAAGTTGACCTATATGTGGATCTATATGTGAGTATATTGCTAACTTTTAAAAACACACCTCTTCCGACTATACCTTGAATACAAGTTTAAACTAACAATTTAGTAGCACTTACATGGCACTTACTTATAGCACTTTGTAGTTTGGCTTTCTTGAAGAAAATTGTACTTTCTTGATTCTTGTTGTTCTGCGTTTGTACCCTCATGGCTGAATGCACTTATTGTAAGTCGCTTTGGATAAAAGCGTCAGCTAAATGAAATGTAATGTAATATATTCATGAAAATAAATAGAAAAAAAAGCAAACAAAAGAAGGTAACTCCAAAAATGAATTTAGAATGAGTCTCTGTCCATATTACTGATATTAATCGCTGCCATTATCAGTGCATCTCTACTGGGTAAGTACATCTGTTATCCTGAGCAAATAGTTGTGTCGCTATGGAGATGAGAGAACCGAGAGGGTATCGTGTTTGAAAGAGAACCGGAGGCGCTGTGTCAGATTCTCATACAGTATCTGAAGACAGCTCCGTCACAAAACGAGCAGGTCAAATCAGGTTACATAAGCCCACATTTTGCTCAAGGAGACGGAGCTTTTTGTTTCTCACTCCACTGAACTGGGGGAGATGCTCCGGGAGAGCATGACACAGTGCTCCCCCTGTCTATTTCCTCCTGCACACCCTCTGTCCATATTTAATGCTCAAGGACTCATCTCCTCACAGCCGCCGTGGGATTTTAGGAAGTCCCATTGTCATACGCAGTATAGTTCTTTCCTAAATGTCATGAATCTGTTACATTAAACAAAGTATACAAAAAAAAAGCAAGAGGAATAACGCAGCTTATAGCTTTCGTGACTTGAGGTGGTTGCTGGCACAATCCTGTTCAGAACCCAGGGGAGGAGCACTTTACTCACAAAGTGGTGGAGTTAAAAATAGCAGCATGGCCTCACTGTCAAGAACAATATATGTATATGTACAGGGTTAGTAATTACTGTTAAATTATAAATGTTAATGAGGGAATTGAAACAGTGAAAAAGCAGCTTTTCATCGTGCCAGCACACTGACTCAGTTTTTAGAATTTTTTAAGGGCTTAAGAGCAGAGACCACACCACAACAATATGTGCTTTAAAGGTTTGAATGGAAACTGGTATATTGGATGTTGAGGAATATTGAATGGATGTTGAGGGAAGGGGTTGAGGTGAAGATGTGACTGATCTGGGAGGATGCAGGGAGCTTATGACAGGCCCCTCCATGACAGTGCATACAATGACATGCAAGAAGGGATGTGGCTGGCTAAGGAAAGGAGGATGAAGGGATGTGGTATAGGAATGATGGATAGACGATGAAGAGATGTGGGTATGGATGAGGGAAGAAGAATGAAAAGACACAGAGACATTTATCATTTTTATCTCTATCGAAGTACTTTAGAATAAAATTGAAGTACTACCAGAACAAACTTAATGGAAAGTATTTACTTATAAAGAAAAGTCCTGCATTTAAAATGCACTTGATGTCAAAAGTATCAAACAAATGCATAACTTTATTAGATTGTTGATAATGGAGCTAGTTTTTAAGTTTAATATAGTTTAGGACAGTGGAGTAGGGGCCTCCTCCCAAAGGGTCACACGATAAATCTGAGGTTTGATGATTATTGCGAGAAAAAAGGAGAAAAAATTAATTTCTTCTACATGTTGGAACATTTGAATATTTTGATCAAACAACGTTTTTTAGATCACAGACATCTAAACTGTGAACGAACACAACGCATTGTAGCTCATACTCTTTGTTTGTATCTCCCTGGAATGTAATACAGCTGAACTGTTCGGCTGCATTACAAATTCAAGTAAAGTCCATGTACATTAAAACTGTACTTGAATATGACACATGTTTCACACTTTGCGCACCAGCCTGTAATAGCAGACATTCCCATTTGCTCAACCACTTACTCTATGTAACCATATCCACTCTCTATAGAAACCATTAGCAGGCATGGTACGTGTCAACACACATGTACAGTCGCAAGCTTCACCCAAAGCATTTACATCTCATTATATCATTAAGCATATTACGTATTGATCCTGAGCCTGTTTGCCTCCTACAACCATAATATACATCCATCAGCACATATATCCTAGTGTATCCTAATGGATATTTCATCGTGAGAGATCCACGTTGATTTGATGACAAAAAAGAAAAAAGAGGTTTCTTATTATATATTTATGTCTTTAAAGGGACAATGATAAATGGTTTAGTTTGTATTTATATAGCGCTTTTCTAGTCTTGATGATCACTCAAAGCACTTTACAGTACAGTTTGCCATTGACACACACATTCATCTATTAGCACCACTTTTTTTCCCTATTAGGGGCAATTCAGGGTTCAGCATCTTGTCCAAGGACACTTCGACATGCAGATGGGAAAGACTGGGATCAAACTACCGACCTTCTGGTTGGAGGACGACTGCTGCAATGCACATTAATGAACATGCGTACATGTAAATGTGGCAGAATTATCCATACAAGCTCCTTTTTCATCTGAAGTCCCAGCAGGTGATGGTAAACGTTTTATAATCAAATAACAAATCAACATATGTATAAAAATATAAGCAGAGGCAAAGACAAAGGCACGTAGCATATGGAAAGCACAAATAACAAATGACCACTAGAAACAATATAAAGACATAAACGTGAGAAAATGAAATCCATACATACACGACAATTAGAGAGATTGGACAAACAAAACAAAAGAAAAAAGTATCAAAACTAAATAATCAATACAACAACTCTATCGTCGAACCACTTATGATGACTTGTTTGAGTCTCCAATAACCAATGTTTTTTATAGAATTGGAGAAGGATTAAACTATATAGCAATATAACTTGTGATGATCATGTTGGCATCAATATCCTGCCACACTTGTCGTTATATTAATGGAAAAGCCAAACAAGGTGAGTAGAAAGAAAAACAAAAAATAAAGCGCAGTTAGCCAACATGAAAAAGTCCAGTATCCATGGTATTTGAATTTAGAAAAAATAAAAAATCCTTTGGCACTTGCTTGCAGAAATTGTTGTTGCCATAGTGAAGCTGAGTAGAAGAAACAAGAAGGAGTGCTTTAAGAATTAATCAAGAAAAAGCTACATGTCTTTAATCATAGTAACTGCTTCGCTTTGGGGGCCATACCCACAGTTCAGTCACTCATTTGCATAAGCCTGGTGAGAAAAGTCTTAGATTTCTCCAGGGTCGACTGCTCAGTGCTGTTAGAAAGAAAACAGGCAGCCACAAAGCTGACCCCCCCCACACACACACACACACTCAGCACACAGCTCATGCGTTGCCTCCCACATTCATCCAGCCTCTGCACTGAGCGTGCTCACACAAACCTGCTCCTGCAGCTTATTTTTTTTGAAAAGTCATCTGCACATGGAACGATGAGAGGTGACAAGTACAGGGGGAGGCCGCTGAGCTGAGGTATCTGCCACTGTGAGGCCGCCGTGCCAACAGCCGCTTTTGTGTGACAGTATTTCTCAACCCACACACAGGGACATGTTCATGCTGAAAACACAAAATATTATTTTTTAAATAGAGAAGATTAAATTAAATGTAGGAAGAGACTAAACCTACATGTCAGGTTTCAGTCAGTACACAATAATACAAATTATAGCAACGTAAGAGGCACAAACATAATGTTAGTAACGTGTATTTTGTGGAATCTGCTAATTAATATTAAGTCAAGTAAAAGGGAAGTTTGTCTGTAATATTCAGCTAACATGGCTACACATCTTTTTCATGTTGAATATTACACATTGAAACTATAGAAGGGCACTTATTAAAGCACATACCTTGGCCCATACCTCACCCTTTCACCAAGTAAAAAAAACATATCCAGCAATACTTCTCTGTCTATCAACACATTAACAGGGTTATGACGTTAGATGAATAATAATAATAATACATTTTATTTATAGAGCACTTTTCAAAATACACAACGACAAAAACCTACACACTAAAAAACATAGAGCACACAACATACATCACACATTAAAAGCAGTTCTGAAAAGGTGAGTTTTGTGATTTGAACATCAGAGGTTAGCATCAGAGGAGCGGAGCCGACGGGATGCGGTGTGGTGGTGGAGCAAGTCCGTGAGGTATGAGGGGGACCTGGTTATGGAGGGCTTTGTGAGTGAGGAGAAGGACTTTGTATTGGATGCGTTGTGGGATGGGCAGCCAGTGGAGATTCTGGAGAACAGGGGTGATGGTGATCACAGGAGCAGGAGTGGGTGAGCAGGCGAGCAGCAGAGTTCTTGGTGGATGATGTGGCGTCAGTCAAT
This sequence comes from Hippoglossus hippoglossus, assembly GCF_009819705.1. Lineage (NCBI taxonomy): Eukaryota > Metazoa > Chordata > Actinopteri > Pleuronectiformes > Pleuronectidae > Hippoglossus > Hippoglossus hippoglossus. The sequence continues at coordinate 17,313,039 of NC_047164.1, read as the reverse complement.
TTTGCACATTTTACTCAAAACCAGGCTTCCCATTGGTGTTCTAGTAAAGCTAACACACCCACAACGAGGGAGGGGCAGCTTCACTCATCAACACTACACCTGGCATTCTATTGGTTGGGGAATTTGACACTTTAACAAAATACAAGACCAGAGAAGAAATCTGAGAGCAGAGGAGAAATCTGAGAGCAGACATTTCACGCGCACAGAGAAGTGGCATGAGCACGAGGAGAAGAGCTGAGGCGGGAGCGCAGGAAATCTGAGTGCAAGCGCTGCGATAGACAACAAATCTAAGCACAAGCAGGGGTTACTTGAGTGCGAGCGCAGGGTTTTGAGACAAAGCATTTCAAAATATGAAAGTGAAACCGTTGAGCTCTGCTCTCAAACTGAAAAGTTTTGTAAAGTATCTGTTACTTTTGCAAGACTTTGTGGCAGCAGAGTTAAAGCCAAAGATATACACCACAGCTGTTTGAGCTAAAAGACAAGAAAACTGAGACCGGACACTCAAAAGGCACCAGCCACAGTAATCAAATTTGAAACTTGATTTAACCGCGCTCCTGTTATTCCGACCAACTGGCAAAGCTCCACAAAACTCGCTCCCCGTGCAGTCTGCAGAAGAAATTTGTTTAATTATCCATAGCAGCTGCTGCCCCTGTTCAGGTCCACTGGGTACAATTAGGACATGTGACTTCACAGACACCAGCCAGCAGTCAGTTACATTCAAAGGCGATATATTCAAGACCCTTCAATGCAGGCGCAAATGGCTGTGGAGAAAACCAGAGAAGGAGAGAATATTTTTTAAAGCTCCTCACCTCACCGCCCACCTCACCTCCTACTCAGCTGCTGATGTGAGAACTTTAATCACATTCCTATGATAAGAAGTATATATACTTATATAAATGTCTAGGTGCACAAACCAAGCAGACACTGACAAGTGAACAGAAGAGTAATTTCTGATCAATTCTGTTAAAACAAATTTGACACGTATACATCTTCCAAAAATCAAAATTATTGAAGTGATTTTATTTTATCAGCAAGTTCCTCCAAAGTCTCCTGCTCTGCTTAAACATCTCCACTTTCCCTATATATGCATCTTAAAGGTCCACAGTGAAGGAATTGGCTGGATCTACGTATATTTACAGAAATGGAATATCCATCCATCCATCCATCCTTCTTATACATAGTCCACCATACTGCACCGCCATGCCTAACCATACATTGCACATAAAGATGGATGACGCATTTCCACTTCCTCCCACTTTCCAGAAATGAAGCCAAGGAGGATGGAGCTGCAGTATTGAGGTCCTGTCGATACGTTCGGTCAATCTTTACATTTCAGCCCATTTCCAAAGCATCAGTCAATGTAATAAAACCACATTTATCAGAAAAATGAGCAATTTGAGATACAATAGCTATAAAATAAGTAGAGACCATCATTGAGTAAAATGTATTTAACATCTACTTTGACTTTTTAGTTTGGTCCATGTCCATTCCACTCACATGGAGGAAGCAGGGTTTACAATCTATATGGCAGCTAGCCACAAGGGGGCGATCAAGAGACTTGGACTTTACTTTTGAGTAGCTGTTGAACTTTTTCTAAAATCTCCAAAACGTCAAAGCTTACTTCGCTTCCGTTTCTTTTCGACTTGATTAGTTTCTAATGAACAATAACGACTTCTTAAACTCCAAGTCCAAACATTTGATGACATGTTCCAACAATGACTTTATCGTTGTCATTACCCAGACATAATGTCAGTGGATCTTGTCTCCAATTCTCTCTGTTTCATTTTAATCCTGTATTACAATCTGAATGATCAGAATAATCCACTACTGTCAACATGTTTACTTTTGCCTTGAGGCCATGCATTCTATGTCGACTGAGGAAAAAAGGCCTTGAGAAGAACGTTTCTGTGCAAATCCAGTTTTATACTGCCATCTGGTGGAAATATAGATACCATCAAATACCATCCTGTTCTATTTGATGGGAGCTCCAGTACGAGCCCATAGGGACACCACAGGCTGGGCCGCATATCTTTGTGAACACACTCACTGAAAAATGTTCATGTGATCTATCAGTCAGTTGAAATTAACCACTTCAAATCTATGAGTTCTGCTTAGTTAAGCCCCACCTTGGCCAGATATACCCACTCCGGGGCTGTGGGCCCAGGGTCTCCTCTACTGCAAATGACAGATCATCAAGACAGGACTCTCACAAGCTACCTCAACCCAAAGCTCCGGGTTTGTTCGGGGTCTGTGGCCCCTAGAGAAATACTCCTTTGTTTCTCCACTTTTCCATTTCAAAGGCTTCTCCAGTTGGTTGCCAAGGAGTCTCCCCGACGTGCCTCTGGCCCAGCAGTAGTAGTCTATAACCACTGTTACAGAACTTGTTGGCAGCAGTGAGCTTTTTGTCAGTGATTTGCCTCTGTGTTCAGAGTATGACACACATCAGTGCACCTTCTCGTTCCTCTGAAGGCAGACAAAGGAAACCAGGCTCATCATGGCTGCATGTCTTCACCATTTTCATGATTAAATATTTGAATTCTTGCCCCTCTTGGTTCCCAGATCCTAAGTTGTTGGAAAGGCTGGTGTTCATTCATGGCTGACTTGAACCCAAACCAAAATGTAGTCTCCTTGGTGTCATTGCAACATGTCCACAAAGTAGTTAAATACATAAATAGTACAAAATATTCAATATGTTTTTGTTTTGTCATTTGTACATCAACGGATTAATTTTGTTTTGTTTTGTTTTCTGCATTCACAGACAAATAAATACACAATGACTACTACTACTATAGTCTAATACCTATATCAGGGTGCTTTTAAAAGCATATATCATATTACAATCCATTGTATATAACAGTGTCCTGCAGCTGAAGGCTCAGACACCAACAACAGTATGATGCATTATTTCCTGCAGGGTACATCCTAAATAAAGTCATGAATATGTAGAATATAAAGTAACGTTTTTTGAAATGTTAAAGATACATATAAAAACATAAGTATGTTCAGTAAACAAGGCTGGTCAAAGGCCTTGCTATACATATAATGTATTCAATGAATAAATACATCTGTTAAGTTTAGCTAACTGTGCAGATGAAGTATGGATGCATGATGCTTATTGATTCAATTCTTATGTTAATGGTACATAGTGTACAAAAGGTAAAAAATCTGTATATATATATTAATATATGTTGCTTTCTATGCTTGACTACCACTCAAAGTGCTTCATAGTTTTGCCATACACCCATTCAGACACCCATTTATACAGTGCACCTATGTGCTACCACTTTGTGCTCTATCATATCCCTCACACAGCCATCAGGGGCGGTTTGGGGTTCAGTGTCCTGCCTAAGGATGGAGGAGCCAGGGATCAAACCACTAACCCTTTGGCAAGTGGACAACCCGGTCCACACACAACGCCACAGCCACCCACAAGGTGAACAAAGCCTCATACTGTTATCACACTGATTCAGTATCAACGCTTGCTCGACCCTGCTGGCACTGTAAACACCTGGCTCTGTGCTCAGGCATAAATAACCGATTACACACACACACACACACACACACACACACACACACACACACACACACACACACACACACACACACACACACACTCTCACCAAAACAATAGTATCTTAATGACAGAGACATTGAGATAAAAATATTCGGCTCTTTGTGCAGTAGGTGGGACGTTGTTTATTGTTGTGCTTAAGAATTGTGACATAGGTAATATAGATAATGTGAGAGTAAACTGAGATAACCCGAATGAAAATGACTCACAGGCGGCAGCCTGGGTCTTTTACATAATGGAAAAATCATGGTATTAGATTAACACACTTGTAAACAGTGTGATGACGCACGGTCAATGTTCCCGTTGTGGATCTGCACGTCTGTCAACAGGTTATTTTTGTAATAGTTTTCATTTTATTTTATTATTCTCACATTATGACAGTGTAAAACAAAGTAATAGCTTGATTATCTTAGGGGAAATCACCTTTATCATGTGGTGTTTTTGTTTTGTCAGTCCAGGTTCAGCTGCAGTGCTCTGTTCATTACCAAACATTTACATAAGCACACAACCCAGTTTGATAAGGTTTAAATGGGTAGAGCCTATACATGCATTCAACTTAACATCATTTTTTACTTTATTTTCAGTATGTAATAATTTATGTAGACTATGTGAAAAGCATTGTTTTTATATGCACGACGCACATAGATAACGTTTAGCCTTAATATATGGAAATATGTTTTTTTCTATTTTGTGACAACCAACAAAGACCTTTTTAAATACTGTTTGATTCAGTCCTTCTTTTGAAAGGGAATGCTCTTCTATAATTCATCGTAACATGTGCACATCCAGAAAATAGGGTGCAAATGTTGTGAAATTAATAATATTGAATATTGTGTGTGTAGTGTCAATATAAAAACAACACTAAAAGCACAGTCAGGTTTAAATGGTGTCTTATCTGTTAGAATAAGGACTTATATTACAATATATTGCCTCGCATCGCTTGGCATCGTGATATAAGGCACATTCACAGTGCGGCTGCGGAAGTTAATCTTCTATTTGTCCTGCATGGAAATTAAAACCACTCTCATAACTCTGAGTTCTTGTTTGTGGAGCCATGAGGCAGAAGGTCCAGGTCAGCACAGAGACAACAGTCTGTTGTGGTTAATCATGCGCTGCACTTACTTCTTGGCTCAGAGAGATTTCCTGGAGTCTTGTCCCTGACATTACCGACCGATGGAGACTCAGGAAAGTCACTTTGCAAACAGTGATGTGATGTTTCCCACTGTACAGTAGTTACAGCAGCGTGTAAACATCCCATCTCTTTTACTTTGGTTTTCCATGTCTGCACAAAGTCAGACGTGGTGCATGTAAATAAAAGCACTCACAGAGGCTCCTCTGATGGATTCCAGCTCATGTTATAAAGGTAAGTGTCTGAAGTCGGTAATGAACGTGATTCAGAAAAAAATGACAAGATCCATTCTCCTCAGTTCAAATAATTCTGCTGCATTTTAATCATATGTATCAATGGTCCTGCATATGTCACTAATGCTAATGTTTGATCACATCCAGTTTCAGACCTTCTACTAGTGAATAATAATCTCAGTAGCATCCTCTCTTCTATTGGGCGGAGTTATCAGTTCATCCCAAATCAATTCAATTAATGTGATTTTTGAACCAACCTCATCTATTTTCAAAGCACTGTCTTTACCATATACATAACATGTTCACCCACATTTAGATGTGCCAATGTGCAATTTCAAGAGTACAAATCAAATGTATAAAATGTTTATTAAATAATTTATAAATTATCAATAGATACAAACAATTTAGAAATAAAATTACATGCAATCAATAAAAGAAAAAAGTTACAAACTAAACTAAACTTAAATACATTTTATTATTCTGCCTCATGCAAGACATTACTGAATTTATAAATGAACATGCAAAATAAATGAAAAGCGATTAAAATTGAGTGTGCTATTAACTTTCAGTTAACTTTCAACTTTACATGATATGTTTCTGTAGAAGTTGCCACAAGCCGTACATCCTGACTATCCGCCTGATCAAGGTGGGATTAAGTTCACTCATTCACCACAGTAGTTTAGCTTTAAATTACAAATTGGACCCCAGGGATTTATAACTCAAAATTTGTTTTATGCGTATGTCTTTTGTCAACACAGTTTGTTGAGGAGATTCCAGGTTTATTCTCATCTTTTCTACATGATTTCTTATATATAAGTGTCAATGGGCTGTCTGACAATAATCCTGGTAACATGTACATACAAATAATGAACTTGTATTGAAGGTTTTATGTATCTGATGAGGTGCAGTGTGTCCATTTGGAAAAAAGACTTGAGCAGCTTTACTATATATTATGTGTTTTAATCAGTGCAACAACCCTGGACCATGTTGCACGCATAAATAACAAAAAAATACACCTTTATTTTGAAAAATGGATGTTCTATTTAGTTGCAGTTAATGTGTTGAAAAGTCCAGGAATTCACTTTAACTGCAGTGCGGGAACCAGAGCAAAATAAACAATTTGCAACATTTTAACCTCTGTGCAGTTTTCTGGTCCATTTACTGAGTCATCCATTCATTCCACTCTGCTGTGCTCTGTCCACACTTTGCTTTTTATACATTCTAATAAACAGACACTTCAGAACTGTGGCTTTTCTTTACTGGAAAAGTCATCAAGAAGATAATGGCCACCTATTATATTACGCACAAGCTTTTATTCAGCTTATACACTTAGAAAACACTCATGATGTTGTGCATTGGGTTTTTACATGAACTGTGTCACCGTTGGCACTATACACTAATCACCTACAATGCTCAGCTAGGCTAGTTCTGTGAGTAGTAGTGACTTTGTATTTACAGTTCCTGCAGGTCTACAGTCCAGCATTTCACCACCGCTCATCAGGGAAACCGTTTCTCTCATGAAGCGTGAGGCTCTTCCCCTCGTTTTCTTTCATAACTTTGTCCATACGTTTCTCCGACTGCTGTGTCACCTTCTGTCCGTTCGTAAAGCTCAGTCTTTTAGGCACGAACAAGCAGGTGAACGTTAGTTTTCTGCGAGACTGTCCCCTGCAGCGAAGGAGGTCTCCGTAGGCCCTGCGGAAATCCCTGTTGAAGGCTGGGTACAGGATGGGGTTCAGGGCAGAATTAAAGTAGCCCAGCCACAGGATCACAGAGTGAAGCGTGTTGGGGGGGTTTGTCTTTTCCTTTATTCCCATGCAGGTTAAGAAAGTGAAGTAAGGGAACCAGCAGATGATGAAGGCCCCCAGTACTGCTGCCAGGGTCACTGTGGCTTTGTGCTCGTGGGCTATGGCTGCGGTCGACGCTGTGCATGGATATGACGGCATGGCAGCACGAATACGCCGCACCTGGACGGATCGATGGAGAAAAGGTTAAGAAACATAAAAAATATGTGAATCATATTTTTAGGTTTTTATCACTGATACGAAATCACAAATTTATTTTAGCCTCAGACTGATGAAAAAGGTTATGCACTGCATTGAGTTATGACCTTTCACATCCCCCCTCAGCATGTTTTACAGAATAATAATAAACACTGACCTGTTTTCGTGCCACTCTGAATATGCAAAGATACATTCCACTCATAAGCAGCAGAGGCAGGTAAAATGAGCCGAAGGCATAAATAAGAACGTAGTTGTTATTCCATTCAAACTGGCAGTAGCGTCCCTCTTTGTCCTCATCCCCCAAGCCCCAGTCCACGTGCTGCACTTTGTAGTCCACCGTGTTCAAGCCCAGGTGGATGGGCACAAAGGACACGGCCAGTGACAAGGCCCAGATGGCGATGAGGGCCAGCGTCACCCTCAGAGGGGTGACCCTCCGGGAGTAGCTGAGCGGAGCTGAAATGGCCAGGTATCGGTCCACGCTGATCGCCATCAGGGTCAGGATGGAGGAGGAACACAGCATGACGTCCAGCGAGAGGTAGATGTTACACAGGGCTCCCCCGAAGGGCCATTTCCCGCCACGCAGCTCCACGGTAGCAGTCAGGGGCAGCACCAGCAGGCCCAGCAGCAGATCCGTCAGTGCCAGCGACACCACGAAGCAGTTGGCGATGCACCACAGTCTACGGCTGAGCCCGACAGCCAAACACACCAGCATGTTCCCACTGATGGTCAGAATGATGAACAACACCAGGACGAGCCAGCGGAGGGCTGTGGAGATCATGGTGCCTTCCTCCTCCTGCTCCTCCTCAGCCACAGAAACAGTGCTACTGTTCGAATCCCAGTAAAAAGAAAGAAGTAACAACTGCTTCATCCAAGTATCTCCAAACTTTTCAGAAGTAGATCACTGATGTCAAAGCACTTCCCAGCCATCTCTTTCTTTGGCCTCTGAGGCAAATATGTCCCTGGTGAAGAAGGAGAAGAACAGTCATCATCTGAATAATTCACACTTTACCAATAAAAAGCATTTTATCATTTAACCAATCAAATATTTTTATAGCCCATTCACAAATCACAATTTGCTTCATAAGGCATGTGACCTGTGTGTTTCAAAAGAAAAGGACTTCTCGTCCTGTCATTTAATGAAATTACCTAAATGCAGCTGCAGCCGCCCGATGATTTATGTGGAGCACTTTGAATTGCCTTGTTGTTGAAATGTACTATCCAAATAAACTTGCCTTGCCTTACAGAAAAATAAAGTGGTAATACCAGAGAAGGGCAGCAATGTCCTTGTAGACTTAGATATAAGTTAAAGATGATGATAAATTGCTATAATAAATAGCAAACAGAAATAATTTACAGGAAATAGGCTGCAATGGCTTTATTAAGATTAGCTGCTGACGCACATGTACAGTCAGAGTCACTGTATACGTACACATACAACCAGAAACTATTAAAATACAACAAAGCAACATGGAGTTAATATTCACATCAGCACTCACATCATCTTTCACCCTCTTATGGACATACTGACAGACCTCATCTCAATACCATTAAGTTTCAATACATCTGCCAAGTTAAACAACAGCGACATTCTTGCCCTTCATTACCAGCTCATTACCATGTAGTATAAACCCTCTAATCAGTTTACATGTTAAAAATAGAATGGTATTCAGTAGAGTGCATACCTTCACCGATTAGGCCCAACAGTCCCCTTTAACTTCTGCACCAAGTCACATTCGTTTGGACGTAGTTCTAAAACTATTGAGACAAAGTGTTGATTCCCCTCTGAATCCACATTACCTCAGCTTCACATATGTTGTAGTTACAGGTTTCTCTGCCTATTTAAGAACGTAGAGCAGATGAAAAAAGCCAGATATTTGTCATCATCCCTGAATAATTTCGTGGAAATGTAAGAAAAGAAACAACAACATTGTCCATCTGTCCAAAATGTTGTCTTTCTTTGCACATGTGTCACCTTTCCACCAAGGTTTGTGGAAAACTGGTGTGTAGTTTTTGTGTAAACCTGCTGACCAACCAACCAACAAACAAATGGACAGGGGTGAAAACACATCCATCTACTGATGTTCATTGAAAACACTTGGACCAGATTCATAGACATTCCCTGATTCCAGCAGGTTATTCTTGTTTTTCACGAGGCACAGTTCATTTATATTCCGTAGGTTATACATTAAACTATTTTCCTGAAGGACTTTGGCAGTAAGTGGTGTCGAGGTCCACATGACACTTGACCAAGATGGTCAACAACACAGAGAGAAATAGAGAACGTCCAACCTCCACTGAGAAACCAACCTCTAAAAGCACGACTGCCCTAGTGGGCATGACAAGATCTTAAAAACACACATAAAACATTCTGTCAGAGGAGTAAAGTAAACAGAACTGAGCGCTTTAAGAAAACCCATGAATCTAAAACCAGAAAAAGGTTCCCATGCATTCAACCCCGACATGTCATTTGACCACTTCTCAATTGTTACAGACAATCAAAAACACCAGTTGTTTCAAATGATGGATTTGAGTCTTAGGATGTCACTCAAATCTAATCTTAAATGCATATAATTATATAAAAAACGATTTTCAATATGAATAACCTGGATTTTTGTGTGAGATGCTCTTTCTAAGCCACAGCTGAACTTTCTTGCACCAAGGATATAGTGATAAATGCAGATTAAATAATAATCAAGTTAAACTAATATGCACTTATATAATTCACTGATGTCATTCTATGTCTCACGTGTTGCTTGTATACACGCTGTATTGTGTGTTTGATTTTGGTTTGTTTGAGTGAGTGTTGTTTTCTGCGTCTTTATAACAGGAAGCAGACATGACTTTTATAACTATACATAGACAACAGCTTATTTGAGATGATAAAAAATTACGTCAACAGATTTACCCACATCATCTGTTATTATTAGACCTCTGTGTACCACAATATATTATTATGTTGTAAATGTCGTCACATCCATCCATCCATTGTCAATACCAGTTTCCCTTTGAGGAGGGAGGAGCTGGAGCCAATCCCAGCTGACATGACGCGGTGCACACCCTGGACAGGTTGATAGCGTATCGCAGGGACAACATACAGAGACAAACTTGAATGCCCCTCTAGTGGATCTTCTCACCAAGGCTCAGTAGTTCACTTAATGAAGGTAAATGTTAAAAACGCCCTATCTCACAATGTTCAAAATCCTGGATCTGCCTCCTGTAATGGGTTCTTCCCTGACCCTTCCTTCCACCAAGTTTTGTCGTAATCTGTCCGGTAGTTTTTGCGTAATCCTGCTAACTACCAGACAAACAGACATCTTGATCTGTCCAGTCAGGAGTCACAGTGAACAAGAAGCATATTGAACTTATAGTTCAAAATATCATCATTAGAACTAAATACAAATATAAGTTATTTTCATCCCGATTGTCAAATGCACATACATCCATTTTTTTCATGTATATTCCTCATGTTATTATATCTTTTCAACATTTCAGTTTGTTTTGTTTTTATTCTAAATAAAATATTTTTTTAGGAGTAACTGATGGTTAAAGTTTTTCCTTTGTATGAACTGAAAACATCTTTCATTAGTATATGAATTGTAACTTTTCCTGAATTGTAGGCGTACAGCACAGTTTGTCCCTTCACCTTCTTCTGTTATAAATACAAACACAGAGTGTAAGTAGGGTCAGATTGTCTCCTTTCCTAACTGAATCAGGTTCCAGGAATAGTTGTTAGGAAATGAGATTATTTTGACTTTCCAACTACAGCCAGGGCCAAAGTGGGAATTGAACACGTAACCCTCTTGCTGTGGGGTGAAACAGATCCTGCCCTCTGCACCACCAGGCCGCTCCATGGTGCCTCAATCCAGAATAAAAAAAGAAAATCTAATTTACAGTAACCGTAAACAGCAGCAAAGGTATCGATTTCCGCTTCCTTCAGGATCTGCTTTATCTTTTGTTTCCCGACAATTACTGTGACTCAGATCGAATAATGTATGAAGTATGACAACATTAAGAACCACCAATTTAGAGTTACGTCGAAAACAGTGGACTTGTTAAAATAACCATTTCTAAAATTAAAAAGTTTGATGAAGTGTGAGTAAAAAAGAACCACAACTTTATATTTGTTATGACAACCGCAGCAAGCACACTTCAAAGCTCATTTACTGAGTTAATCTAATCCATTTACTTTGTTAATCTAATCAATCGCTCTAATTATTGCTGCTTGGAAACTGTTCTCCATTTTCTGCAGTATTTTGTATTTCTACACACTTATAACAGTTTAAGAAGTATTAGAACATTCCAACATTCCTGCTTCTCTTATTTGTGACTGACAAATATGTTGCCATGTTGCACGACATGAACTATGGCTACAATGCATCTAATAATGATAACAAATGTGTATATTGATTCAGTGGCTGTGTATAATGTTTAAATAGCTCATCTCAAATGACGACTCCTAAAGCAATCTGTTAATTAGTCAAAGTATAACCATTGTTTCAACTCTACCTGACCATCCAGGGTGAGATTTTCAAGGTTTTGATCATTTTAATGAAGTCAATAGATTCCACCTCAGGGCTAAACACTTCTCGTTTCCATGGCGACTTTGTTCACAGTTTAGATGGAGCCGTGTCCCCAGTCCTCCTGCTGCTCTCGCTCGGTGCTACAAGGGCAAAGCGGCAGGTTTCACATGCAGGCCATAAAGAGCCAGAGACTATTTATAATGTGAAGCTCAAACAAAAGCAAAGCAAATGATCCTCTGCACATCAATTTAATCTGTTGCTGCTGTGTGGTACCAGATGATGAAACATAACACTGTCGCACCATGATGAGAACCTGAGACCATTGTATAATTAATTCAATGTTTGTTTTCCAGAGACATAAAATAATCAGCTCTTTATTTTTTATAAGTGTTATAAAATGCATGTTGTCACGTGTTAGTAACACACAGCATATTTAAAGACTCATTTGGCACTTTCCATATGGGCCACACACTTACATATATATATGTGATTTAAAAGTATAAAAGCATCATAAATATAGTCCAAAACAAAACAACTGATGCATTGCCACATGCAGACCTCGAGTATGATCCCATACTCTCTGGGGTGTGAACATAGATGGGTGTCTTAGTTGTGTATATGAGAAGTGCATCTGCATATCTAATCTAATCCTAAAACATGTTTCTGTTTAGCTCTCGGCAATATCAAACGAAATTATCAGCCCACGACGGTCAGGGGGTCTGCATTGAGCAGCAAATTAAGTTTGGCCGGTGAGTTGAATGAGTCAACAGTGTGAGATAACACTGTGGCAATACATCCGGCCCATGAGGACAAAAGGAGGTGGCCGAGTAATGTAAATGAACTATGTAACAAAGTGAACAGTGAAACTGCTCAGAGCAATATATGGTAAATCCTCTGTGGCCAGTTACATGATTGGTGTACAGTGTACTCGTATATTTGCCTTATGCTCTTGTACTATACCACACACACACACGGAGTAAAGGAAAGGCCTTTATCTGAACTGGGTTTGGAAAATAAACACAATTCTAATATTATTTTAATATACGTATAAATAAAGATATATAAAACAATAGATTTGCCTTATGAGACGAAAACAAGAAAACCCTACCATCAAGATAAACTCTCCATCCAGCATTACTGTATGTCCAAACCTTGCACCCTCATATATAATATGCACAACGACGACAGTTAAACTACATCTTATCTCAAACCCAAAAGTATATTAATGTCCAAATAACTTTCAGACATGCGATACACACAGCATAGAGCAGCATGGTGCTGCACAGTCCAGACTAAACAACCCACCTACCTACCTGCTAATCTTCTGTGAATGTGCAACCAAAGAAAATAACACAGGGATGAATCTCCAAGCAACACATTTATGTAATGAACCTCAGCTCTTGTATGAAGCTTCATCTCAGTGAAATTAAAATATTCACTCTAAATTCTCCACATTAAAAATAAAGATGTGCACTCACCTCACATGGTTTGTGTTGAATGCGCATCAGGGTCCTGACATTATTCCCACATCACTGATGTCTTCCTGTGTTTCCTCAGAGCCTCCTCATGTGTGTCTGAACTTACTTCTGTGTTTCTCACGCTCTTTCTTTCTCTCCTCCCTCCCTCCCTCCTCTCACAGACATATGCAGGCACACACACGTATCACCCCCTCTAGTGTACGAGCGGGGAAGCCATGGCCTTGACGTACTCATTATTAAAACAATACTCATAACAGCATTGTTTACTATTTGTGTGACGCGTGGTGTCGGAAATAATCTGGAAAATTTGTTCCTGCCTGAGAAAATTCATTTTCTCAATTTCACTCAACACGTATAAATATATCGTCAGTCCATAAGTATTTGTGACTATTTGTATTGAGTTCCTGAAGTGATCACTAATAAACCAAATCAACATAATTACAGTAAATTTGTTAACTTATGACGTTAAAAAAACGAAAGCTCTAAATAGTAGCTTTTAATGTCAACTTGTCAAATGTTGCACTTTTGTCATTCCCTTACAGGCGCCTAACTCCCCACAGCCAATTGAGACGAGGCACTTTTATGATAAAGGTACGTTTTAATTTGTTTATACGTCTGTCACACCTGCTCCTTTCTGTTTGCTCTTTGTTATGATGCAAATGTCAGAAAGAGGTGTCGAGATGTTGTGAATACAGCGTCAATATTTTTTCTACATTCAGCTTCAAAGCAGATGAACACACTAAAGTTAGAATGATTTTTTTCACTGGTTTAATTTGCAAAAGTACTAAATATGCGGAATATTTAGACAATCAGCCCAAAATAGACAGAACAGTCAAATTAACAATGCAAGATCAATCAAATAAAATATGAATCTAATGTAATTCAACATCAGTCAGATAACAAACAAGTTAAATAAAAAAAAGAATAAATAAATAAAACCTCTAAATATGATGAATAATAATAACAGTGTGTACGCTTTTTGCTACGATAAAGGTTACTGTCACCATGTACAAATTAAATTCATTCATAAAATTATTAAAGTTTGAGGAGGAGTGAGTAAACCTTGATTTATGAATGTTAAAAATAACCAATTGCTAATCAAGATTAATCATGTAGGTCAGGCCTGTCAGGTAAGGGAAGGGTGAAGGAAACACGCGGTTACATGGCAGCTGTCGAGAAACAGGAAGTGGATGCAGAGTGTCACGCTTTAAGAAACAGAAGGATTGTTCTTTTTTGTTTTTTTAGTAAATGAAAAGCCAGTGTGTGTAATTAGCAGGACCCCCACACAGTGAGTGTTTTTACAGCTGATAAACTGGATGAGATATTTGGTATAGACTGGCGCATGCATGGTATATATATTAAACCAGTAGGTGGCACTGATGACACCTGGTTGAACCAACATGCTCACCTGACTCCTGGAAGTAAAGACTTATCCTCTGGTGTTAGCCTGCTTGCTAAATTTCCTCTTAATCAGCTGAACAACAAGTAACAAGGAGAAATGGTCTCGGTTAAAGTTAAAGCTCTTCAGGGGAGTTTTTGTGTCCAACAAGCAGCTTTCACAAGACACAACAGAAACAAGGTTACACAGGCAGGTTTTATGGTGAGTGAGCTAAAAGCTAAGAAAAAGAAGCCTGACAACCTACAACATGTTAAAACTACATTTAGCCACACTGGGTACAACATCCTACTGGACTTCTATGAACTGTATTTACAAACATAGGATTTTTCCAAACTGAGGACACACTGAAGTTTGCTTCTCTGCTTGGGACTACCTTCACTGTTGTTAGCAATTCCTCTCATAACTGATTCTTGCAAAGACTTGTTCACTTGACCCAAACCTGAAAAACCATCAGCCAGTAGCATCATCATCATCATCATCATCATCATCATCACCATCATCACTACCATCTGACATTGCATGCCTTGCCAAAGAGAATCAGCTGCAGCCATCTCAGTCAAGGGGGTGAGTGTGATGCATGTGTGGCCCTCCAAGAATGTTATAAAAGTTGAAATGGGGCTTGAAAGGAAAAATGGTTCCCTAGTCCCGCTGCAGTGCATTTATTCATCTATTACCTGCATGAGCATTGTCACTGTTGTTTTTCGTAGCCTCTTGTATTTGATGTACAGTGAGTACATGGTTGGTGTAAGTCACAGATTGCCAAACTTTCCAGCCCCACACCCCCTAAATAACAATGCCAGAGACACTGAAGCAGGTTGTGGAAGCTTACAAAGAAGAGTGATTTGAGCTGGTTTGATAAAATCTAATCTACATAACGTTTTTCTTGTGGTGCTGTAACTTGACCTGCTGCAGCTGATGCTGTTGCTGTAGTAGCCTCAGGGGTCATGTGGGCACAAGGACAATCCGAAGGCTGTAGAGAGATTTTTATTTTCATGGTTTTATTTTAAATGCAGCTATTATTTAGAGTCTCACGTAGCAAGAGGGAGAGGATCACAACTTCAATATCAGCCTGTCGTACAGTATGGGACACAGAATCATCTTGCCATTTTGATGATGTCCACATCATGTTTACAGCCACGTTCGGTCAATTCACACTTTAAGATACTTGCCTGTGAAACTCCTACCTCATCCCCCATAGACAATAGGAACTTTCCAAACCACATCAGTGTGTATTACCCACAGAAACTGCCCTAACATGTGTGAAATATTGCTTTAACCCTTGTGTTGTCCCTGCTTCCCCCGGCTGTTGGCCCCCTCACATAGCCCACCCCATATTAGGACGCACACGTAGCGCAATAGACAAGTGAGCAGCCCTTGCAGATGTATTTGTTACACCCGTGGCACATGGTGTGAGTTTTACAGTCCTTTTTCCTGGGGCATATCTGACACCTCTTCCTCGCCCTGAGCGGGGCTGCTGCTAGGGCTATGGAGGAGGCCGGACACTCAGGTCGAGCGTCGTAGTCAACAGCTCTCTGTGCGGCGGCGGCGGCTGCTTTTACAGGCTGCGCTCCCTTCGTGCGATGAACGGAGTCACGAGAGCCTTTCCCAGCTGCTCTAGGAACACCCTCCGCTTGTTCCGCTTGCCCGGCATCCAGTCTGGGTTGATCTCTCTCCATATCACGAAGGCGTTGTAGGAAGAGATGTCGAGAATGTTGTGAAAGACGACCAGGGGCCAGCGCGCGGCCATCCTCCTGCAGCTGTACGTTCCGATCACCTTGTCTAGGTTGTCCACGCCACCTTTGTTGCGGTTGTAGTCCAGGACGATGACCGGTTTCCCGTCCTCGCGGTCGCTGATGTCGGCCTCGGGGTGCCGTGTGCTCAGGAGCACCACATTCCTGTTTTTCTTTGGGATGTAGGACACAAGAGTGGCAGTGGGCGTGAATGCGAACTTGGATGAGAACACCTCTCTTCCCTTGACCGCGAGTAGCCCGAAAAAAAAAAAGACTAACCAGTTGCTCGTCCACGGTCACTTCGGGCCCCGGGTTGTAGAGGTGCGGTAGCCGCGACACCCACGCGTCCCAGACCTCTCGCACGGCCGCCAATTTGTCCGTGGCTCGTCTTGTGCATCTCGTCTCGCGGTCTACCCCCCCTTGATTTCAATTGGAATCAGGTGTGGGTCTAAATGACCCCACAGAGCACCACAGCGCCCTCTCTGGGGGTCTAAATGACCCCTCCCATGACAATCGAGAATGACAATCCATTGGTCTCAATTACCCCAGGAGAATTGGATAATGACAATCCTTGGGTCACCCTAACCCTAACCCTGACCGGCCAGGGCTTGCGTATGATCACACGCATGAACTCACAAGGGTTAATATCTCAACTATTGTGAGGCTCTATAGATCATCAACTCGGTCAAGATATTACCTTGTGTCCTCCGCCATTGCAGCAAAAAGCCTCTTCCAAAATATTTGTCACGTGACAATACTATGAGTCAATGGTTTCTTTTAAATTCAAGTGTGTGCGGTTAACATTTCCGAGCAGCTAAAAACACCTCCCTCTCCTTGAACGAGAACGAGTTAAGAATTAAATGAAGTTTTCATCATGCAGACTAAAGAGATTAAACAATAACAGGACTAACTCGGAGGTTGTGTCACTCAGCCGCGCTAATGTTTGGATTTATGTGGGAGAAAGTCATCACCCTTCAAAAGTCTCCTCAGGCAGTTCAGTGAAGGGCATCTGGCTCTGAAGTCACATGCACAGTAGCCACATACTTTTGTTATGTGTTTCTCAAACTAAACATCCTTTAAAAAAAAACCAAAAAAAACCTTGTTGCTCTAAATGAATGAGTTATAAAAAGATGGCAGACGGGAAGATCAGTGTGGATGTTGATTGGAATGTTAATATCCTGAATCCAACTGGGAGCCATAAAAGCTGTGTGTTTGTGGAGGAGGGAAAGGCCAGAGAATCACTGAGCCTGGTCAGAATATTTGTTTATCTAGAAATAGCAGTGTGCAATATGCCCCATAAAACTGACCTGATCAGCGAGGGTAACGGAGACAAACGACTTCAGCGAGGAGCGACGTGGGCATTAACAATATGACGATGGAAAGAAAGTGTTTGCTGTTACGCTACATAAACAAACCTTCTGCAGCAATAGTGAAAATCTTTTTATTTCAATCAATGAATCAGATAAGTGGCGACAAGTTTAATCTCAAAGTCAGTATTTACATCATCATCCAAAAGAGAAACATCACTTCTCACAACCGCAAGAACCGACACAAATAGATCTGATCAAAACTCATATTGGATTGTTCTGATACAAACATATGTGGGTGTTTGTCTTAGTAATGAAAAATGATTATTATTACAGCGTGATACAGTTTCCATGGTTTTCACCGAGGAAACTGTTGAATGTGACACTGTAGTAAATCAAAACAACTCTTTTCCTCCATCTGCTGGACATAATTGGATACTGCAGTTTGGTCCCAGCTATTGAACTATAAGTGAGATCATCAAGCAACCTTTTTAATAAGAGGCAAAAATCCAGGTGCTTATAGAATAAATAATAAGTAACTGAATTATACAGAAACTGCACTTTAAAACAGTATTGTAGGTGTCATTAACTTCACTTTATGTATGTTTGTGCTTGATTTTGTTTGACCAACAATCCTCCAAAGATATTCAGTTAACAGACATTTAGAATTTCTTTTTATACAGTTGCAGTGAGTACATTTTCTGTCTTTCGACTAATGGGTTAATGCACTAATCAGTTGTGCTCTATACTTGAGTGCATCCCTTTAATTCCATTACATTTCTGAATAAATGTTGCATAGTAGTGAGAAGACAGTGAGCTGTGGTTTAGAATTTTTTCCAATAATTGAAAAATAAAAAATATCGATGGCATTATATCTGAGAGCCTCCTCACTTTACTTTGAGATCCTAAGACTTGTTCCCATTACAGGTAAAATACAATTAAAAGAACTGTCGTTTTACAGTGTGTTACATCCACATACGTTCATATGGAAAATATATGGCAATATGAACCCACCCAGGGCTCCAGCTTTTATCTACAGTTCACTCAAATGACCTTCACGAGGATGGTGCTGTGTCGTCGCTCGCTTGTTGTCGTCACGTCCCACTTGTTTGTACACCACCGATACTCTGTAAAGCTACTGGTGACAAACGTGTGCATCTGTGCACGTCAGAGGAGACCAAGCTGTGTTAGATTATCCCGGCCGTAGGAATAAGACTCCTCTCGGCCAATAACAGGAATTAAAACCAACTTCCAGCTGCGTCGTCTGCCAATCATGCTCCTTCACATGGGCGCGCTAACAAGATGTGAGTGAGCCCCAAGTGATGTTTCTGACTAACAAGCTGTTCCTCGCCATTTTCAAGGCTGCTGATCTGACCTGCTTTGTGTTTCTGCACCCCCGAACCCGCCCTGTCTCCTGTCATCAAAGCTGTCGTCTAGATCAAAATAAAAATAAAAACAGACTGTAGCGAATGAAAAATTCTTTCATTTCTATAACTTCAAACAGACATTTTCACTTGAAGTTTATAATTAGGTGGTTGAGTCATCATCTGGTGGTAATTCTTTTTCTGGTAATAAGCATAAAGTTCTGTTGTAATTGAGGCGAGATTTTTAATTTAGATACAAAGAAAACATGTTAGACACTAAAACCTCGACAAGAGTGAAAATGAAAAGTCCTATTTGGTATTTAAAACTTACTTGTGTTTATTTCATCAGCCAATATCATGATAACAGATACAAAAATGATCACGGTAATCAGTATTAACGCAGTTTTTCAAATAATATAAAGACAACACCATATCAGTTTGTTTAGATTTTTCCTGTAATGCAACTTTAAACAAAGCTTTAAAATAACAGCTACTATGAAATAATACATTTGCTGTAGGATTAGTCTTGTTTTCATTAACATTTTGCATTGTACCTTTAAGATCTGGGGGAAATACCGTTGAAATCATGATGGAGCGGCAGCAGATGGTAGAAACGGCAGAAACAGCTCCACTGCAGCTGATGGGTTTTGCACTATTTATTTATCTAATGGGGTTCAATTTCACATTTTCATATTGTTGATGTGTTGTACATCATTTGCTTGCCTTGTGTGTTTGTACAGTATGTGTGTGGTATCACTGCCTGTCCAGATCCTTGTCTGCCTAATGAATTGCCCACCTTGGGGCAGTAAAGGAACTGATGACCAGATATAGTGGGTTTTTCTTCACATTATTCAAAGTTTCCAAGGAGTTTCTGGACAAAGTACTGCATGTGTGATCCTAATATTGTTTGTCTCTTGAGGAGAACAAGGTTATCTCCTGCAGTGGAAGTGCTATATCAACGCTTTGTCATTCTTTTTAAAAATAGTGCCACACCGTGTTGAACATGACAAAGTGAAGTCGGGGCCCATAATGGACGTAGGAGTTGAAATTGCTGTTTGTGTGTTACGCGGGATTATCAAGCCAAATTTCACCACGTTCAAGGCCATATGAAAGCCAGAGGCAATCCCCTGCTCTCTTGTGGGGAAATGCAGTCAGCACCCTCGCCTTCCTCTTCCACTGTGCTCTGTCATATTACATCTAAATCCCCGGGGAAGCCAATCTCTCCCATCTCAACGCATTACTGCTCCTCTAAAGCCCCCCCCCCCCCCCTCCCCGGAGGACTCTCGACCCTGAGAGGAGGAGTGAGCGCAGACCCTAATCTGCCCTCCTCAACCCCTCCGCGTCCCCAAAGGACCACTGCCAGCCAGTCCTCACGTCAAAATGACTCATTAGTCTCTGTCTGGGAATCCAACTGACAGCAAAGCTGACAGGAGAGGAGTGTTTATATTTGGTGGCTATAACGGCAGAAAAAAGAATATGAATTTAAAAAAACGGAAGTAAACAGACAAACAGATACTGACATGGGAACTAAAATCCTCTGCGTGAGAAGCTGTTGAATGTTTGGCCACATTCACACAACAGTAGCAGTTTGTCCAATGAGGTCACAGTTCCTAATGTAAGCATGTATTTTTTTTTTTTTTGACAACCATACTTCAGTCTCAGGTCATCCTGACCGCCTCATGATTCTGTATTTAGTTTAGTTGCATGTTAACTGTCCAGAACAGACAAATAGTGATGGTTTGATAGCAAACCACTATTTAGTCAGATGCAATGATTGAAGATTAGTCTTATATTTGACTTAATTTCATACGTCCACTATACAGGAAGACATCAAACTCTGCATCCAAACTGTGCTGGTGGTGAGAAATGCGAAAATGTAACCTAATAATTTATCTCATGATGTAATTGGTTTAACATTGTATTGCACGTTACCACATTGAAGCTTAAAAACTGTTTAACACCAACACAAATTAACCGTGTCACATCAGATCACTCAACACGTATGTCTATTTAAATCCACAGCCCAGAGAACCACGTACTTTATGAAGTGTTGTTGTTTTGACACCATAAAAACAGCAGGCTGAGTCAGTATCCTTTAAACCAAACCTTAAAACCTACTTAAATCGTACCGCATCCCCCTGATTTAACCTAATTCAGTTTTTTTTTATTGTAATATAATTCGTGGGTGGTCATGCTTATTTTAGCATTTAGACATTTATTATTATATATTTTTTATGACTTTATGAATTTTTATGTTATTTTCTATGCTTTACTTGGTGTCACTTTTACTATTATTGTTGTCAAGCTATTTCTCATTCTTTGCAAATATAAATGTGACTCTCATTTAATTTTAATTAATTTAATTAACCTTTCTGTGAACTCTAAATTCCCTTTAAATAGTGAAATTTGTTTAGGCTAATAGAGGTGTCAATATGGTACAATACATTCACGAGAAAAATCTAGTATCCTAAGATTAATGGGAGTTGGTACTTAATTATGGAAGCATAAAACATTTTTTGCATTATACATATATACACCAATAGGTCAGTTGCAACAGAAATACAGTCATTTATGAAACCATTTCTAATTTCTTAACACCGATCAGCTTACCAAGCAAACAACCCTCTTTGTCTCTATAAGTAAATAAATGCAATAATAATCGATAGGGATAAAATAGAGATAAATAAGTTCACCATGCTGATGCAGTCCACATAGTTTCAGCAGCAGCTGCAGACTTGGCATCCTGAGAGTCTCAATATGAGTTTTGTTCGTAACCTGCTGTTAAGGAGGTGAAGGTGAAGATGTAACAGAATCCCACAGTGCAACCTGTTAGTCTGACCAACCAGCACCAGGGTTTGTTGAGATCTGTAAACAAGATGCACAGGGCCGGCTCCTCCACATAGTCTGAGACACTCCTTTGCTCAAGGTGTTGTTTTTTTCCCCCCATAAGTCTTTAACTTTTGTCACATTCATATGACACGTGTGAAAACCAACATTACTCAGCATCTGTAAGTGTGAGTAATTGTTACTGTTGCTGTGTGAAATGTATTTAAAATGATGTATTTTTAACTATTAGGCTATTTTTAACTCTAGCACAGGTTCAAGTTTGAGAGCAGGATATATTTAGTGTATTTAGTGTCTCAGACATTTGATATAATTTTATATGACAGAAGATGAATGTAGAATCCTGAATAGGATGATGTATTAGGCTAAAAGCATATTTGCTTTTAGGTGATATATTGGCTATAAGCATATTTGGCTTACTAAAAGGCAGCTCTTTCCCCAGCGGTGGTCATTCACACCGAGCGCACGACAGAGATCACAATTTGCATAAAAGCATCACATTGGTATTCACAGGACATTTCTTTCTTCTTTTTTTTTTACCGAACAAAAGAGAACTCTGTGTCCTTCTGTTGTTAAAAATCCTTGAGTTTTTTTTTTTTTCCCCACAGGGAGAGGTGGGATTAAACAATAAACACTCTTGGTGTCACAGCAAGGTTGAAGCTGATAGTGCATCTCATTGTGTGAAAGATTACAATGACACTGACGGAGCTAATTTAAAGGGGAAAAAAAGTGACACTCGTTCTCACACTCACTGTTAACAGATATTACAACGGATTAGAAACAGGATCATGTCGGCAACGGAAATAAAAGTCTACATAAACTGTAGTTGTAGCCATTCACTGTTCACTGTGCTGGAAAGACAACTTACAGGCCAATTTGCACAGAAATTCCGTCTAAAGAAAATGACTGTCAGTGCACAGCAGGCTGCCTGTGGAGAAAAGTACTGCAGCAGAAATGAATCTCTTTGAAACTGCCTAACACGGGGTGGACAGAACTTAAATACATGCATTATTTATTCAAACAAATATTTCTACCTTTAGCTCAGAGTCTCCACTTTAGTCCAATTATGCCACTTGAGGAGTTTCAGAAATAATATCTCTCTGCTGCCTGAATTTCAAATACAGGATCCCTTTCTGGTAAAGGGCATTTTGGGTAAATAGGCATTTATTACCCTTGCTACTATCGTAACATTTTACGCTGTATTGCATTTTTGAATGATTAGCATATGTTTTACTGGATTAAAAGCAGGCATGAATCATCGGCGCTACGTACAGCTTATGGTGTTTCAGAAATGCAAAAAAATGCAAATCAGCACCAGTGGACCCTCCGGGACAGCTTGTGTGTTTGTGGCACGCTTTCAGTTTGCACTAAGTAATATTAGCATAATCAGTTTTCCATGATAACAGCATTTATTTGGGATCACCAAAGTGGGCAGCTTTCATCCTCTGGGGACCACATAATGTCCATTTAAATCTTTCATAGCAGTCTGTCCAGTAGTTACTGAAACAACTGACAAAATCAACTGACTGATGAATAATGCAGGTGCCAGAAAAAAGTGACGTTATAATTGGTAAGAATGCGAAAATAGAACAGAAAGTCGCCTGTATATAATATAGCAAAAAGTTTATATTTCCGCTATTAGCCTTAGGAAACGTACCCATTCAAACCATAATGAATTGTAATGGTGATCTCCTAGCTTTTAATTTAACACAATGAGCTCCGAGAGTGGCTGACTAACATTATTGTTGAAAGGAAGCCTTCTGGTTACCATTTCTAGTTTGACCAATCACGTTTGAGATGGTTTCGGCTGCCCGCAGGTAAACGTGCGGAGAGCAAGAGAAGGGGAACACATCGACATGCTTTGGCTATCGGCTTTTTACCTTACTTTCAGCCATGGGCCAAAAGTGTTGATGAAGACTAGTCAAAATGTCGTCTGGGCCCAAAACACCAACACCTGTATTTTGTGTGGACAGATGTTTGACTTGTGTGATAAAAGGAAACGAGCTCCAGAGGCTAATTCGTAATCAGACGACAGCTGATGGGCTCAGAGGTTGGAGATAGCTTGGCTGCCATTGCCCCATGACCCTCACCTTTGCTCATATAGTGTCTATGAGAAAGTCCCCTGTCATATTTCCTCTCACCCCTAAGTCCTGTTTTGAAAACCAGAAAAAGCCCTGCTGCAGTGCTCTGGCACCTTTCACTGCACAGGTAGGACACAACATGTTTGAGCTTGTGAGCTGGCAGCTGCCCCCAGTTTTTTATATTGCAGGGGCTGGTGAAAGTCGTTGGACCTCAACCAGACGGACCAGTGAACCAAAATAATGAGCTGAAAGTGGCTGAAGGCTGCAGAGAGCTGCAGACTGTGGCGTCACTTTCAGTGGTGTTGGCAGCCGAAGTAATTCTTTCACCTTACAGGGAGTCACTTGGAACAGAGTACATATCAGCAATGTCACTTGATGGAGATTGAAGCTTTTCACCTAACAGGCTTTATTTGTTCCCTCATAATGGGCCTGACAGTGCAGCTTGATTTGTGCTGCTGATTTCAAGTGCATTGCTTTTCACCAACGGCAGCAAATTGAACTGCCATCATAGAAAGACCTTTTATGTTTGTTTTTGATATATGTAGTGTTCACACGTGCAGATTTACAGCTGTCTTACACTTGTAACTGTTGTCATACTTGTTACATATTAGGTTATTTTGCAATGTCATTTCAAACCGGGGCAAAATACTCTCTTTATAATCGGCATGTGCTAGGAAAAGTCATGAGAAGACTGCACTTAGACAAGTAAGATTTAGCTGAAAGGCAGAAATTGCATATCAAATAATTCTAGCTATGTTTTCACAAGTAATCATGTAATCATCTAAATTGTACAAATTGTTGTTTTCTTTACCCTAGAATGGGCCATTTTATATTTAAATACTTTATATTTACATCAGGAGTGGGTCCTCTCTAAGGAGGCCGCCATGTTTTTTTGACAGTAGCCCAAACTGGACAAACTAAACACCTTTTGAGTTTGTATGACAACTGAAGACTACCACAGGTTCTCTTTCATGTTTGGAAGGGAAGGTTCAGGTGAGGGTTATTCAGCTGCAACATGCAACTTCACCACTAGATGTCACTAAATCGTACACACAGAAACTTTAAGAAAAAACAGCACTAGATTGATTTTGTACAAACATGTGTGACTATAAGAGGAACATTCCAAGACAGGAAGCTTGAATCATTGTAGCAGGAGGATTCTTCCAATTACTTTTTCATTTTCATGAAAACCTTTATAGAAAATATAAAACATTAAAACCAAAACTGGTCCAAAGGGCTGTGAATCATTTAATATACTATAACTATATATCGTTATGTTCAAGACCAAATCTGGAGGCTGCAAGGTTTGACTTTGTGAGACAGTACATGCAGAATAATGTGTTTTTAAATAGGTAACATTCAACTGTAAATAAAGAGGGACTTAAAGGGAAAATTGCTACTTACTGAACCGTTTAACAGGTTCCTTTGCAGTTATTTAGAGGAGTGTGAAGTGTGACGTCTGAAGAGCACCAGCACAGCAGCTCAATGCCTGACTGGTACTGAATTATCTCCTGAGGCATAACAGACATGTTGGTATTGATTCTGTAATTTTCCCTCAGTATCTGTCTGCAGCTCTATACCCAGCTGCCACACTTCAAAAGTAGCAATACAATGGTTTGATTACATAACTGAAAGACAGTAAATTGTTCTTCTCCGCCATTACGTGAATTCCACTAAAACTTTTACAGCTACAGAGAAGTTCAGATGTGATATTGTGCGACTTCTTGTTTAACCATTTAGCAATTTGACACTTTTATCATCACATAAAGGGACAAGTAGTTCCAGTCACTGTGGGATTCTCTGATCATATAAATGCAATATGTGGTCTGGGCTGTGTATTTTGTTTTTTTTATGGACCTATTTGTCTTTGGCTGTCGGGCTCAGTGCAGTGCTGTTAAATCAATACAGTGTTGAGCAGAACCACTTCTCAAAATCGGCAGGTCCATTATGAGAGAACCGCAGAATCTTACCAGAACCTTCAAGTAGACAGTTTAGAGTCCTCTGCATAAACTAGCATGGCTGCAGTCTGTTATTCCCATTTATAAGTTTGAACTTTGTCCCTGTTTGTAAGTATCGTGGCAGTGTCTCTTTGGAGTTAATTCTGTGACAGGAGAACATTCCACATACATAGATGTAGTTTTGACCCACAGTTGACGTGTCACTTCTAGCTTCAGTTAAGGAAAATGGTTTGTGTTTAACTGACACTGCTTATAGGCCCATTAGAACAACTGTATGACACATGTATACATACTAATTCGGCAATAATGTTGAAAAAGTCCTTCACTGATATATAATTGTAATCTCACATTTCAACATTGTTTGACTTGTTGGACGGTAAAAGAAAAGAAAAAAGAATCCGTGCAACCATCTTTTAGTTTTTGGTTATTTATTGTCCGCTTTCAATATCTAGTGCCTATATTATCTATAATGCATTATCATATGCCAGTTGGTTACAGCAGGCTACACTTAAAATGATTGGTCATCTTTATTACAGTCCTGCAAGGGCCACAAACACTGTTTTTTTTGTTTATTTTGCAAGATTTCATAATTTTTGGGGGCATTTGGGAATTTCCGTCTACCCCGTTTTTAGGGGGGTCCTGAATACACTACGGTTGAAGGGGTGTTTGAAGGGCTACATGGCCACTACCCCTACACCACAATGGGACGACACTACCCCTTCACGGCCACGCGCAAAACAAAGTGGTAGGGCCAAGTGGTCGGGCTAAGGGGTGAATTAGGACAGGGCAAAAAAGTGTCTCAACAACTTTCCAACCCTGCCTTTAAAAAACGTGTGGTCCCCAGCTCGGATCAGCGATTGATCACATTTGCCTCACACTCTCTCGTGTTACAAAAAAACCTTATGTGACTCTTTGGTCTCATATACAACAGTAAACACACTTGATGTTTAAACGTGACATGAACTTATTTTGTGATCGTTATACATTTAAAGACAGTATGAAAACAACGTTTGTTGGTATTCTTCTGGTTTTAGTGTTTGAACAATCGAAAATGAATATTTCACGATGCTTTACCTTTTGTATTTGTGACATATCTTTATAGGTTGCAGTTGGGCAGCTGAAATAATTAGAATTTTGGTCATTAGCTGAACATTGCAACTGTGCGTGCGTTATAACTTCCAGTCGACAGTTGTTAAATGCATCTTAGTGGCAGAGCTGTGTTCCCCCCATGAGGCTAGAAGGCTGTTAAAGTTATTTCCCTCTAGTGCCATTGTTAAAAGAATTTCATTTTCACTCGGTATTATTTCTTCTTAGAGGTGTTTTTAATTAAAGCTTTTCTGAGTTAAAGTCTGCTCAAAGCGTAATGTCACAGTCTGTGCTTGACTTACCGTTACTTATGCTTGACTGTTCATACAGTCATTACTCAAACCGTGAGCTTTTATCCTAAGTTTTTCTGCATCTCCCTTAACATTGATAATTTATGAAAGCTTCAGTGAAACCGTCCAAGGTTTGTGGATGCTCCGGTTTGCTTTGTATGTCCGTGTGTGTGTGTGTGTGTGTGTGTGTGTGTGTGTGTGTGTGTGTGTGTGTGTGTGTGTGTGTGTGTGTGTGTGTGTGTGTGTGTGTGTGTGTGTGTGTGTGTGTGTGTGTGTGTGTGTGTGTGTGTGTCCACGTTCACATAAACGCTGTGATTGCGACTCATGCTTCATTGCAGCCATTCGTCACATCATTGTTTTACTTAGAAACCCTTTGTGAAGTTGATATTGTTCGGGGATTTGGAGACCATCGACACAATTGGCCAAAGCATAATGAGCGTTTCTCTACTTCCTGCACCCTGATGACCAGTTTGCAGCCATGAAACATGCACAAAAGCCCTTTTTTCTTAGCTGAAAATTGTGTTTATTTCATTCATAAACGGATAAAGCTCTGTTTAACATTCACAGTTTAAACAAAGTTCTGGATAGACAAACAGATTTACAGACAAATCAACTGTCAGTAAATTCAGATGCATTTAATAAATCATCTCAAAAACTTGATTCATCTCGCACATTTATTCTGAGGAGAAGCAGGTTAGGGGACAGATGAAGGAGAAATGTCTTCTTGGGGAAGCTCGTAGTGCATCAATCATAACAGTCTTAAGAGAACAGGTTCTCATTCGGAAATTTAAATTAAATCTGAGGCCGTGGTGAGTGATTAATTTTCCAGCAGGCAAGTTGAGGACAAATGAACCTTAAATTTTCCAAAAGTGATGTATAGAAATCCTTTGGGGTGATGGTGAAGGTCACAAAGAGAAGGGGCACGTTTGAGTACAAAATCCTGCTTATAAGCATTGACAGTGTGCAGGGGAGTGGAACTCCACCGGGCAAGAACCTAATTCAGAGTAATCCCATTCTGTGAGGAGGAGGCGAATCACGAAAGTCCACTGCAGAGGCTTCTGCTGGTCACTTGGGAACACAGGCTAATGGCTGTCAAACAGCACCAGGCTGTTGTGAAGAGATCTACACCTGCTGGATTTTCCTGGGCAGCCATTTGAAGAGAGTCTTGCACAGCTTTTTGCTTTTCACTCTTGATTTTGTTAAGCTCTTAATGATGACTTTTCTGAGCAGGCCGAAGTTCAAATGCGGGGACAGATGCATGGAGAAAGCGTTATTTCCCGCCGCCGAGCGATTCAGAACCTCCGCGAAGCGTCTCTCCTGCTGCCTGAAGTCGTACTCCACACTGGACACAACAGACATGCAACTCAAAATTACTAAAACCACCCAAATAACGTAAGAAATAGAAACAGTTATCAAAAGCTGCTTTCAGACATGAACTAGACTCCAGATAATCTCCTCAAATCTGAAGGAGCTGTAGGTGAGAACGCAAATGTCAAAATCAGTTGCTGCGGACGTTTTCCGGAGTTTCTCCTGCCAACCCCCTTGGAAATACCTCTGGATTATGTCTGAGACCATGTGAGAATACAGCAGATGATTATCTGGAGGATTCGCTCCGAGGAAGGGCGAGCATTGATGACATTTCTAACACACGACGGACACAAACGTGAGGTTCGAGACCTTTTGGTGATATGCACCGACGCTGATATTAATATGCTGTAAACAAAAACACGTGATCAGCGGTATTTATACATCCCTCCTACATGCTTTGCAACCCATCATCTAAAGGCTGAGATCTCTGTGTTGTTGTGAACCAGAGAACCTCCTTCTCGACACGTGAAAGGCAAACTCCAGAGTTGGGTCAGACCCCGTTATGCGAACATTCCGCAGAGTTCATGTCTGAAAACAGCTAAATTCAGCTCTTGCCAAAGAATGCAAATGAGTTCTTCCTTGTGTGAGGTCTGCATTTCACCAGCTCATTTCTCTTAACAGCAGAGGGCTGTTTTGATATATCCCACACATCACTGTAAACTGTGTCGCTACACTTCCCTTTGCTTTGTGCGGTACCACTCAAACTGTGGGAAGCTCTGTGCTAGTCAGATTTCCAAGCGGTTGATTGGTTTGGGCAGGAAGACATTCCCCCAGCAGGGTATCCTTTTTCTCTGAAGGTACATACACATCTTTTATTCCCGGGGGGGGGGGGGAGCTCTTATCATCCACTTGGCCTTTAGGGATCAGATGCCAACCCACACACACACACCAGTCAGCAAATCGACTTACGTAACATCTTTTTGTCATGCAAAAGCGGTTTTGAAAGTAAGTGGATCAAGGGGGGAATGTTCTGAGTATTTCAAGATAAACACCATTTTAGGATTTCCTTTGTGGAGCATGAGCCTCCCCCTCCAAAAAAGAAAAAAAGATGATGAGAAGACTTTTAGATTTCCTGGCCTCCTTTAGCCTCCTTTCTTTACAGAGTATTGTTGAGATTTTTTATATGTCTGTCGCCTCCAACTGATGCAACACTTCATCTAATTGGTGCAAACCTAGACCAAAGGCAGCATAAGAGGACTCTTACATGCTACGCTTTAACACACTACATCTTCAACTAATTTGAAAACCTAAAGTTTTTTCTCAGACCACCATCGGAAAACGTGTCTATATCATCCATTCTTCTTTTATTTGTATTCTCAAAAGGTGGATTTTAAGTGACGTCTTCTTTAAAATTGCTTCAGGATGTGCAAATATCGAAATGCTTAATCTTTCATTTGAAGATACTACTGAGCTCTTTCAGCTCGCTCCAACCGCTAAAATATTTGACATGAAATCAAAACCGCCATGTAAGCAAACATACGCTGAATCCATTATACAGGCTGCGTAGGCAGGAACTATTCCTTTTTGCTTTCCTGAATTTTCGAAAAGTCCTCCGTAATCTCCATAAATCTGTCGTGTGAAAGGATTGAGTCACATGCAGTTAAGTGCTTCAATTTGACAGCTGTTCCAAAAGATTTATGGCGTGCTCAGAGAGCAAAATGTAATCTCCCTATGTATTCTGAGCAAGAAACAAATGAGCAGCGCACAGCTTTTCATTTGGTGAGCTGCCCAAACTGTAAGTCATTCATTTTCTGTGAAGTGAAGTGAGCAGGACGGTGAGAAACTGCTTGCCAACTGGAATTGCAAGTTGGCCTAACCTTGTTGTGTTTTTCTGAAACTGTAACTCAAATGTTGAATTTGTCCTTGAGCACACTGACTTGACTCCGCAGCTGCACATGTCACCATGTTTAATAGGAAAAGTAATGAAGAAACAAGTGAGAAGAAACAGTAAAAGTCTAAACAGATTTTTCTGACTTTATTCAAATTGATTTTACGGTACATTTCTTTTTGTCCGAGTTAAGCGAAGAGCCACCCAGTAGCAATTATAAAATGTCTATCAAGTTTGAGCCTGAAAAATTAATTTCTTTCTAATATTTTATTAATCTCCTCTCAGAAAATAGCTCTCATGGGAACGTTTTTCAATCCAAACTAATTTTCAACTTTATCAAACGGAGCCTCCCTATAATCAACACCATATAATAGCTCAAGGTGATAACACACGATGTATTCATAGAATTTATATTCTGGAGCCATAGTTTTGTTTTTGGGGCAAGAGTTGAATTCCGGAGCTCCTCTGATCACTTACAGTTCAATGCAGTGCTTAAAGACAAGACCCTGGATGTCACTGTTATCTCACCTGTAGATTATACAAGCAGTTTTCTGGCAGGTCGAGCAGTTCTTCAGGTCCTTTCCAGTTTTGAAGCATCGCCGACTGAAATGAACAAAAGTAAACTGATGTGTGCAATGTAATAAACATCCAAAACACTCTCCAGATCCACTGTTTGATATTCTCCCCGCTCATCATCTCTGTCTGCTAATCATTCAGACTGTCGCTGATGGCAGTGATGAGCTGTATAACAAGCATTATGTCGCTTATTAGGAGTTGGTTATTCTGAAACATGACCGCAGAGGCAGTCACAACTTATTAGCGCATTACTCCGGATGAGGATGACTGACGGAGGCACATTGCCAGCAGGCCGTTTTAATTCCTGTTATTTGTCCCAGAAGAGTTACACAGCTAAATAAATCTCTCCGAGACGTGCCCTGCTGAAATGCCCAAGTAGGTTTCTGTCACACTGAGGTGCACGTCCACAAAACCTGTTTGCAAACTTGCAATGTTACAGATTTGCATCGTCACGCCACGAACCCTGACTTAAAGCATAATTATGGACCGAAAAAAACTTTATAATGTCTCCCCGGTGTGGTGGCCTTTCAATAGTATCTGTTTTGTCTTATATCATAGTTTATGTAATGGATTTGTCTCATGAAGTTTACCCACATTGGTTGAACCAGTGTGGACGGTAGTTCAGTGTCTTTAGAAAGTGAATAAAATCACAGACAATTTGCTGCATCTAAATGAAATACAAAATAAACCATCAACTACATCTCCTGCAAATTTAGTTTGGTTCATTTTCAACTACTTTTCAATCACCAGATGCAGCACAGTTGAGGTGCACAGCTTGGCTATAAGATTTGCCTCCATGATTTGTCACTTCAAGTTAATGTGGGTGTTAATATGGGGGGAAAAAATCTCCTCGCTAAGGTCTAAATGTCAAACTGGTCCTCACAATGTACAGCATAACCTGCGGACACACACACACACACACACACACACACACACACACACACACACACACAAAGACACACACCAACGCCTGCTCTTACCCGCTGGTGGGAGTGTGGCATGTTTCGAGGTCGTGGATAATGTTAAGCAGAGTAGTGATCCTGTCCTTGTTGGCTGCCAGGCTGGCCTCCACCGTCTCCAGCTTCTGCTGTAGGGCTGCTGATTTGCAGCACTGTGGGGAGCTGGGCAGCAACATGGCTGCATCAGCCGGGTGGGAGTGAGCCAGGCTGGAGTCCACCGGGCAGGGCCGGGGGGGAGCAGGGCTCGAGTTCGAATCCGCTCTGGCGATTGCCTCTACCTCGCGGGACTGGGGCCGGGGCTGGGATACCAAGTGCATTTTTGACGACTGCAAAATGAAATTACAACCAGGGCCTGTGTGTGCACAAAGATCTTCCTCGATTTGCAATGGGGCTGGTGCAGTGACGGGAAGACCTGCATGAGCTTGCAGAAGAGAGGATGTATCTGTATGAGAGTCTTGATGGACAGGAGATGAGGGGTTGGGGTCAACTTGTCCTCTAGTGTTTGCCGTTGATGAGCTATGGAAGTTAGTTTGTGCTGTGACAGAAGTGGAATGTGTCTGTTTATCTGCATGGGATTTAAGCTTTATATTTGCATGCCTGGGTGATACACCCAAGGTAAAATGTTCTGTGTTTGAATCTGTCTCCTGGGCTCTTTTCACTGGTGGGACAGGAGCACAGTGTCCCTCATGCTCTGTTTTTGTGTATCCTTGCGCAACCCTTTGCTGTTCTGTGTTTATGCAGCCCTGCAGACAAATGCTGCTTGACTTAATTAAGGAAATGTGATTCTGAAGCTTAGTGACCTGTGATAGATTTGAATTTTCCTGGCGTTTTGACTCATGCGACACAAATTCGTTGCTTAGATTACCACCGAATTTGTTCTTATCAGTTTGTGATTCAGCGTCGGGATTCATTATTGATTCAGAATTGTGGGCGCTCACATCACTGCCTCTGTTATGGCTTTTTGACACATTCGGTGGCCTAGATAATATAAGCAGAGTTGTTTTGGACTTGTGTTCCTGATTGGAAACGCAGCGGAAACCAGAGTTTTCATTGGCTGGAGTTGCATGACCGGGTTTATTTTTGCGTGACGCTTCGTTACGATAAAGTTCTTCTTGTTTTCTGTCTGCTGGCTGAAGCATAGTTGTGCTTGATACACAGACGTTTCTTTGTCTTTCTGTCAATGTCGGTGATGAGGAGCTGGCTGTAGACGGTACATTTTTCATGCTGCCTGAGTAGTTCTTGAGGGCAATACTTTTAAATACAGTCTTGTGATGTGTAGATGGGGAACCGGGACTTGAAGGAAACCGGGGTCTTGAACGTGGGGGTCCAGTTGCACTTGCTGCAGTGTTAACTGACGCTGTAGGTTCATGAATTGCAGGCTCAGAATTTGAGGACATAGGTTGAATCGGGTGAAATTGTCTCGCCTCAGATTTAGCGTCACGCTTAATGGTTGTATGTCTAGTTTGATCTGAAGCAGGGTTATGATACAAAGTGCTCTGGGGTGTTTGAGCCAAATGGGGACGTGCAGGTGGGCTAACGTTAACCTTTGACGATAAACTTTCTTGCTGTTTCTGAGATGGATTGCGTGAAGTAGATGGCGGACTTGCAGCCCTATGTTGTACACTTGCGTCTCCTTTATCAACATTGTCTGTTGCCTCGCTTGCTTTAGATAGGGTCGGACATTTTGGAGACATTTGCGGGCTATCAGTTGTGTTTGTTGCCGCGTTCACTCGAGTTGTGTGCGTTGATTGCAGCAGTTTAATTTCATCCTCAGCTTTAGTAGGTGCAATTTTTGAGGACATCAGTGCCGTGTTAAAGGTCGTGGTTGTCGTGTGAGTGTCGGAGGTGTTTCCAGGTCCCACGGCTGTAGTGTATGAATGGGGAGCTGGCAACAGAGTCTTTTTAGGTGTAGCATGCACAGATACACACACACTTTGAGGCACATTCCGTTGTATAAAGTTGTGTTGCGGCATCTTGACGAGCTTAGGATAAGTGTGTGAATGCGGGTCGTTGGGTCTGGTGGCCGTGGCCATCTGTGGAGTCAGCATGAGACTCGTCGGTCGGGGGATTTTACCGTCCTGTGTAGGTTTTGCAGAGGATTTTAAACTTGCGTCATCTTTTCTTATTTCTACAGTTGCTTTTGTGATGGTTTTAGCTTGTAGGATGGTTGTGGGTTGGGTTAGGGTAAGGGATTTTGTATCAGCAGCAGCATGTGCACATGACAAAGGGACCAGATTGCCTCTAGAGTGCACCGGACATGCCGGATGTGGTGTTTTTCTATACCTCAGTTCTTCATTAAGATATAATATTTGTGGATGGACTCTGTCTGTACTGTTGTCAGGGGTTTGATGCTGGGTTGCCTGGAGGTCTGTGTCTCCCTCAGTATGGGGCATCTGGAAAAGCGCGGTAGTTGAAAGCGTGGTGAGGGCTGACTTTAATGGGCAATCGTCAGCAGCAGGGCTTTTCTCCCCCAAAGTGGCAGCCCCTGCGGTTACAGTCTGTCTCCCACCGCAAAGGATGCATATTTTGCGTGGCATCCCAAAATGTTGGGCAGCAGAAAACAGTGCCATCCTCCCAGACTGCTCTGCATTATGACTTTGCACTCTGTTTTGGTCCCTTCCACGAGAGGTGGCACTGTTCACTGGCTCCGCGTCATCGCTATCCGCGCTGATTCCACCGATCGCCTCTGAATCCACCACGCTGCCATTGATGTAGCGGGCGGCAGATTTGAGTTTAGGCCTGACACTGGTTGCATTCTCTGCAAAGTGCGGGTTCGTCTTGATTGCCCTGGCGTAGCAATAAGTCCCACAACTGTTCCTCTGACTGCAGGCCACATCCTTAGAGGCCTCACCTCCAAGTGCTTTGAAAGTCACTTCCTTTTTCGTCTTGGATTCCCCACATTTCTGTTTTAAAATAGCCCTTTTCTCCTTGTAACTCTTTGTTAGCAGTATTATCTCCTTGTACTCCGTTTCGCTGGTAATACAGCTGTTGGATGTTTGAGTAATTCTATCTGATGCCGTGGAGAGCGTATCAGTTAGCAATACACTGTGCTGGGTAGGTGGTCTGCTTTTCCCCGGGGACGTCTGAACACCAATGCTGGAATGAAGTCCCCACGCTTGCAGCAGGGCCCCTCCAGTTCTGTCTCCTCCCGTTGTCTTCAAACCACGCACTCCAACCAGAGCGGGGACACCTAAAACTGGAACCGGAGTCGTCAGGTCAGCCGCTCGCCTCCCCATCCCTTGTCGGACTGACTCAAAAGTGGGATAATTTGAGGGAGCGACAGAGTTTCCACACCATTACATCCCTCTAGAAGTAAGAGAGGAACAAGTTTACAGTGAGAGGCATTTTGAGACGGTGCTGTGAAGGGAATGCATGAGTAAGCAGGACAAATTGAAACAATGCACAGGCCTACAATTGAGACATGGCTCTGCTTCAAATAATACACAATAAAAAGATAACTAGGGTTGTCAAAAATTGTTTGACGAATTTCGATCGGGCTGAGGAAATTACACTCTCACTTTCAAAGTTCTGATGTGACGGGGTAAGAAATGGGACTGGCGGTGTGTTGGTGCTGATGATAAGAGGAGGCTGTGGCTGCGAGAACAAGTTAGATGTGTTATTAGCATTTCAAACAAACTTCACAGATCTCGTCTCGATGTCTGACAGCACACGGAATAATTTATTTGTGGAGTAAAATTCAACACTTGGCTCCTGTGGTGAACTCTCTCTCTCTCTCCTGTCTCATTGTGATGTCTGTCATGCTGTAGCCACCAGCCTCCACTCAGCTGTCCTCCACTTTCAGCTCGCCTTGGAAAGAGGCCATAATGTATACACTGATGCTACAGTAGAGGGTTCATACGGCTTCGTGGGCATTTAACTGGAACACAGAGGGCGTCAGTGTGTGTGTGTGTGTGTGTGTGTGTGTGTGTGTGTGTGTGTGTGCGTGCACCACCCATGATTTCACATGTGCCCCTTGTGTGTGTGTGCAGGAGGTCATTTTAATGATTTACGTGACACCATCTCAGCATCTGACAACAGTGCGATAATGTGCGCATGTCTGGCATTTCATTACTGTCCAGCAAAATATCCAGTGTGAAAGTGAGTGCGTGTTTGTGTGTTTATCCGTGTGTGTGTGTGTGTGTGTGTGTGTGTGTGTGTGTGTGTGTGTGTGTGTGTGTGTATGTGTGTGTGTATGTGTGTGTGTGTGTGTGTGTGTGTGTGTGTGTGTGCTTTGATTTATGACAGAAATGTCCAGCAAAGCAAACACATTCTGACAAGGCTTCCTTCTCCTCATCCCCCCCCCCCTCCCAACAGCCTTCATAAGGGGATGTCAAACTTGCAAAAAAAAGAACATTTA
This sequence comes from Hippoglossus hippoglossus, assembly GCF_009819705.1. Classification (NCBI taxonomy): domain Eukaryota; kingdom Metazoa; phylum Chordata; class Actinopteri; order Pleuronectiformes; family Pleuronectidae; genus Hippoglossus; species Hippoglossus hippoglossus. The sequence goes on along the minus strand of NC_047164.1, from coordinate 17,276,961 downwards.
GTCATCTAGGGACACATTTTTTTCTTGTTTCATGTACCATGTATATTATCATGAGCTCATGAAAGTGACCTATGTCTGTTGTCACTGTCTAACGCTAAGTGACAACTGTCCTGCTGTGTTAATTCACCATTAAATCCCACTGCTAGATAAATGAATAAACTCGTTCCCGCAACACCACACAGGAATGATCAGGACTATGAAAAATTCAAAAGGAGCATTTTTTTGTCTTCAGCAGAATCAATGTCTTGTGTGTGTGTGTTTGTGTTTGTGTTTCTATTCAGCAGACATACCTGAGTGTTTATTGGATCCTGCTGCAAGCTGTCTTGTTTACGCGAGTCCAAATGTCAGAAGCTAGTTTTCCGCTCTCTGTTTTCGTGTCCCCCCTGGTCCTCGAGGTTTGGAGTGACAGTTCATACTGTAAAAATCCCTTGTCGGTATTCAGTCCAAACTCAGAGGAGTCTGCAGGCAGCTCGTCCTGCAAAGCAGTGCTGCTAAATGAGCCCTCCTGTTTTTTTTCTAATGCTCAGATTCTGAACTAATCTGCCTCGCATTGATCAGGCATTAAAACCAAAGCGGTGTCCTCACTGTATCCCCCCCTTCTCTTCTTTTGTTTTGGCCCGGCTGCTCCCATGCTCTCTCCATAACCACAACACAGCAGTGTGCTACTGTGTGCCGCTCTCCAACACACTCTGTCCTACTATGTCCTGCCTTTTTACCTCCTCTCTCTCTCTCTTTCCCCCTCTCTCTCTTTCTCTCTCCCTCTCTCTTATTTCAGCCCCTATCCTCCTACCCAGAATTCATGCATCCTGATCTACAGCTGGGTGGAGAAAGAGAGAGAGAGAGAGAGAGAGAGAGAGAGAGAGAGAAAGAGAGAGAGGAAGTGACTTGCATCAGTGGTGTAGGGACTGTGTGTAAATTATCATGCAAGTTAAAAAGCAGGAAAATGGATTGACAGCTGTGAATGTATACAACACTGCAGTCTGATGGGACAATAGAATAATTTAAGAAAATGAAGGGAAAATAATTTTACCAGAACTATATTTCCACGGGAAAACCCCAATTTTATATGCTGAATTTTAAAACCTACTTAATTCAGGTATCTGAAGACTCTCACTGATATTACGAAGAATTCCTTTCATATCTAGGTTGTTCTTTACTGGCAGTGGTTCAGTTGTTGAGGTTAACATGTAAATGGACTGAATTTGATCAGTTGTCAAACAAACACCTTTTTTTTGTTTCCAGTTTGTCTGTTTGTTTGTTTGTTTGTTTGTTTGTTTGTTAGTTAGAAGATTATGAAAAAACGACAGGACGCATTACCATGAAACCTGGTGGAAGGATGTGGTCAGGGAAGAACCCATTAAAATTTGATGCGTATCAAGATGAGGGGGCGGATCAAGGAGTAACTTTATCATTGCGAGATTTGATATTTCTCGACATCGTCGTTCATTTCAAAGGGAATAATTCATGGATCTTGATGAAAAAAATCAAGATATTTATGACTGTTTTGGTGCAGATCCAAATAAAAATCAGATACTAGTGAATTTAAATGTTCTTTCATAAGAGGACTGTTAGGGCCCTGGTGGAGGTATGCTCTCTCTGATTGATTCTAATGTTGGACTGTAGAATAATAAACATTCATTTATTATTAATTCACTGTTACTGTCCATTTATTTCTCCATCCTGACTGCTGTCTTGCCTTTGGGTTTATGGTCTGAGGTTGATTTGTTTTTCGTGTGAAATATTATCAGACCGTAAGGGACACAACTGTTATGTATCTCTGACAAGACTCACACACCTATGGATGTAACCAAGTACATTGACTCAAGTACCGCGCAATGTTGCTCTGTTTGTATTTTACTTGAGGATCCCATCCTATTTACACCTTTACTCAGTCATATATTGCACCGTCCCATTTATTTGAGTCAGTTATGTTGAGGATTCATATTCGTGAAAGAGAATACAATCAACAGATTAGTTATGTTATTTTAATACTTTGAGATAAGCTGGTTCCAGAGGAAATTAATGAGTTACCCAGCAATATATAAAGTAATTAAAATCAGCAGCAATCAATCTACACATTAATGCATCACTGTTATTATTTTCCAATAACACAATACACATTATTCTGAAATAGACGACTGTGCAAAAGGAATGCTTGCAGTATTGGTACTACTTAAATTAATTTAGTCAATTTTATAAAATGTTGTTGCTATTTTCACTTAAGTAAATAAGATCTGAGTACTTTGTCCATCACTGGAAAATAAAACAAACATCATAAATAATAGAAAACTTTTGTATGCTGGGTTAAAATAAATCGACAAATAGATAAAAACATGCAATTGATGAAAAGGGCAAAATGAATTTGAATAAAACAAATGCATTGGGCTTCACCTGTTGTATAATTCAAATATGATTCCTTTAACATTGTACTCCTAAAACAAAGTATGCATAGCTAATAGAAATTCTCTTAACGCAGTAACTCCATCAAATATAAATTGCCTGCAGTGCATGGGGAATTCAATCTTCCATTTTGAACCTCTCATGTATATGTGTACATGTGAAGAGGCCTGTCAGTAATGACAGCACTGAGTGAAGCTAAAGTCCGGTCAAACTGCTCCGCTGGGAGTTCTGTCACATTGAATTCATGTTCTGCTGCAGCAAAGAGTCGGGGAGTCTCTTTGAGAAGTTTTGTGGAAGCAACAATCAGGACAAATTATAACACTGTCACTGGAAACTGCTTTTTAACTCTAAAAAAAGTGGATATATATTTTTTATTTACTTATTTCGATGTCACACATTAAGCTATTCAATTTACTGAACCATACTTACCTGTGTGCCTCAGATTAAAGAACATCGATTCCTTTTAGTTGACGAACGGTGTTGCTGACATGGATTTAGAGGCTGTCCCTCAATTCTATAGGCTCTGATGCTTCTTTAGAGGGGTCAACTGTTTAAGGTCACCCATCGATTGCCGAGATAATGTCCTCTGCGGATACAATAATTGTTGCGTGAGAGCTCAGCTGCCATTTTGCTATTCTCTACGCTTTTTACTCCAGTTTCTTTGGCAAACAGTTGTATTTTGATGGAATCAATATGAATATTGACATATGAGTGAAAATAAACGAGTTTTATAGTGAGAAATCTCAAATGGCACCGTTTGTGCCAAAACGGCCATTTGGAGATTACGCCTGTACATATCTCTACTGAGACCTCTCTAACTTTGCTCTGCTTCACTTTATTAGAATACAACTTGGCACAGCTAATGTTCAGATGCTGTGCTATGGATTACAAGAGGGTTTGGGCTACACCTGCACTAGGGGCTTCAAGTTATTCATGCTACAATTTAATTTAAATTTTAAGGCAGACCTGAGTCAAATTTAATCTGACCCACTAACATTTATAATGATGCTAAAACATCTGCAGAAATATCACAATGCATACCTTTATATAGATACAAAGATTATTCATATAGACCCTGTATTTGCAGAGATATACACTTTTAATTTTGGGCATGTCATTTTTCAAGCAGGGGCCTGGGTAAATTAATCATTATCATTATTTAAATCAGTAACTCTCAGTAAATGACAACAGGAACAAATGTTAATAGCATTTCCACACCGTTTATTATAGGGGGAGATCTTTTTTAAAGTGGCATTTGACAGTAGTTATCAGTAATGAATGAAATGAACTGTTCCTGTATTGAAACAGGTTCCCGCTGTGTTCAGGGGATTGCACTGATATTCCATCACTGCAGCTCTGGGGAACTCGACGCTGACTTTGTGAGTGTCAAAATTCTTCCATCACCTGAAGGTGATTGCACAATATTGTATCAGAGAAAATGTGCTGTGATGCCTTAATAACTTGGCAAAACCGTTTTACTGTCACTGTAAAGAAAAAGAAAAAAACTCTGTGTGGTTTGCATTTACTCGTTTTAATAGCTGGTATGAAAGCGTATAAATATTAGATTTCAGTTTCTTTCACTTAGTTATTACTTTTAACGTTTTTTTTTTTCCCCTGCCCACAGGCGATGATGCACATTAGCACCAGCACAAGCTTTGTCTGTTCTTCCTGTGGTCCACCACTAATACAATCACACACACACACACACACACACACACACACAC